>NW_022436991.1:95955-313265 GCF_009761245.1 Sapajus apella
CCTTTTTTTTTTTTTTTTTTTTAAGACAGGGTTTCACCATGTTGGTCAGGCTGGTCTTGAACTCCCTTCCTCAGGTTGATCCGCCCGCCTTGGCCTCCAAAGTGCTTGGATTACAGGCATAAGCCACCATGCCCGGCCCCATTTATGTCTTTTTTTGAGAAGGAGTCTTGCTCTGTTGCCCAGGCTGGAGTTCAGTGGTGTAGTCTCAGCTCACTGCAACCTCTGCCTTCCATGTTCAAGCAGTTCTTCTGCCTGAGCCTCCTGAGTAGCTGGGATTACAGGCGCACACCAGCAGGCCTGGCTAATTTTTGTATTTTTAGTAGAGACATGGTTTTACCATGTTGGCCAGTTTGGTCTCAAACTCCTGATCTCAGGTGATCTTCCCGCCTTGGCCTCCCAAAGTACTGGGATTACAGGCATGAGTCACCGGACCCAGCATGATATTTATGTCATTTTTGTTTTCTCCTTTTTCTTCCTCTTCCTTTTTAAGGCTGAAAATCTGTAGTTCAATTTGTAGAACATATACATATGGTTGTGAAAACCTGAAACATTACTGCTGTATGTAGAGTAACAGATTTCTTTTTTCTTTTTTTTTTTTTGGGACGGAGTTTCGCTCTTGTTACCCAGACTGGAGTGCAATGGCGCGATCTCGGCTCACTGCAACCTCCTCCTCCTGGGTTCAGGCAATTCTCCTGCCTCAGCCTCCTGAGTATCTGGGATTACAGGCACACGCCACCATGCCCAGCTAATTTTCTTTTTTTTTTTTTTTTTTTTTGAGACGGAGTCTTGCTCCGTTGCCCTGGCTGGAGTACAATGGCTCGATCTCGGCTCACTGCAGCCTCTGTCTCCTGGATTCAAGCAATTCTCTTGTCTCAGCCTCCCAAGTAGCTGAGACTACAGGTGCCTGCTACCACACCCAGCTAATTGTTGTATTTTTTAATAGAGACCGGATTTCACTATATTGGTCAGGCTAGTCTCGAACTCCTGACCTCAGGTGATTCTCCTGCCTCAGCCTCCCAAAGTGCTGGGATTATAGACGTGAGCCACTGCGTCTGGCCACATGTGTTTCTTTTCTTACATCATTTTCCCATGCCACTTCCTTCCCATTTTACTCCTTTTATTCCTAGCTTTTATGTACATGTATATATATACCCATATGCCTGGACACGCATACATATTAGCTTTCTTTTTTTTTTTTGTCACCAAGGCTGGAGTGCAGTGGTGCAGTCATGGCTCACTGCAGCCTTGACCTCACTGGCTCAACCGATCCTCCCGCCTTTGCCTCCTGAGTGAGTGGAACTACAGGCACATGCCACCACTCCCAGCTAATTTTTGTATTTTTTATAGAGACAAGGTTTTACCATATTGCCTAGGCTGGTCTCAAACTCCTGGGCTCAAGATATCTGCCCACTTTGGCTTCCCAAAGTGCTGGGATTACAAGTGTGAACCACTGTGCCAGGTTAATGTTTTAAAAAATATAAGTGGAATTCTAATAATCATATTTTATGAAACTTGTATTTGCCACTCTACAGAATGTCTTTGTATTTCATAGTATGGATACATATAATTTGTTTAATCAGTTACTTAATTGAAATTTGGAGGCTTTCCAGTGGTTATCAGCAATCCTATAGTCAACTTCTGTATATAGTATATCTTTTGTATATGTAATAATTTTTTTGTGGGATAAATTTCTTGGAAGGAAGTTGTTGAGACACAGGATATATACATTTAAAGTTTTGAGGGATGTCTCAAATTGTCCTCCCAAATACCTGTTCTCATGTCTTGCATCTTTTCATTTTATTTTTTTTTGAGACAAAGTGTCACTCTGTCACCCAGGCTGGAGTGCAGTGGCACGATCTTGGCTCACTGTAACCTCCACCTCCTGGGTTCAAGTAATTCTTGTCTTAGCCTCCCAAGTAGCTGGGACTACAGGTACGTGTCACCATACCTGGCTAATTTTTGTATTTTTAGTAGAGGAAGGGTTTCACCATGTTGGCCAGGCTGGTCTTCTCAAACTCCTGACCTTAGGTGATCCGCCTGCCTCAGCCTCCCAAAGTGCTGGGATTACGGGCATGAGCCACTGCTCCCAGCCTCATCTCTTGAATCTTGAAAACATTACATTTATGACAAATCAAAGGTAGTGGCTAGTAAAGCCCCATAGGTTTTATTAGTTCAAAGGTTTTCTTAAAAATTGTGGTAAAGCCGGGCACAGTGGCGCATGCCTGTAGTCCCAGCTACTTGGGAGGCTGAGGTGGAAGGATCGCTTGAGCCCAGGAGTTCTGGGCTGTAGTGCGCTGTGCCGATCGGGTGTCTGCACTAAGTTCGGCATCAATATGGTGACCTTCTGGGAGCGGGGGACCACCAGGTTGCCTAAGGAGGGGTGAACCGGCCCAGGTAGGAAACAGAGCAGGTCAAAACTCCTGTGCTGATCAGTAGTGGGATCATGCCTGTGAATAGCCACTGCACTCCAGTTTGGGCAACATAGTGAGGCCCCATCTCAAAAAAAAAAAAAAGAAAAAAAATTGTGGTAAAATATAATTTTACTATACTAACATAAATTTACTATTCTATAACATGAATTTTACTATTATAACCATATTTAAGTGTGTAGGTCAGTGGCATTAAGTACATTCACATTGTTGTACATCCCAAAGAGTGTTCTTTTAATTAGAAAATAAACAGCTTCAGAGAAGGCATAGATGAATCTGACTTTGAATTTAGTGGGATAAAGGAAAGTAGGATGTTTTGGGTCTAGTACTAGAAGGAAAAAAACGCCTTCCACAATTTGTCTTTCAGTTCCTCTGTCACAGATGGAATGTTTAGGTAGGCAGAATTATTATTATTATTTTTTCTCTCCCTCTTGAGACAGAGTCTTGCTCTGTTGCCCGGGCTGGAGTGCAATGGTGTGGTCTCGGCTCACTGCAACCTCCGCCTCCTTGGTTCAAGTGATTCTCCTGCCTCAGGCCCTGAGTAGCTGGGATTACAGGTGCGAGCCACCATGCCTCGCTAATTTTTTGTATTTTTAGTAGAGATGGGGGTTTCACCATGTTGGCCAGGCTGGTTTCGAACTTCCGACCTCGTAATCCACCTGCCTCAGCCTCCCAAAGTGCTGGGATTATAGGCATGAGCCACTGCACCTGGCCTCAGGTAGGCAGAATTAGAAGAACACTCAGCCATGGTAGGCAGAAAGAAGCCCACAGAACAAATCAAAATCCATCGAGTCTTGATTCAGGACAGGATTAGAAAAGAAGTTGGGGTAGGGAAAGTTTGCTTGTTGTAAAGTATAAAAGCCTGGACAGGATGGAAGTGATTTGCATGCATTCCCATTTGTATGTGTGTTTTTCTGTGTTAAGATTGTCTTTTTATATCTGAACATTTCAAAACAATTTGTATTGGCTATTAAAGATACATATGGTATTTACCTTTTAACATAAGATTTTAAAAAATAAGTAAATGAAAAATGGAAAGAAAAGAAAAGTGATATGATCACATGATATGAATGGAACACAGAATTTGTGCCAAAGAAAGTCTCATTTGTTTGTCCCTGAGCTTCCTAGCAGCAGAGAAAAGAGGAAAATGCAGCTCATGATCCATAAGATTAGGATGATCCAGAACTCAGGATTAACATAGATTTCCCCAGAATAGACCTCAACATTTACCCTCAAATTATAAATAAATCATTACTCTAGAAAACCTGGTCTTCAATCATATCTCTAAAGTCAGTACTGTGATAAGTTTAATGGTACTGTTGGTTAAATTGTCCTTCAATCTAGACTGATGACATAATGTCAAAGTACAGTACAGTAAAGGGACCAGGTTAAAATGATTCAAGTGTGTAGCCTGCTGATGTTCTGACTTGGCCAAGAATAAAATTAGAGTAGCTATAATAACGCTTATTTCTTTTTTTGCGATGGAGTTTCACTTTTTTTTTTTTTTTTTTGAGACGGAGTCTCGCTCTGTCACCCAGGCTGGAGTGCAGTAATGTGATCTCAACTCACTGCAACCTCCGCCTCCCGGATTTAAGCAGTTCTCTGCCTCAGCTTCCTGAGTAGCTGGGATTGCAGGTATGTGCCACCATGCCTGGCTGATTTTTTTGTATTTTTAGTAGAGACGGGGTTTCACCATTTTGACCAGACTGGTCTTAAACTCCTGACCCTCATGATCCACTTGCCTCCGCCTCCCAAAGTGGTGGGATTACAGGCATAAGCTACCTCACCTGGCCAGTAATGCTTATTTCTTAAGTTCATTTTAGTATGAACTCCATAATTTTGCTATACTTGATACTTGTGTTTCATCTGTAATATTGTTTACTTAATACAGTGTTGTTTTTTTTTTGAATAGAGTCTTGTTCTGTTGCCCATGCTGGAGTCCAGTGATGTGATCACAGCTCACTGCAGACTTAAACTCCTAGGCTCAAATTATTTTCTGATTTTCCTACCTCAGCCTCTGGGGTAGCTGGGACTGCAGATGGGAACCCCCACACCTGGCTAATTTTTAAATTTTTTATAGAGATAGGTCTCCCTTTGTTGTCCAGGCTGGTCTTGATCTCTTGGACTCAAGCGATCCTCCCACCTTCATCTCCCAAAGTGCTGGGATTACAGCTGTGAGCCACCCCACCCAGCCTAATATATACATATTTTAAAATAATTTCATTATTATTTTCAATTGAGGTCTTGCCATGTTGCCCAGCTGGTCACACAAACTCCTGGCCTCAAGTGATCCAACCACCTCAGCCTCCCAAGGTGCTGGGATTACAGGTGTGAGCTACCACGTACAGTTTAGTCTAATATTTTTATTTAATTCTGGGAACATATTTTGGCTAGGTTTGAGATACATTTGTTTAGTAAGGCTTATTATTGGGAACTTCTTTTTTGATCTTTTTTGAGACAAGTTCTCACTCTGTCACTCAGGCTGGAATGCAGTGGCATATTGGTAGCCCACTACAGCCTCAACCTTCTGACCTCCCATACTCAAGCAATTCTCCTACCTCAGCCCCCGGATAGCTGGGACTGCAGGCATGTGCTTTTATGCCTGGTTAATTTTTAAATTTTTTCGGGAGATGGGATGTCACTGTGTTGCCACCATACCTGGTCTACTCAGTGGATTTTTAAAAAATATTATGAAGCAGGCTGGCTGTAGTGGCTCACATCTGTAATCCCATCACTTTTGGAGGCTGAGCCAGGATGATCGCTTGAGTCCAGGAGTTTGAGAGCAGCATGGGCAACAAAGGGACACCCTGTCTCTATTAAAAAAAAATTGTGAGGCCGGGCGCGGTGGCTCAAGCCTGTAATCCCAGCACTGTGGGAGGCCGAGGCGGGTGGATCACGAGGTCAAAAGATCGAGACCATACTGGTCAACATGGTGAAACCCCGTCTCTACTAAAAATACAAAAAATTAGCTGGGCATGGTGGCGTGTGCCTGTAATCCCAGCTACTCAGGAGGCTGGGGCAGGAGAATTGCCTGAACCCGGGAGGCGGAGGTTGCGGTGAGCCGAGATCACGCCGTTGCACTCAAGCCTGGGTAACGAGAGCGAAACTCCGTCTCAAAAAAAAAAAAAAAAAAAAAAAATTGTGAAACAAAGGGTGTTTGTTCTGTAAGCTATAAAGGAGAAGAGCCCGGATATTTTAAGCAAGTTAATGGATGGTTTGTGGAGTAGAAATTCCTTGTATTGTGAACTCTTGCACATTGCTTCCTGGCCTGATTATCTTTGTTTTTTTGCCTGAGTTACTTCTCTGCATTTCTTTATGTGCCTGCCAGTAACCACCCCAAAACGTGTGTTGTGTTTTCTCTGTTTCAGAGCTCCAGCATTGACTTTCTAGCAAGCCAGGGATTTGATTTTAATAAAGTTTTTCGCAATGGTAAGATTATGTGTGACCTATCTTTAGAGCTTATAAACCTTCAAAATGTCTTTGGGAAGTAGGTCTGGACTTGATTGGGAATTATTACTTTGTGCCTGCTGAGACACAGTCTCAGAGTTCTAGCATACATGTGCAGCCAGTACACATGTGCAGCCTTAGACTTTTTGAAAACTTGCTTACTGTGACCTTTTTTTCTTTTTTCTTTCTTTCTTTCTTTTTTTTTTTTTTTTTTCTTTGACCTTTTCTTTAAAAAAAAAAACCATAATCAGACACGAGCTGAACAGGAGAATAGATGCAACTTCATTTAAGTCTGATAAGGACTTTCAAACTCCTCTGAGTTTTTGTTTTTTTGAGACAGAGTCTTGTTCTGTTGTCCAGGCTGGAGTGCCGTGGTGCTGTCTAGGCTCACTGCAATTTTCGCCTCCCAGGTTCAAGGGATTCTCCTGCCTCAGCGTCCTGAGTAGCTGGGATTACAGGCGCCCACCACCACGCCCGACTTATTTTTGTATTTTTAGTAGAGATGGTGTTTCACCATGTTGGCCAGGCTGATGTTGAACTCCTGACCGCATGATACACCCAATCAGCTTCCCAAAGTGCTGGGATTACAGGCATGAGCCACTGTGCCTGGCCTCAAACTCCTGTTTTTATTGAGTGCAGTTTATTCTACCACTGGTGTGACTTAGTGGCCTAACTCACCACCTGTGGGGAATGCTTGTTTTCTTCCAATGTGACAAGAGGTGTGTACTTTACAAATGTCCTGTATTCCAGTGATGCTGTAATGAAAACCCTCTTTTCCAACCGGTGTATGTTTATTTTTGTTTTATTATTTATTTATTTATTTGAGATGGAGTCTCCCCCTGTCACCCAGGCTGGAGTGCAGTGGCGCAGTGTTGGCTCCCTGCAACCTCTGTCTCTCAGGTTCAAGCGATTCTCCTGCCTCAGCCTCCCTAGTAGCTAGGATTACTGGCATGTGCTACCGTACCCAGCTAGCATTTTGTATCTTTAGTAGAGACGAGGTTTTACCATGTTGGCCAGGCTGGTCTTGATCGCCTGACCCTTAGGATTCTCCCACCTTGGCCTTCCAAAGGGCTAGGATTATAGGCGTGAGCCAATGTGCCCAGTATGTTTTTTATAGCACCTCTGCTGGCAGGAAATATTTTTAATTTTTTTGAGACAGGGTCCCGCTCTGTCAGCTAGGCTTCGTGCAGTGGTACAATCATAGCTTAGTGGAGCTTTGACCTGCTGGGCTCAAGTGATCTTCCCACCTCACCTGCATGAGTAGCTGGGATTACAGCTATGTGCAAGCATTCCTGGCTGATTTTCCTATTTTTTGTAGAGATGTGATTTTGCCATGTTGCCCATGCTGCTCTTAAATGCCTGTCCTCAAACAATCCACCAGCCTTGGCCTACATGTGTGAGCCCCCATACTCTGCCTGCATGTTGCTTTTTTTTTTTTTTTTTTTTTTTTTTTTTTTGAGACAGAATCTCACTCTGTTGCCAGGTGCCAGGCCGGAGTGCCAGTGGCACGATCTCAGCTCACTGCAGCCTCTGCCTCCTGGGTTCAAGCAATTCTCCTGCCTCAGCCTCCTGAGTAGCTGGGACTACAGGCACATGCCACCATGCCCAGCTAATTTTTGTATTTTTAGTAGAGACGGGTTTGACCATGTTGGCCAGGATGGTCTTGATCTCTTGAAGTCGTGATCCGCCCGCCTCGGCCTCCCAAAGTGCTGGGATTACAGGCATGAGCCACCACGCCTGGCCTGCCTGTTGCTTTTTTAATAGTTGGAGACTGTTTTTTAGTTTCTCATGGGAGAAGAAAAGTGCAGAGACTGCACAGTTGATAATGACTGGCTTGCGAGGGGGATGGCCTGGGGAGCACCTGAGGAAGGGACTGTGTCTCATTCATTTGACATCCCCTTGCGTGCATGATTTCCCTTCTGTATCAGGGAGGTGACCACCAAATATTTGATGCATAATTGGGTGCATGAGTACTGGCCATCAGAGCGTTTCAGATTGGTTTTCCTTCCTCTTCATTTATTTATCTAAAAGTGTTTGCGAAAGACTTTGGTTTTTGCAGTGGTGTTAAGTATGTAGGTCAATATTTTAATTTAATTATTTACATAAATTTTTTCCTCATGGGGAATGTAAAATTAATGAATGAAGGAAGCAAGGAGGTTTATCCCAACAAAAATACTGAATTTTTTCAAAAAAAGTACATGACCTTCAAATGAATTCACCTCATCTCAGCAGAACCTCTTTGCAAGGTGTTCAGTACCCATGCCATATTGGCTTATTTTATTTTTTTGAGACAGATTCTCACTGTCGCTCAGGCTGGAGTGCAGTGATATGATCTCGACTCACTTCAGCCTCTGCCTAATGGGTTCGAGTGATTCTCATGCCTCAGCTTCCCAAGTAGTCAAGACCACAGGCTCATGCCACCATGCCCAGCTAATTTATGTATTTTTAGTAGAGATGGGTTTCACTATTTTGGCCAGTCTGGTCTTGAACTCTTGACCTCAAATGTTCCATTCACCTTTGACTCTTAAAGTGCTGGGATTACAGGCATGAGCCACCAGGCCCAGCACATATTATTTATTAATTGCTTCAGTGGTGCTGCATCTTAATTTTTATTGATTTTGATCTTTGGAGGTAATAAAACCAAACTTTTTTTGAGCCAGAACTGCTTTACATAGTGACTGAACCAGCAGTGAAATACACTTTGGTTATTAGAAAGAAATTTTTTTTTGTTCGTCTTATACTTGACTCTGAAAGCCATTATAAAATAGAAGTTCCAAATGCATATAGAGCACTGTATTGGACTAGTGCAGGCATCTCTTGAAAGAACCACTTTATCTGTATAGTTTCTGACTTGTTGTTTTATTTTCATAAATGAAGAAAAGCAGCCAAATTGGAATATGCTGCCTTCTCCTGTTGTATAGTCATGCCCTGGAATATTTTAGTCACAGCAGTCAGGACTCCCAGGTCATCCATATTACCAAGCCTCATCCCATGCTGTTGTTGATACTCTCTAAATCTGACTCAGGCCCTCATCTCTCTCCATTTTCAAGCCTTTCCATTCAGGCTCTGTAAAAATATCAGGCCCCTTTCTTCCAGTAGTGTTCTCTCAAGTTCCTTTGATTTCCTTGTCTGGAAGGAAACCAGGTGACTCCTCTTGTTGGATTACCCCAGCAGCTTTCCTTATCCTTGGTGGTTTTCCCTCTCACTTTTGTTTTCCTCTGGCCAAACTGTGCTCGGGGTCCTCTTGTTTCCCCACGCCACCTTCAGACACCTGAATTTTCTTTTATACAGGAGCCACCATTCTCAGGGCTGTCACCAGCTCTGCAGCCCCTCTCTGTGCTGACTCCTGTAAGTGCATTGTGCATCATAGCCTTGGCTTTGGTGCGTTATCATTCTCTCCACCCCTACCCCTCTCTGGGTGACTTCAATATCCACAAGGATAAGCAGCATATGCTCTGGTCTGTTTCTTGACCAGGTGGTCAGCAGTCTTTTCTTCTCTCTGTCTTCAGTCCTCTATACCAATGGCAGTGTCATGGGTCTCAAAGTCAAAAGCTGCACCTCTCGCTTACGATCTGTTTTTTTTTCTGTTTTGAGACAGGGTGTCACTTTGTCACCAGGCTGTACTGCACTGGCACATTCACGGCTTATTGCAGTCTTGACCTCCAGGGCTCAAGCGATTCTCCCACCTCAGCCTTCTGTGTAGGCGGGACCATAGGTGCATACCTTCATGCCCAGCTAATTTTTACATTTTTGGAGAGATGGTCTCACTATATTGTCCAGGCTGGTCTCAAACTCCTGGTCTCAAGCAGTATTCCTGTTATAGGTCCCTAAAGCTCTAGGATTGTAGGCATGAGCTGTTGTTCCTGGCCTCATTTGCTGACTTTAGTGTTTTAATATTTCTTTCTTTGAGAGCACTACTTCTTGTACTTATAACTCACTTGCTGTAGTACCTGTTTCAGCAATCTGTTGACTTCCCTGCTTCTCCTCTGTCTGTATCCACCTCAGTGTATCATACCATGAGGCACATTTGTCATTTGTCTCATTACTGGTGATGTTAACTTGGACCATGTTTTTTGCCAGTTAATTTTAGCGTTCATTGAGAATTCTTGCTTCAGGCAATTATTATTGACCAATGGTGGTTTTCACATTTATCGTTCTTTCTCAAATTCTTGAGTGTCCCATGGCTTTGTTGTTGTTTTGAGGTGGAGTCTTACCCTGTCGCCCAGGCTGGAGTGTAGCGGCCTGATCATGGCTCACTGCAACCTCCACCTCCCAGTTTCACTTGATTTTCCCACCTCAGCCTCCTGAGTAGCTGGGACTACAGGTGTTTGTCACCATGGCTGGCTGATTTTTGTACTTTTTGGTAAAGGGGATTTCACCTTGCTGGGCAGGCTGATCTTAAACTCCTGACCTTTTAAGTGATCTGCCTTCCTTGGCCTCTCAAAGTGCTGGGATTATAGGTGTGAGCCACTGCACCCAGCCTCCCTTGGCTTTTTTTTTTTTTTTTTTTTTTTTTTTTGAGACAGAGTTTCATTGTTGTTGTCCAGGCTGGAGTGTGCAGTGGTGTGATCTCTCACCACAACTTCCACCTCCCAGGTTCAAGCGATTCTCCTGCCTCAGCCCCCCAGTAGCTGGGATTACAGGCATGTGCCACCACACCCAGCTAATTTTGTATTTTTAGTAGAGATGAGGTTTCTCCATGTTTGTCTGGCTCATCTCAAACTTCTGACCTCAGGTGATCTTGGCCACCCAAAGTTCTGGAATTGCAGGTGTGAGCCACTGTGCCCTGCCCTCATGGCTTTTAATACCACCCATATCCCGATGATAACTACATTTATATCTCAACACCTTTCTCTTGTGCTGTAACCTTGTAACTGTCCCTTTTAATTTGTGTATCCGCTTAGACAATTTTAAATGTCCAGAGGGGTGTGTTGGCTCACGCCTGTAATCCCAACACTTTTGAAGGCTGAGACGGGCATATCACCTGAGGTCACTAGTTTAAGACCAGCCTGGCCAATATGATGAAAACTTGTCTCTAGTAAAAATACAAAATTAGCCGAGTGTGGTTGGGGGCACCTGTAATCCCAACTTCTTGGGAGGCTGAGGCAGGAGAATTGCTTGAACCCGAGAGGCAGAGGTTGCAGTGAGCTGAGATCGCGCTATTGCACTCCAGCCTGGGTGACAGAGCAAGACGCCGTCTCATAAAAGAAAAAGAAAAAGAAAATAGTAGGTCCAAAAGGTAGCTTTTGATTTTCACTCCTTGGACCCCAAAAACCTATTTTTCCCCTTGTTGTCTCCACATCAGTTAGTAGCCGTACCATCTTCCCAGTTACGTGAACCAAATAGCAAGGTATTATTTTTGATTTTGCCTTTCCCTTTATCTTTCATCTCCAGGATATCAGTAAGTGGTACCCCTTCTCTCTAGAAAATCACTGTCTCCATCTACCCTGCCATCTCTATAGCCTATGACAAGGTTATAAACGATAGCCCACTGATAGCTGCCTGTTTTGTAAATAAGTTTGGTTGGACTACAGCCATGCCCATACATGTACGTTTGGTGTGTGGTTGCTTTTGTGCCACAGCGGCAGGGTTAAGTATTGTGACAGAGACCCCCATGTGGCCCACAAGCCTAAAACATTTGCCATCCAGCCCTTTAAGAAAAAGTTTGTTGGCTGGGCATGATGGCGGTGGCTCCTGCCTATAATACCAGCACTTTGGGAGGCTGAGGTGGGTGATGAGGTCAGGAGTTTGATACTAGCCGGGCCAACGTGGCAAAACCCCATCTCTACAAAAAATACAAAAATTAACTGGATGTGGTGGTACACGCCTGTAATCCCAGCTACTCAGGAGGCTGAGACAGAAGAATTGCCTGAACCTGGGATGCAGAGGTTGCAGTGAGCTGAGATTGTGCCATTGTACTCCAGCCTGGGCTACACAGTGAGACTCTGTCTCAAAACAAAATGAAACAAAGCAAAAAGTTTGCTGACCTCTGATCTGAGCTGTTGTCTCTTGCCTGGAAAATTGGTCCTAACTTGTTTCCTAACTTCCTTTAGTTAGGAATCATGGCCTTTAAAGCATTATGCAGATAAAGTAATTATCTTGCTTAAAATCTTCTAATGGTATCCAGTCACTGTTAGACTAACATACATTTCTTATCCCAGCCTGTGGGGGTCTACGGAATCTTGTGCCATACTCTCCCCAAGCTGATGCTGTTCCATGCTGTTTTTGCTCACGACATTCTGGCCGCACCAGCTCCTTGCTGCTCTTGAAACAGTCGAAGGCATTTTCACTTGGGTATTCATACTTGTTTCCCTTACCCAAAGGACTCTTCTGTAGCTCCTTTCGTATCTGACTTACTCATCCTTTGGGTTTTCCCTGACTTTCCTGATCATCTTGTCAGAAGTAGTTCCCTTCATTACAGAGCAGGATCCATCATCTTGTCACTCTTTATTCTCCAGTGCCTATAGTGCTAGATAAATATCTAGCATGAGTGCTAGATAAATATTTCTTGAAAGAAGACTGAATGGATGAATGAATGAATAAACACATTTCAAAATCACTTGCCTTTCTGTTCATTTTTTGAGATGTAGTTAAATATGGTAAATTTTTCTTGAGTAATTTAGACTCTTTGGTTTGTTAAACAAATTTTATGTTAGCAGTTACTTCTGCTAATGGATTCTTTTTAAAATCATGTTTAGGGATTCCGTATTTAAATCAGGAAGAAGAAAGACAGTTAAGAGAGCAGTATGATGAAAAACGTTCACAGGCAAATGGTGCAGGAGCTCTATCCTACGTTTCTCCTAACACTTCAAAGTGTCCTGTCACGGTTCCTGAGGATCAAAAGAAGTTTATTGACCAAGTGGTGTAAGTTCCTAAACTAAAACTAAATGTGCATTGTGTGCTGTATGTTGGAGCATGACAAGCATTTATATCTCAAACCTGTGCCGTACAGACATAATACACACACAGGTGGGATGTTGTGAATGGCAGGATATCACTGTGGTATATTAAAAAAAAAATTCTTTTTTTTTTTTTTTTTTGAGACAGAGGCTCCGTTGCGCAGGCTGGAGTGCAGTGGTGCGATCCCAGCTTACTGCAACCTCTGCCTCCCAGGTTCGAGCAATTCCCATGCCTCAGCCTCCTGAGTAGCTGGGATTATAGGCATGCACCACCATGCTCAACTAATTTTTATATTTTCAGTAGAGACAAGGTGTTGCCATGTTGGCCACACTATTCTCATACTCCTGGCCGCAAGTGATCTGCCTGCCTCAGCTTCCCAAAGTGCTAGGATTAAAGGCATAGGCCAACGTGTCTAGCCAGCATATTCAAATTGGTGCAACAGCAGCAAATTGTAAATAGAGTTCTGTGTATTGTACTTGGACTTGCTACATGTCACTAGGCAATAGATTTCAGTCTGTGGTGACCTGCATGGGCTTTTTTTTTTTTTTTTTGATAGAGATGGATCTCACTATGTTTCTCAGGCTGATTTCAAACTCCAGAGCTCAAGGGATCTTCCTGCTTTGGCCTCTCAGAATGCTGGGATTACAGGAGTGAGCCATTGCCCAGCCCCTTTTCTTGTTTTTTAAATGCTAATCAGTTGACTTCTAAACCTTGCGTGGACTGAATACCTGACCGCCACTGTCCAGTGGCCTCGAAGGTGGAGTGGATCAGGCCCATCTAGCCTGCAGCATGTCCATATTCTCTTTGCTTGCAGTGAAGGTTCCGATAAGCAGATGTGACGCTGGACAAGTGTCTAGTCTTGCTATATAAAATGGTTATGCTGATAACCATTTTACTGGGAAAGTCAAAAATTAAATTACTTGTATTGACAAGTCCTTGAGAAGTTGTCACTAATTAATTAGTGCAGTAACCCTCTTCCCCGAAAAAATATGCCAAATAAAGATTTTTTATTTCATTTTATTTTTTGGGACAGGGTTTCACTCTGTTGCCCAGGCTAGAGCACAGTGGCACGATCATGGCTCACTGCAGCCTCAACTTTCCAGGCTCAGGTGATCCTTCCATCTCAGCTTCTGGAGTAGCTGGTACCACAGTTACACTGCACCATGCTCAGCTAATTTTTAAAATTTGTTTTTTGTAGTGAGGGGCTTTCAGTATGTTGCCCAGGCTAGTCTCAAACTTCTGGCCTCAAATGATCCTCCCATCTTGACGTCCCAAAGTACTGGGATTCCATGCTTGGTTCAAAATACAGCTTTTTTTTTTTTTTGTCTGAGATGCAGTCTCACTCTGTTGCCAGGCTGGAGTGCAGTGGCCTGATCTTAGCTCATTGCAACCACCACCTCCTGGGTTCAAGCGATTCTTGTGCCTCAGCCTCCTGAGTAGCTGGGACTGCAGTCATGCGTTATCATGCCCAGCTGATTTTTGTATTTTTAGTAGAGACAGGGTTTCACAATGTTGGCCACGATGGTCTTGATCTCTTGACCTCATGATCCACCTGTCTCAGCCTCCCAAAATGCTGGAGTTACAGGTGTGAGCCATTGTAGCTGGCCTAAAATAAAGCATTTAAAAAAAAATCTTTGAACTAAAAGTTCCATGGTAATTTGGTAAAATTATATTGTCACATGTTCTTGTATGTTGACTGGTTTTGGTTGTGATTATTTTCTTGGTTGATGACTTCATTCCTTAAAGGTACTGATGATTCATGGTCTATTCTAATTCTTCAGAGAGAAAATAGAAGATTTATTACAAAGTGAAGTAAACAAGAACTTGGATTTAGAGCCATGTACCGGGTTAGTTGTCCTGAACATTTTTGCATGTTCTTTTTTTAGAAAGGTAGATGATTTGTGGCATTTGATGCATCTAGTCTTTTAAAAACACCTTTATAAATAGTGTTTTTATTATTGGTATATTCTCAAGAATTAAACACTAACTTTAGCATTACACAGTGAGAAAGATTGTGTATACAGAGGTACTGAATGAATGCTTTGTCATGTACCCGGAGTGGAGAAAGCTGTTGTGCAACCTTGACTTGAAGTTATGCCCAAAAGTGGCATAATTACTTTGGCCTTGAGGAGCACTTAACACATGAAGGCCTCAGAAGAAAGAATTCACTTTCAGGCTACTGCTGCCTTTTTAATTTCTCTCCGTGTTCAGAAAACATTAGCATTTCAAAGAGTCAGTAATGTGAATGTCTTTTTTCCATTTACTTTGTGAGGAGCTTCACAAAAGTGTTGTAATGCATCTGTCTACTTTAAACTCTTTATGCAGCTGTAGGAAGCAATATTTTGATTAGGCAAGAACTTCTACCTCTTATATAAAAGCAGTATAATAATATTAAAGAAAATCTTAGAAGACAAGTGATGAGGAATTCTCCCCACCTCAAATAACCTACCTATTTTTATTTGCAAATTACCTGTCAGTTCTAATGAAGTCTCTTTTTAAAATGAAATCCTTCTCAACAAATGCTTGATGAGTTCACATCTACTTCCAGTGAGCCAAAATCAATACCTTTTCTTTTGTTTTTGTAGGTTCCAAAGAAAACTAATTTATCAGACTTTGAGCTGGAAGTAAGTATTTATATTGTATGCAGGAGCTCTGTGGGGGACCCAGGATTTAAAGTCTAAATGTAATCTCTTAGCTCTCATTTTCTTTTTGAAATTCTGCAGTTCTCGGTGATTTGACCACACCAAGTTCCCCCTACTTTCTTAAGTTGAATAACCACTTAATTTTTTTTTTTGTTACTGTTTTTTAATAGATGCTTTAAAGCCTCTTAAAACAATTATCACTTTGGGCCGGGGACAATGGCTCATGGCTGTAATTCCAGTACTTTGGGAGGCTGAGGTGGGAGGATCATGAGGTCAGGAGTTCAAGACCAGCCTGGCGAAATCCTTTCTCTGCTAAAATACAAAATTTAGTTGGGCGTGGGGGCACATGCCTGTAATCTCAGCTACTCAGGAGGCTGAGGCAGGAGAATTGCTTGAACTCAGGAGGCGGAGGTTGCAGTGAGCTGTGATCGTGCGGTTGCACTCCAGCCTGGATGACAAAAGCAAGACTGTCTCAAAAACAAACACACAAGACATTATCACTTTGGTGCATCCATTAAGCTGTGGATTGGTAGTGTTTATTTCCTTTGGGGGTATATGATAAATAGTTGGTTTTCAGACCTAGGAAATACTCAGATGAATGCTTTTGGTAAAGTGAGAGTGCTTAGCTTAGGATGAGACTATGAATGGGTTTCAAGAGGTCTATGAATCCCCTGAAATAACATCCAGACTTTTGTGTGTGTGTTTTTCCAAGGATGTTTTCCTTGTGTTTGCAGATGGGTCTTCAACTCAGATATTGAACATTGACATAGACGGGTGGACATTTCCATTTGACTTTGGGGACCTTTTTCTTCTATTGGAACCTACCAGTGACATGACAGCAATCTACTAGTAACATGACATACAATTCCAATTGTATACTGGGAATTTACTTTGAACACAATAGGAAAGGGCTGTTTAGTTGCCCACACTCCATTCCTGTCACGACGTCCTTGCAGCCCACTACACCTGCATTCCAGATCCCTCTCCTCCTTGGCTGCTGCAAACTGTTTTTTTTCTTATTATTGTTTTATTTTTTTTTCTGGGTCATGTTCTCTGATGAATTTGCATGTTTTTTAATTTTTTAACATAATTTCGCCTTCCGTTTAGATGTGAACTGTTTATACCATGCAAAACTACAGCAGAGTTGGCCATCTAAAACCTTCTCTTTATATGCCCCATGCAATCTAAAAAGACCTTTAGGCCACATGCAGTGGCTCACTTTTGTAAGCCCGGCACTTTGGAAGGAGGCAGGCATATCACCTGAAGTCAGGAGTTTGAGATCAGCCTGGCCAACACGGTGAAACCCCATCTCTATTAAAAATACAGGCCGGGCGCGGTGGCTCAAGCCTGTAATCCCAGCACTTTGGGAGGCCGAGGCGGGTGGATCACGAGGTCAAGAGATCGAGACCATCCTGGTCAACATGGTGAAACCCCGTCTCTACTAAAAATACAAAAAATTAGCTGGGCATGGTGGCGCGTGCCTGTAATCCCAGCGACTCAGAAGGCTGGGGCAGGAGAATTGCCTGAACCCAGGAGGCGGAGGTTGCGGTGAGTCGAGATCGCGCCATTGCACTCCAGCCTGGGTAACAAGAGCGAAACTCCGTCTCAAAAAAAAAAAAAAAAAAAATACAAAAATTAGCTGGGCATGGTGGCACATGCCTGTAATCCCAGCCACTTGGAAGGCTGAGGCAGGAGAATTGCTTGAGCCTGGAGGCAGAGGTTACAGTGAACTGAGATTGTGGCACCCAGCGTGGGTGGCAGAGTGAGACTTGGTGTCAAAAAAAATAAAATAAAAAGACTCACAGTTTCAGTTGGGAAACAGACATTTGTATATTTGGAAACAAGATTTAACTCTGTGGTAATGAGTTGACTGTATTTTGAGAGATGCAGGACATTTTAGAAAATGCCCAAGTCTAAAAAATTAATTTGAAGTCAAATCTGTGTTTGTGTGTTTAAGAGCAGGGATAAGGAAACATTTAGCAGCTGAAATGTTATAAAATAAATGTGCTGTAAAGTCTCCATTTTAGTGATAATTATTTCATATTTAATAAAACTTATTTCACATAATTTATAGCTGGATATTTGCTTATAAAATACTTTAGGTTTTAGCTGTCATTGACTCATCTATTGACATCATTTTTTTTTTTTTTTTAGGTATCCAAAAGGCATTCATGTTGAGACTTTAGAAACTGAAAAGGTAACCCCAAGAATTATCGAGGGCTAACATTAAGCACATGCATTGTTACACTGATACAGGTTTCATTTTTTGGTTTTTTGTTTTTTCTCAGGGTCTTGCTCTGATTGCCCAGGCTGGAGTGCAGTGGGGCAATCATGGCTCACTGCAGCCTTGACTTCCTGGGCTCAGGTGATCCTCCTACCTCAGCCTCCCAAGCTGGGACTGCAGGCTCATGCCACCATGACTGGCTAATTTTTTATTTCCTTTTTAATAGAGATAGGGTTTCGCCCTGTTGCCCAGGCTGGTCTCAAAGTCCTGGGCTCAAACAGTCTGCCCACCTTGGCCTCACAGAGTGCTGGATGACAGGCCTCAGACACAGTGCTCAGTCCCTAATGTGCTGAAAGTCAGAATTTGTACCTTGTCTCTGCTTGTTATGAGCTGGATAACCTAGGGCAAGTCATTTGACTTCTTTACACCTCATTTTCCTCTTCTGAACATTGGGGCTGAGCATGTGACTGGTGATGTATACCTGTATCATAGTCTTTTTATGGTGATCCTGTGGGTAAGTGGAAGTGATGCCTTATAAACTTGAAAGTATACAAATGTTAGTTCATATTCTTACTATGGCAGAAAGCTATAATGGTACATATGAAAAAATGGCTTCATGTTGTGTGGGCAGGTAAAATTAAATTTTAGAATTTGGGTTGTAAGCATAGCTATTGTCCTGGGTATGCAGGGTATACTGATAGAATTGTGATGGGTAGGGGGTGGCTAGTGGTGGGTTCCTTCTGCAGTGTTTGAATTTGATAATTTGTTGTTGCTCTTAAGTCAGGTGTAAAATTAGAGATTAAATAAGGTAGAAAAACAATCTTGATAGATGATTTATCTTTAGTGGACATAAAATATATATGAGAAAGAAAGCATTAGTTATCTGACACGCTAGCAGAAAAATCCAAGTGGCATGAGTACAGTGGCTTATGCCTATAATCCCAGCACTTTGGGAGGCTGAGGCTGGTGGATCACCTGAGGTCAGGAGTTTGAGACCAGCCTGACCAACATGGAGAAACCCTGTCTCTACTAAAAATACAAAAAATCAGCTGGGCGTGGTGGTGCATGCCTGTAATCCCAGCTACTCGGGAGGCTGAGGTAGGAGAATTGCTTGAACCCGGGAGGTGGAGGTTGCGGTGAGCAGAGATCACGGCATTGCACTCCATCCTGGACAACAAGAGCGAAACTCCATCTCAAAAAAGAAAAGGACTGGTAATTGGGCTATATTAATTCTTTTTTCTTATGTTAATACAACATATAACATATGTAAGTTTTTTATGTTAATACAACATGTAAACATTTTACTTTAAAACTACTCAGAAATTGATGTTCCAATGCAACATAACTTTTTTAGTATTTGTCAAAGGAAATGTCTTATTCTCACAGTCTGTTGATATTTTTAACTGATGCCTGTTGGGTTGAATTAGTAAGCCATAGGAAAATGTCATCAAAACACAGAGACAGAATTTGGTTTGTAATGCATCAGTTCAAACTTGTTGGCATTTCAAAGTATTTTCTGTTGTATTTGGTTCCTGAAAGAATGTGCAGTGGCTGGGCATAGTGGCTCAGGCCTGTAATCTCAGCACTTTGGGAGGCGGAGATGGGCAGGTCACTTGAGTCTAGGAGTTTGAGACCAGCCTGGACAACATGGTGAAACTCTGTTTTTACTAAAAATCTAAAAAAAATTAGCCAGGCCTAGTGGTTCATGCTTGTAGTCCCAGCTGCTCAAGAGGCTGAGGTGGGAGGATCACCTGAGCCCAGGAATTCAAGGCTGCAGTGACTGTGATCATGCCACTGCACTTGAGCCTGAGTGATGGGAGTGATAACTTGTCTCAAAAAAAAAGTTTGCAGTTACAAAAATTATAACTTCTGGCTGGGCATGGTGGCTCATGCCTGTAATCTCAGCACTTTGGGAGGCCAAAATGAGTGGATCACTTGAGGTCAGGAGTTTGAGACCAGCCTGGGCAACATGGCGAAATCCTGTCTCTACTAAAAATGTAAAAATTAGCAGGGCATGTTGGTGTGCACCTGCAATCTCGGCTATCCTGGAGGCTGAGGCAGGAGAATTGCTTGAAATATGAGAGGCACAGGTTGCAGTGATCCGAGATTCTGCCACTGCACCCCAAACTGGATAAGCAGAGTGCGACTGTCTGAAAAAACAAAAAAAAATTCTAGTGGTAGCAGAACTCTGAGTATTTTTGGATTAAGTTGCCTCCAAAAAATTGTATATCTGTGGTGGGGCACAATGGCTCATGCCTGTAATCCCAGCACTTTGGGAGACCAAGGCAGGTGGATCACCTGAGGTCAGGAGCTTGAGACCAGCCTAACCAACATGGAGAAACACTGTCTACTAAAAATATAAAAAATTAGCCAGGCGTGATGGCGCATGCCTGTGATCCCAGCTACCCAGGAGGCTGAGGTAGAAGAATTGCTTGAACCAGGGAGGCAGAGGTTGCAGTGAACTGAGATCGTGCTGTTGCACTCCAGCCTGGGCAACAAGAGTGAAATTCCATCCCCCCCCCCAAAAAAAAAGAAGAAAATTGTGTACCTGTTTTATGTCTTTTAGAAGGAGCGATATATAGTTATAAGCAAAGTAGATGAAGAAGAACGCAAAAGAAGAGAACAGCAGAAACATGCCAAAGAACAGGTAATTGAGCTATGTTAATTCTTGGGGGATGAGAAATGGCAACATAAATCCTGATTTATTCATGTCTATTTCAAATCATATGTTAGGTTCAATTTAATGAAGTAAGTTTCTTTCATAGAACAATTGAATTGGCAGCAAAACCTGGACTAGAATAAGGGGAAGTTAAGTTTAAGCATGAGATGTAGCCAGCAAAATGAGCCAGACATCACTGTTGACCAGTGTCTACTTAAACCAGTCTTGAAGAAAGTATTCTTGATTCTCATTTAGCGTGTGTGTCACTGAGCGTTACTGCCCTTTAACTAATACTGCCATGTCTAAATTCATGTATACTAACTGGTTTTCTTAAAACCAAGTTCAGAGCACATGTTCCGACAGATGAGGGTGACATACTTACATTGTATTATTGGAACATCACCCTGCTTGCTGTGTGAAGAATGGTCTCGAGTGAGTTAAGACTGGAGGCAGGAGACCAGTTAAGCTGTGGAATAACCTAGCTAAGAGATGTTGGTGATCTGGCGTAGGATAGTTAGTAGCAGTGTAGATGGAATCTGGAGATAGTTGGAAGGTGGAATCCATGGAATTTGTGAGTGGATGTGAGTGGTGGAGGAGGAAGGGGGAGGGAGGAAGATGATCATAGCAGATACTTGCACAATGAGGTAGATTGTATTCCATTCACTTGGAGGGGTTGACTGGAGTGACGTCGATCCCGGGGAAAGGTGGGGGAGAGAGGAGTGGGTTTGCATGTGGATGAATGTCATGTTCATATGCACGTAAGGCAGGGTCACTCCTAATTGACTCAACCAGTAAGATACAGTGAGCCACTTTGGGAGGCAGCATATTACCTACACACAGAAAGATTAGCAAAAGGTGCTGCCTGTGGTCCCTGTCCCACATACTAAAAAGGACAATGCAAAAACAAAAGTTGCCATTTAGAGGCCAGGTGTGGTGACGTGCGCCTGTGGTCCCATCTACTTGGGAGGCTGATGGTGGAGAATCGCTTGAACCCGGGAGGCAGAAGTTGCAGCTGCAGTGAGCCGAGATTATGCCACTGCAATCCAGCTTGGGCGACAAGTGACACGCTGTCTCAAAAAACAAAATGGGCCGGGCGCGGTGGCTCAAGCCTGTAATCCCAGCACTTTGGGAGGCCGAGGCGGGTGGATCACGAGGTCAAGAGATCGAGACCATCCTGGTCAACATGGTGAAACCCCGTCTCTACTAAAAATACAAAAAATTAGCTGGGTATGGTGGCACGTGCCTGTAATCCCAGTGACTCAGGAGGCTGAGGCAGGAGAATTGCCTGAACCCAGGAGGCGGAGGTTGCGGTGAGCCGAGATCGCGCCATTGCACTCCAGCCTGGGTAACAAGAGTGAAACTCCGTCTCAAAAAAAAAAAACAAAATGGTGCCAGATGATGGTAGCATGCGTTGTGGAATGTGGCTTCACTAAGGAACCAGTTCTAGGCCGCAGCTCAGGACTTTGATGTTCTGCAGCCCTCTTCTGAGAGGGCGAGGCAGAGCCCCACACCTCCTCAGAACCCAGGAGGTAATAAGGAACTTTTTCAGGACAGCCTCCCAGGAGGCGATGAGGAACTGTTTCATGACAGGGAAGTGGGTGGGAGCTGGCCTCATAGCAGCTCCTTAGAAGGCTCTGCCTCCCACCCTTCCCTCCTGATGTGTTCTGCCAAGATGCAGATGAGTCTGTGGCCAAGACACAGATTAGCCTTTACCTGCGTGGCCAGTTTTTATTCATGCAAGGCCACCAGGGCACCATGGCGTCCCCTAGAGTAGAAAAAGATGTTCCCCCAGAATGGAAAAAGATGATCTATTCTGGTTTTGGGTGTGTTTTTTTTTTCTTTTCCTTTCTTTTTTTTTTTTTTTTGAGACGGCTTTTCGCTTCTGTCACCTAGGCTGGAGTGCAATGGCACGATCTCAGCTCACTGCAACCTCTGCCTTCCGGGTTCAAGCAATTGTCCTGCCTCAGCCTCCCAAGTAGCTGGAATTACAGGCAACCGCCACCATGCCTGGCTAATTTTTATATTTTTGGTAGAGAAAGGGTTTCACCATGTTGGCCATGATGGTCTTGAACTCCTGACCTCGGGTGGTCCGCCCACTGGGATTAGAGATGAGAGCTACCGTGCCCAGCCGGTTTTGGGCGTTTTTAGGATATGCAAGGGTGGATGTCCTGTCAGCAGCTTTACCAGTGTTGAGCACTGGAGACGGGTGAGAGCTAGGCATGATTGTCATTGGTAGAGAAACTGGGACTGGACCAGAGCACCTGCGGAATGCTTTAGGAATGAGAAGAGGACCTAGGGCAGAATCCTGAGGATCAGCAGAATTTAAATGATAGGCAGAAGTCAACAAAACATACCAGATTATTATGACACACAGCCAAGGGAAGAGAGAAAAAGGGGCACTCAGCAGTGTCGGATCCCCTGTAGGGGTTAGGACTGGGACATGGCTGTTAGATTCAGCCCTGGCAGTATTTTTTCAAACTATAATTTAAGCAATTTTTCCCTTTCTCTACTAAAAATGCAAAACAATTAACCAGGTGTGGTGATATGTACCTGTAGTCTGAGCTGCTCAGGAGGCTGAGGCAGGAGACTCGCTTGAATCCAGGAGGTGGAAGTTGCAGTGAGCCGAGATCGCATCACTGCACTCCAGCCTGGGTGACACAGCAAGACTGCGTCTCAAAAACGAAAACATCTCAGCTCACTGCAACCTCTGCATGCTGGGTTCAAGCAACTCTCCTGCCTCAGCCTCCCGAGTAGCTGGGACTACAGGTACCTGCCACCACGCCTGGCTAATTTTTTTGTATTTTTAGTAGAGACGGGATTTCGCCCTGTTGGGCAGGCTGGTCTTAAATTCCTGACCTCAGTTGATCTGCCTGCCTTGGTCTCCCAAAGTGCTAGGATTATAGGCATGAGCCACTGCACCTGGCCCCAAAAAAGCAACTTTTAATTGTGGTAAAATATACATAAAATTTATCATCTTAACTATTATTAAGTGTACAGTTCAATGATGTCAAGTACTTTAACACTGCAGTGCAATCATCACCACCATCCATCTCCATAATTCTCTTCATCTTGCAGAACTGAAACTCTGTACTCATCAAACAACTGCCCATCTTCCACCCCTGCCACTCAGCCCCTGGCAACACTATTCTATTTTCTGTTATACAAATTTGATCACTCTGAGTACCTCATATAAGTATAGTATTTGTCCTCCTGTGACTGGCTTTTTTCTCTTAGCATAGCGTCCTCAAGGTTCACCCATGTTATAGCATGTGTCAGAATTTCTTTTCCTTTTTGAGGCTGAATAATAATCCGTTGTATGGCTAGACCACATTTTGTTTGTTTATTCGCTTGTTTGTAGACACTTGGGTTGCTTTGGACTATTGTGAATAATGCTCTTGTGAACTCAGATGTACAAATACGTATTTGAGTCCCTGCTTTCAGTTCTTTGGTGTATATACCCAGAAGTGGAATTGCTGGGTGATAGGGGAATTCTTTTTGGGGGAAGCCTCCATACTGTTTTTTTTAGCAGCTGCATTGTTTAACAGTTTCATCAACAGTGCACAGGTTCCAGTTTCTCTACATTCTTGCAAACACTTGGTAGTCTTGGGTTAGTTTTTTATTTGGAGACAGAGTTTTGCTCTTGTTGCCCTGGCTGGAGTGCAATGGCATGATCTTGGCTCACTGTGACCTCCATCTCACGGGCTCAAACGATTCCCCTGCCTCAGCCTCCAGAGTAGCTGGGCTTACAGGCATCTGCTACCATGTCTGGGTAATTTTGTATTTTTAGTAGAGACAGGGTTTCACCTTGTTGGTCAGGCTAGTTTCGAGCTCCTGACCTCAAGTGATCTGTCCGCTTCTGCCTCCTAAAGTGTTGGGATTACAGGTGTGAGCCCCTGCGTCTGGTCAGTCTTGGGGTTAGTTTTAGGGAGGTGAACAGTTTCAGCGAGCGTGAAGCCAGAAGGCTGGGAGCACCTGGGAGTTAAACTGGAGAAGTCCTTCAAGCAAGTTAGCTTTGATGAAACAAGTAGAAGGGGCAGTAGTTGGAGAGAGCTTAGAGGAAAGGAGGTTTTCAAGATAGGAGACACACTGAGACTTTTTCAACAGTATTGGAAAGAAAATAGGAGAGAAGAAGATGGGTGGGGTGGGAGAATTTTGTAAAAATGTATTTTTCAAGTGAAAAACATCAGAAATTATGAAAATGCTTGATTTGGTCAGTTAACTGTCAGATGGTTTCCTCAGAATTGAATGTGTTACTGAGTTTAGCCTGCAGGTGGCAACTTTTTAAATTAGTGTTTTTAAGACACCTTGAAAGACTTTGAAATTTTAAAGAATTCGGTGAAGCGATGGGTAAATCCTAAGCATTGTTGTTTTAGTGACTAATGAATAATTTTCCATTTGTTCATTCTACTTTCTAAAATAGAAGAGTATGTATGTAGATTATTTTAGATGTAGATGTTTGGGAAGATAGGTGCAAAGCACAGGAAGCTAAAACCGTCTAACTTAATACAAAATTTGAGTGTCTTTATTTGGGGGTCGGTTTTTTTAATTCATGCACATAAGGAATGTTTATACATCAATAATAATATATGTATATATTTTTTTAATTAGGAGGAGCTGAATGATGCTGTGGGATTTTCTAGAGTCATTCACGCCATTGCTAATTCGGTAAGTGAGCCGGACTTTTTAGTGAGATTGCAGAACATACTGTCTCAGGTGAAGTATCTAATTATTGCGGATTAATCATTTCTTCTCATTTAGTATTTTTACCTGGTATGGAGGAAGAAGTTAGAACTTGATCAAGATAGACTGTTGTTATAATGGACTTGGTGAGACATAATTGCTGAATTATATTCAAATCATTTTTCAGAGAGCCTTGCTTGAAAAATGCATAGGGAGGTTACACCATGTTGTCCATATATGGCGACATGAAAACTAAGGGTTATTCTCAAAACCAGTAAGACATCGAATAAGAAAGTAAGGAATAAGAAGAGAAACAACCATATATTTGACTGAAGGTGTTTTGTTCCCTAAGTAGAAGAATCTAGAGGATAAAAATAATAATGTCTTTGTTTAGTGCTGCATAAATGTAATTGAATTTTATTCTTAATAATATTTGATAAGTTTTCAAAAGATATTGGCCGTTTATGTAAATTTGCTAGGGTGCTCTATGATAGATACGGTAGGTGTTTTTCCTTGTTTTGTGAGGCCTTTCTGAAAACAGATGGCCAGGCATGGTGGCTCATGTCTATAATCCCAATACCTTAGGGAGCCAATACAGGTGGATTGCTTGAGCTCAGGAGTTCGAGACCAGCTTGGGAAACATGGTGAAATCCCGTCTCTACCACAAATACAAAAATTAGCCGTGTGTGGTGGTGCATGCCTGTGGTCCTAGCTACTTGGGAGGCTAAGGTGGGAGGATTGCTGGAGCTTGGGAAGTTAAAGCTGCAGTGAGCCATGATTGTGCCACTGCACCCTAGCCTGGGTGACAGACCGAGATCCTGTCTCAAAAGAAAAAAAAAAAAGAAACAGGCATCCAAATCTTACATAGGTAAACTGGGTCATGTTGCTTGTTGTTTCAGACAGCCAGCTTGTTTGGATGCTGAATTGCCTGTAGTGTAGGACATTCTCTTCTTTGAGCAGGTGACCTGGAAGAAGGAATCATCTTGTACCTTAGATGTTAAGCTTTATGTCAGGGAAGCTTTAAAGCCATAGAAACTCTCTCAGAGTTCCATGCTGTCTCACTGCCAGGTGCAGGCTTGTAAACACAGGGGCACTGGAGGGGAGGCACCCTGCTGTCCTCATGCCGGGATAAACAGAGGTTTACAGAGCCTTGTAAAAGAAGAGTGTTACTCATGAGGCCCTCTCTCGCTCAGTCAAGTAAGTGGGGGTGATTAGAGTGGCCTTGACTTCCGAGCTGCAATGATCCTTCCACCTCAGGCTTTCAAGTAGCTGGGACCACAGGCCTGCACCTCCACACTGGGCTAATTTTTGTATTTTTGGTAGAGATGGGGTTTTACCCTGTTTCCCAGGCTAGTCTCGAGTACTTGAGCTCAAGCATTCCTCCCACGTTGGACTCCCAAAGTGTTGGGATTAAAGAAATTTGGATAGATCTGGAGAGAAACAAAGGTGTGAGCCTCTTTATCAATGGCTGAGATTACAGGTATTCAGAGAAGTAGAGTTGAGTTTCTGGTTCCATTTGCTCATGTTGTACACACCTAGCCAGCAGACTTCAGATAAGTGGTGGTTTTGATTGAGCCAGGGTACAGAGCAATGGAACATCAGTTGGTTTTGAGCTCTCTTATAGCTGTCATGATAGTTTAGTCGGCTTTTCCAAGATTGGATGTTTGTTTACCTTATACACATTCAGATACCTTAGCTTGCTGTACTTGTTTGCTTTTCTCTGACATCTTTCTTCTACAGCATATTAGTAACATGTTGCTGACCACTGGCAGTCAACATCCCAAAGCATACTACAAAAAAGCCCCATTTATTAGTGATCCAGACATTTAAAATTTTTGAGTCTTGAATAAAAGTGGACCAAAGTAAAATACGATGTGTAAATCACATACCTTAAATTATTATTATTATTATTATTATTATTTGAGATGGAGTCTTGCCCTTTTGCCCAGGCTGGAGTGCAGTGATGCAGTCTCGGCTCACTGCAACCTCCGCCTCCCAGGTTCAAGCAATTCTCCTGCCTCAGCATCCCGAGTAGCTGGGATTACAAGTGCCTGCCGCCACGCCTGGCTAACTTTTTGTATTTTTAGTAGAATTAGGGTTTCACCATGTTAGCCAGGATGGTCTTGATCTCTTGACCTTGTGATCCACCTGCCTTGGGCTCCCAAAGTGCTGGGATTACAGGTGTGAGCCACTGCGCCCAGCCAGTTTTTGTATTTTTAGTAGAGACGGGTTTTCACCACGTTGCTCAGGCTGGTCTTGAACTGCCGACCTCCTGATCTGCCCACCTCGGCCTCCCAAAGTGCTGGGAACAGGCGTGAGCCATCGTGCCGAGGCTACCTTAAAATTATTAATATGGTTAATCTCTGTAAAGGCAGTGAGCAGTAAACACTTAAATATTTATATTACACCATCTGGCCAGTAATGCCTATGCCAAAAAAAAATTTAAAAAAATTTATGTCACACCAAATTCCTTTCAGTCACTGTTAGTATATCTGTGTTTTCTGTAGTTTTTAAAAAACTTATGTTGTGTTAATTTTATACTCCCAGAAAAGTTCCAGAAATAGTACAGTGTTTCCATATATTCCTTACCCAGCTACCCTTAATTTTAATATCTTACATAACCATAGTCCAGTTAGCAGAACCAGGAAATTAATATTGGTACAATATTGTGAATTAAAGATCTTATTTGAATTTCCCCAGTTTTTCACACGAAGTCCTTTTTCTGTTCATGATTGTATCCAGAATCCCGCATTGCATTTCCTTATTATTTTTACTTAATCTCCTGCAGACTTTAACAGTCTGTTTTTGTCTTTTATAACCTTGACACTTTTTTTTTTTTTTTTTTTTGAAACGGAGTCTCACTCTGTTGCCCAGGCTGGAGTGCAGTGGCTCCACTGCGCACCGCACCCTCTGCCTTCTGGGTTCGGCCTCCTGGGTTGAAGCGATTCTCCTGCCTCAGCTCCCGAGTAACAGGGATTACAGGCACCTGCCACCACGTCCTGCTAATTTTTGTATTTTTACTAGAGATGGGGTTTCACCATGTTGGCCAGGCTGGTCTTGCTCGAACTCCTGACCTCAAGTGATCCACCCGCCTCAGCCTCCCAAAGTGTCGAGTTTTACCGGTGTCAGTCACTGCGCCTGGCCCTATAACTTGGAGTTTTTTGATGTGTATTGATTGCTGTATTGTTAGAAGTACCCCAGTTGGAAATTGTCTCACGTTTTCTCCTGACTGAACTGAGGATATATGGTTTGGCAAAAATACCACAGAAATGATGGTCGATGTTGATCTTGATCACTTGGTGAAGGTGATATCTGCTAGATTTGTGTTAGGTGAAATTAACTATATTATATTAAATTATAGTTAAATTATAGTTAAATTAACTATATGGTTCATTTAACTTTATAGTTAATAAATATCTTGGGGGAGATACTTTGAGACCAAACCTTGCCTACTAACGTTGTCATCTGTCAGTGTATCTTGTCTGCGGCAGTTATCACTGTTGTGATAACTAATGGCAAGTTTGTATTCCCTTTGTCCTTTATACATTTGTTCTTGGAATTCTTCTGTAAAGAAAAAATGTCCTTTTCCCCTGTTTATTTATGTATTTATTTAATTTTGAGACACAGTCTCACTCTGTCGCCTAAGCTGGGAGTACAATGGGAATATACTGGCTCAGTGCAGCCTCTGCCCCCCAGGCGCAATCAGTCCTCCCACCGTGGCCTCCCGAGTAGCTGGAACTGCAGGCATGTGCTACCACAGGCGGCTAATTTTTTATATATACTTATAATTTTTTATATATACTTTCATATATACTTATATATACTTTGTGAAAAGAGGGGTCTCCCCATGTTGTCTTGAACTAGTCTTGAATTCTTAGGCTCAAGCAGTCTCCCTGGCCTCAGCCTCCTAAAGTGTTGGGATTATGGATACAAGCCACCACATCCAGCCCTTTCCCCTGTTTATTCTATTGTTGTTATGTATATGAGTATGGACTCAGGGATTTTTTAAACTTCTACAGATTCTTATCTCGTATTTTTACTGTTTGCTTTGTTGCTTAAATTGTACCATCTTTGGAGTGGCTCCTGTGTCCTTCCAACAAGCCCCCATCCTTTTCTGAGCACTTCCTTGCTTTCTGGTATTCTTGTAGTTTCTCTGGCTCAGCTGTGGAATGAATTACTTCTCCATTGGGCTCTGGTTCCTTTTGTGTGTTTGTTTTTTCGTTTTTTTGAAACGGGAGCCTCCCTCTGTTGCCCAGGCTGGAGTGTAGTGGCATGATCTTGGCTCACTGCAACCTCCACCTCCCTGGTTCAAGCAATTCTCCCACTTTAGCCTCCCGAGTAGCTAGGACTACAGGCACGTGCCTGGCTAATTTTTGTATTTTTAGTTGTTAAGGGGTTTCACCATGTTGGTCAGGCTGGTCTTGAACTCTTGACCTTGTGATCCACCCACCTTGGCCTCCCTAAGCGCTGGCATTACAAGTGTGAGCCAGTGTGCCCAATCTCTGGTTCCTTTTAATAGGAATGATATTTAGAAACCAAGATCTCGCCCTAGGTTACGGCTGGGATATAAGTGCTTCTAAGCCCTCTCACTAGACACAGTTAAGAACCATATGTATGTAGAACTAGGCGTGTACACACACAGCTATATTTCTGTGTCTCTTTGTATATGTATGTGTGTGTGGGTCTATATAAATGTGTATGTAGCTGGGCATGGTGGCTCAACTTTGTAATCCCACACTTTGGGAGGCCAAGGCAAGAGGATTGCTTGAGCCCAGTAGTTCAAGACCAGCTGGACAACGTAGGAGACCCTGTCTCTACAGAAAATGTAAAAATTGTCTGGGTGTGGTGGCTCACGCCTGTAACCCCAGCACTTTGAGAGGCCACAGTGGGTAGATCACTTGAGGTCAGGAGTTTGAGACCAACCTGACCAACATGATGAAACCCCGTCTATACTAAAAATACAAAAATTAGCTAGTGTGGTGTTACACACCTGTAATCCCAGCTACCCAGGAGGCTGAGGCAGGAGAATCTCTTGAACCTGGAAGACGGAGGTTGCAGTGAGCAGAGATTGTTCCACTGCACTGCAGCCTGGGCAATAGAGCAAGGCTTCATCTCCAAAAACAAAATTAAGAAATTAGCCAGGAGTGGCTATGCTTGTGGCACATATCTGTGGTCCCAAGCTACAAGGGAGGTTGAGCTGGGAGGATTGCTTGAGTCCGGGCGTTTGAGGCTGCAGTAAGCCATGATGGTGCCACTGCACTACAGCCTGGGCAACAGAGTGAGACTCAGTCTCTAAATAAATAAGTGTGTTTGTGTGTGTGTGTGTGTGTGCGCATATTTGTGGGTATGTGTATCCATGCCTTTATACTGATAACTCAGATTTTAGTACAATAATAACATGTGGCTTATTTTTAGCTTCTTCTCTTTTCTTATTTTTACCTTCTCTCTCAACAGTGAGAAATCAGTTCCTGTTACTTCCATTATGTTTATCTGTTTAAACCTGGTATACACATAAAGTAGCTTTAGAGCTACTAACCCATACCTTGCAAGAAGTACATTTATTGATGAGATTATAACATTTATGATTTATATGCAATTTTGTTTGTTTTTAGCCTTACAGTATCTAGTCACGATGCACTTTTCCATGTTAGTTTGTTTCTTGTTAACCTTCAGTGTGGTTATAGTAATCATTTATAATACAGTTTGGTTCATTTATTAGTGTTTGCGTTCCATTGGGGTTGCCTACACATCTTTCCTGTGGTTTCAATCAATCCTCATTATTTTAGCATAGCATAGGTATTCAGAACCAATACTGAGCCAAAAGGACAGCTTCTCTGTTAGATTTGGGAGATTTTGTATAGGATTATTTATTTCAGATAATTGATGTGTAGTCCCTTGAGTCAAGCAGTGTTACACTGAACGTCCTTTGGGACATAGGAAAAAGCTCCATTGTGGTAACCTAATGTTTTATGTTAAAATGGTGTCACCTGGCTGACTAAATCTAAATTGATGTTCCATTTTGTTAATTTAATTTTTATCAAAATGGTCTAATTTGTTGCCCATTGCACGAAGAGGGCTGCCAGCACATATATTGTATTTCAGTTGATTGAAAGGCAGTGACTTTTATTGGAAATGTATTTAAGAACATGCCCCATGAATTTTGACATAATGATATAGGAAATGCAGTTCTGTTTAATATAGTTAGAAATTAGTTATTTTTACCTTTTAGCATTGTTATGAATGTATCTTATGAAGTGGGTTGTCTTAAAGGGTACAGTCCTAAAATTTATATTTAGTTTTGTTCCCAAATTATTTGACAGTTCAAGGGAGTCAGTGCTTTCAGATTTTACTTTTGTTGTTGTTGTTGTTGTTGTTGGAGATGGAGTCTTGCTCTTTTGCCAGGCTGGAGTGCAGTGGCACGCTCTCAACTCACTGCAACCTCTGCCTCCTGGGTTCAAGTGATTCTCCTGTCTCAGCCTCATGAGTCACTGGGATTATAGGCATGTGCCACCACGCCCAGCTAATTTTTGTATTTTTTTTTTTAGTAGAGACAGAGTTTCACTGTGTTGGCCAGGATGGTCCTGATCTCTTGACCTTGTGCTCCGCCTGCCTTGGCCTCCCAAAGTACTGGGATTTACGGGCGTGAGCCATCGTATCTCGCTAGATTTTACTTTAAAAAAAAATAAAGCTTTTCCATCAAAATTTTACTACTTCTGACTCAGTGAGGGTGGCATAATTAATAAAAATTCAGAAAAAGATCAGTGACATCAAAGTCATTTGGAGCTTTCACTTTGCCTTTTGGATTCCAAATTTGAGGAGGAATGAAGCCAGCCCAAGTTTACTTATTTTTACTTTTTTTTTTTTTTTTTTAAGTGTAGAAAGCAAGTTTAGTACAAAGTCCTCTTGGAATCTGAAGTATACATTTTATTCTCAACCCCAGTATAATTTTGAATGTAGAATTCTTTTTTCTAACCTTGCCTTTTTTTAGGGAAAACTTGTTATTGGACACAATATGCTCTTGGACGTCATGCACACAGTTCATCAATTCTACTGCCCTCTGCCTGCGGTAAGTGACCTGTCAGTCTCTGTTCAATAATAGCAAAATGCTTTATATCTGAGAAAATATTATTATGATGCTTTTTATGGAGAAACTGTTCTCTGCGTGGGTGCCATTTCCTAGTATGCAACATGTTCCCAGGGAGAGAATCTTATGCACTCAGTTGCACATTTTTTCTTTCTTCTTGAGACACATTTTTTTTTTTTCCTCACTCTGTTGCCCAGGCTGGAGTCGAGTGGCATGATCTTGGCTCACTGCAGCCTCCACTTTCCAGATTCAAGTGATTCTCCTGCTTCAGCCTCCCAAGTAGCTGGGATTACAGGCGCTTGCCACCATGCCCAGGTATTTTTTGCATTTTTAGTAGAGACAGGTTTTTGCCATTTTGGCCAGGCTGGTCTTGAACTCCTGAACTCAGGTGATTCACCCGTCTTGGCCTCCCAAAGAGCTGGGATTATAGGGATGAGCCACTGCACCTGGCCCCAGTAGCACCTTTTTAACAAACTGTACCTACAAGCTTTTTTATTAAGGAATCTTCAGTCACTGCCATTGCTAGAGGTAGAGTAAACGTTTGTTTCATCGTTTTAATGCCAGTGGTTTGCTAATTTAGTGCTGGACAGGGATTCCCAGGCCACAGATGTGGGCTGCTAGTTTGGTCCTGCTAAAATTAGACATAGCAGGGCCATTGAAGACAAGTGGTGGCAGCTGAACTGGATCCAGTCTTATAGAATTGTTGATCGTCCCTGCTAGGTTGCTTCCCTTAGATTCTCTGCTGACCTCAGTAGTGCTTTTTTAAGTCTTTGAGCCGAGTTGTCTCGATTGACCAAAGCACAAGCTGCTTTGGTTCCCCTGCTAGCTGTCCCTCTTCTGCTCTATATGATGTTTGTGGCTTCGTGTTACTTGTCCCCTGTCACTGTGTACTCCACTCTCTTTTATTTCCTCTTCGTCTTTTCTTTTAGTGATCTCACTCACTTTACTGCTTCAGCTGTAGACACCAACATCTTTATCCCCAGCTGTGGTCTCTCTTCAGATCCAGGTATACATTTCATGCTGGACTCTAAACATGCCTACGTGAATACCCCCCAGACTAAGTGTTGTTTCGAATTGATATGTCTCAAATGAGATATTTAACTTGTACTTCTTTTCTTTTTTACTGTCTCCAAACCACTTCTTTCTCCTCATCCCATTACTATAAGTGATTCCCAGTTACCAACACTGTTTTTATCATTAGTTTTGACTGTTGCTCTGTCCCCAGATCTGGTCATATACAAAACCCTGGTGATTTTATCTCCATGCCCTCTCTCACATCTGGATGCTTTTCATTTTTGTTGCAATCGACCTTATTTCTCACCTCTGAGTTTAGCAAATTCCATGTAGGATTTATTGTCCCTCTTCAATCTTCAGCCCATCCTTTAAACTAGAAGTTGGCACATGTTTTCTATAAAGGGCCAGATAGTAAAATATTTTCAGCTTTTCAGGCTGTATAGGTTCTGTCACAGCTCTCAGCTCTGCCATTGTCGCCTCTAAATGCCATGGAATATGTAAACATGTTGCAATAAAACTTTATTTAAAAAATAGTTGGTGGGGCCGTATTTGGCCTATAGACAATATAGTACGTCACTGGACGAATCTTTTTTTTTCTTTAAAAAAAAAAAAACAATTTTTTCCCCATATCTTTTTTTTTTTTTTTTTTTGAGAGATGGATTTTCACTCTTGTTACCCAGGCTGGAGTGCAATGGCACGATCTCGGCTCACCGCAACCTCCGCCTCCCGGGTTCAGGCAATTCTCCTGCCTCAGCTTCCTGAGTAGCCGGGATTACAGGCACGCACCACCATGCCCAGCTAATGTTTTGTATTTTTAGTAGAGACGGGGTTTCACCATATTGACCAGGATGGTCTCGATTTCTTGACCTCGTGATCCACCCGCCTCGGCCTCCCAAAGTGCTGGGATTACAGGCTTGAGCCACCGCGCCCGGCTCCCCATATCTTTTTAATAAAATAGAGATGAGGTCTCACTCTGTTGCTCAGGCTGATCTCAAACTGCTGGGCTTAAGCAATCCTCCTGCCTCAGCCTCCTGAGTAGCTAGAACTACTTGCGCATACTACCATGCCCAGCTAGATTAATCTTTTATTTCTGAATTGGTAGACATCTGCTTGAGAGTTCAGTCTCACTTACTTCTGCAAACCTTCAGTTACTTCACGTTTTTTAGGTCCCATTGTTCCATCAGGATTTTGATTACCCGCTTTAAAAAAGTGCAGTACACCATAGCCATGAGTAGGTTAGTAGCTCCCCATGTTGTATTTCTGCAAACTTAGGTTGTCATCACTTTATATGACAGCTCTATCACCTTCTAACACAGTTTAGGACTTGAAGACATCATAGTTGTGAGTCTTAAAACAGGTGTGACAGGTGTGGAACTGCATTTCTTTTTTTTTTTGAGACTGACTGTTGCTCTGTGGCCCAGGCTGGAGTGCAGTAGTGCGATCTCTGCTCACTTCAACCTCTGCCTCCCCGGCTCAAGCGACTCTTCTACCTCAGCCTGCTTAGTAGCTGGGATTACAGGTACCCGCCACCATGCCCAGCTAATTTTTGCATTTTTAGTAGAGACAGGGTTTACCGTGTTGGCCAGGCTGGTCTCGAATTCCTGATCTCACATCATCCACCTGCTTCAGCCTCCCAAAGTGTTGAGATTACAGGCGTCAGCCACTGCGCCTGGCCTAGATTTGCATTTCTTAAGTCTAATGAGCTAATGTTTATTTTATGTCACCCACACTTTTTGATTTTTCTGTTTTCTTTCACTCCTTTTATTTTTTTTGAGATGGAGTCTCACTCTGTCACCTTGGCTGGAGTGCAGTGGTACAATCTTGGCCCACTGCAACCTCCATCTTCTGGGTTCAAGAGATTCTCCTGCCGCAGCCTCCCAAGTAGCTGTGATTATAGGCATGTGCCACCATGCCTGGTTAATTTTTGTATTTTTAGCAGAGAGGGGATTTCACCTTGTTGGCCAGGCCATTCTCAAACTCCTGACCTCAGGTAATCTGCCTGCCTTGGCCTCCGAAAGTGCTAGGATTACAGGCATGAGCCACCATGCTTGACCATTTTTTTTTTCCTTCTTTGAGACATTGTCTCACTGTGTCACTCAGGCTGGAGTGCAGTGGCGCGATCATGGTCCACTGCAGCCTCAACTCCCTGGGCTCAGATGATACTCTTATCTTAGCCACCTGTGTACTGGAACCACAGGCACATGCCACCATGCCTGACTAATTGTTGTGTATTTTTCATAGAGATGAGATCTCACCATTTTCCCAGGCTGGCCTCAAATTCCTGGGCTCAAGAGAGATCTGTCCAACTCAGTCTTCCAAAGTGCTAAGATTATAGGTGTGAACCACCGCACCTGGCCTCATCACCCACTTCTTATTGGCCAAGTAGATCAAAGTAGCAGCTCCCCTTGACTTTTTGAGCTATTTATTTATTTATTTTTGAGATGGAGTCTTGCGCTGTCACCCAGCCTAGAGTGCAGTGGCGCAATCTTGGCTTACTGCAATCTCTGCCTCCCGGATTCAAGCGTTTCTCCTGCCTCAGCCTCCGAAGTAGCTGGGATTATAGGCGCCTGCCACCACGCCTGGCTAATTTTTATATTTTTATTAGTGATGGGGTTTCATCATGTTGGGCAGGCCGGTCTAGAACTTCCAGCCTCAAGTGATCCACCCGCTCAGCCTCCCAAAGTGCTGGGATTACAGGCATGAGTCATCGCACCCGGCTCTTTTTGACCTTTAAAGCAATCAAGTTATCAGCAAGGAAAGAGGAAAATGTATTTAATTCTGTGCTTCTCCATGTTTTGAATACCAAACAGAACTTGGCACTAGAAGGCATTAAATATCAATTTAATGAATGAAGTACCTCCCGACTGCCAGTTTTGTAATCTTCTGATGTATGGCTCTGTTTCTGTCACTGACCCTGCTGAAAATTCTAAATTAATCCCACGCTCTTTGTTTTCTAGCCAGTTGACTGTTTTTAACCCCTGCATATCAGGCTTTCTGTGATCCAGCCCAGCCTTTCTGTGTAGTCTTATCTGTTGTTACTCTCCTTTTTCCAAGACTGGCTTATTTGTTCCCTGAGAGGTGCTTTGTATAATTTCTTCCAACTTGAATTTTCTCTCGTTGTTCTCAATGCTTTCTGTTCACAACTTTCCTTTAACTTTCTGTGGGGCAGCGTTTGCCTCCTTTATAAAGTTTTTGTTGTCTGCTACCTTGCCCAAGAGGGGCTCTTTGCTTTCTCTGAGCTCCCACAAAACATTGTATCTCTGTATGTTAACGTACATTTTGTCTTGTATTATACAACATAACCCCCTTCTAGGTGGTTAGCACCTTGGATAAGGAGTGCAGCCTTTTTGTTGTCTGTGTGTAAGTGCCTAACATAACACATTGTGTGTAACACATGTAACATTAATGAATGTTAAATGCAGTGAAACTGGTCTTGAATTAAATTCTGGTAGAAAGAGCAAGTGATTTGTTGTAGAGGTGTAAGTGGATCAGGATAAGCAGTTTTATCCCTCACTTTATTACTAAGGCTACCTGGGTAAGTCACTTAATTTCTTTATGTGCTGGCACTGTCAGAGAGAGAAAATGTTTTTTTTTTTTTTTTTTTTTTCCTGTCTACCTTGAGAAGAAGTGATGAGAATAAATTAGAAAGCCTAATAAATTAGAAAGCTGGATGTGGTGGTGGATACCTGCCGTGCCTGCTATTTGAGAGGCTCTTATGGGAGGATTGCTTGAATCTAGGAGTTCAAGGCTAGTCTGGGCAGCATAGTGAGACCCTGACTCGATAAAAAGGTAGAGCTCTTACATATACTGGTATTAAAATTTGCATTTAAAAGGACACTAAAGAATCCACATTTTGGAGTTGCCTTTTAAGGGAGAGTGTTTTCTTATGAACCATCTTTTAGAAGGCATTAGTGTAGAACTGTGCTATATGTTGACCCTGGAGGTGGCTATAATTCTCCTTGTTCCTTGCTTGTAAAGCTTTCTAGTGGTATTGAGAGATTACAAACAGTCATTATTGCATTTTTTTTTTTTTTGACTTTGCATTGAAACCTCTAGTTCATGCTTTGCCCATTAATTTAACTGTAGCCATTGAAAAGCTGGTGAGTATATCAAGCTAGCTAAATACAGCCTGTATATACAGGCTTGAAAAGCTAATTGGAAACAGCAGTTTCCTATGAAGCATGAATAAACAGTGAAGAGAAGTGTAGTTTACAAAGGGTCAGGAGTATGACTACTTAGTCTAGTATGGCAATTGTGTATGTAAATGAGTTAATTCAAAATTAGAGCACTCTCATTTCAGCCCTAGACTCCCTGATCAAAATAAACTTGAGAAATGAATTGTCTAATCTAGGCACTTGCTATTAGTGCCACTTTAGCAATTTTCTGGAGTTGAAACAGGAATCGTATGTGTATTGAAAGGCGTATGTTTCCATGGCCATTTTTACTAATGTTTCATAGGTGATCTCAGTAAAGCTCTAAGCTAGTTTGCAGTATGCCCATTTCCTGTATAAACCATTTAATTTAAATGACTCTGCTTGTCTCACTATTAAATTTGTGTGGTAGATCATAGCCTGTTAGCTGTTATTGGAAGTTTTCTGGAGTTATTATAGGCCTCTCAAATATGTAGTTTCTTATACATATTATTGGATACTCCCCTCTGCCCCTTCCCAATTTCAACTATTGAATCCTTAAACTCGTGTGTTTTGGTTATGCAGAAGTTAGTTATCAGGTTGTATGGTTCCCAATAAGTGAGGAAATTGGGAAGTTTTTTTTTTTTTTTTTTTCAGTGCTTATTAACTAGAAGGGGGTTTTCTAGTTTAGCTTAAGGCCTGTGTGAGGTCCAATAGCTTGTTTGAGAGGACAGCTATGGAACTTGAGCTGTTTACATGTTTTTTTAATACTGTGAGTGTATTAGGAAAATTGTAACAAGTCCTTCTCTTGTTCTTTAGGACTTAAATGAGTTTAAAGAGATGACAACATGTGTTTTCCCCAGGTAAGCACGCTGTGTTGTTTAAAAGAGTCTGCAGGGCGTGGTGGCTCACACCTATAATCACACCACTTTGGGAGGCAGTGGTGGGAGGATCATTTGAGCCCAGGAGTTCAGTACCAGCCCAGGCAACATAGTGAAACCCATCTCTACAAAAAATAAAAACTTAGCTGGGCATGATGGCATACCTGTGGTCCAGCTACTCGGGAGGCTGAAGTGGGCAAATTGCTTGAACCCAGGAGGTCTAGGCTGCAGTGAGCTGTAATAGTGCCACTACACTCCAGCCTGGGTGACAGTGAGATCCTGTCTCCAAACAATAAAAATAAAAAAGATTCCTCGTGACATGTACAATACAAATAGGCATATAGTGATTTGTGATTTGTCAAAACCATTAGGTCATGATTAGAGTCCAGTTTATATAAGCCTGGGACTTATTTACTGTTTCCAATGTTGTGATGGCTTGCTTTTATAATTCATGATTGGTTTTGTTATTGAAAAATCACAGTTTGAACTGAGAGTGAAAGTAGACAGCAACTCCTTTTTTCTTATCCCTCATCTTGCTGTCTTAAGAAGTGGTGAAGTATCCTTGACATGGCTCTGTCTGTCTTACATGTAGGATGTACCCTGTAACTATTGAAGTGTCCAATTGAGAGTGCTCAAGAGTCAGTCAAGAACTGTCTGTCTGGCTAGAGATTGTATTTTATCCACTTCAAGTCAGTGCCTTTTCCTGTTGATGTTTTCCACAGTTATTGCACCTTTGTTCTAATAGGTCACATGTCACATATCTCTAAGATCTAATAGGTCAGCCATGTGGAGCCTACAGAACAAGTGTTGGTGTTTTAGGACCTGTTGAAGAGGGATAGGCGTGGTATTCAAGCAATTGCTCTTTCAGCTGGCTTATTTCCTTTTACCTACTGTGTTCACATTTATATGAAAAAAATAGAGAAATAGGGTTTTTGTGTGAGTTTCTCCCCCCCACTTTTTTTTTTTTTTTTTTTTTTAAATATTTCTGATCTCTGAAATGGAATAATAAGAAATAAAAACAACAGCATGAAACTACTGATTGCAGATTTTGGCCCTCCAGAAGAATTTATAGTTTACAAACCTGAAGAGTAGCAGTAAATGGTAGCAGGGAATGGTAGACTGGCAGCAGTATTTGAACCATGTTAAACCATGTGAGAGTATTTGACTCACACTTGAGATTGATGGAGCCTGGGCTCTCTCAGGGTCCAGTGAATCTGGAACTTGTACGCCAGGTGTGGACTCTCCTGGATGAAGTCTCTGAGGATGGGACCGAGTATCTACCCCGACATACTAGGGATGCCGGTGCTGGGTTCAAAACGGCCAGTGTGTTTAATTCCTTTGTCTGTGTTTAAGTATTTTATGTATTATTTTATGTTTTAAGTATGTATTTTATGTATTAAGTATTTTAAGTAGCTTACATATTGAGTAAAAGATGTTTCAAACATTGATAAACATTTTGTTTACCTTGTTAAAAATTCTTTTTAGACTCTTGGATACTAAACTGATGGCCAGCACACAACCTTTTAAGGTATTATTCATTTGCTGCTTTATAAAGTGACTGCATTTTACTGAGTGAAATGAATGCCAGAACAGTGTAGCCTTCTGGCAAAAGTTTGGAGGTATTTAATGCATCTGTAAAAATCTTTGTTCATTTGGTTATACTTTGTGTGTTATAAAAATTAAACTAGCTACTTCTCTTTCACATTGAAAAAAAATGAAGACTTCTGTGTTTCTTTAAAGAACACAAGGGGGCAGTACTAGCTGCTGCCTTTTTATGTTTTTTTTTTTTTTTTGGTCAGTGAATCTCTAGTATATATTGTACTGAGGTGATGAAGTCTCATAATTCTTTGCTTCCTGGTTTGCAGGATATTATTAACAACACATCCCTTGCGGAATTGGAAAAGCGGTTAAAAGAGACACCTTTCAACCCTCCTAAAGTTGGTAAGAATATTAAACAAATCTGAAAGCCTCTAAATTCTTTGTAGTAATTATTGATGTATATTGTAGAAGAAAGGCAGAATGGCTCTGGAAACCATATTGTTCATTTATAGATTTTGGCTGAATTCACTTGCACGTACCTTGTGCTGAATTACTGTTTTTTAAATAGAGATGGTCTTTTACTTCTACATCTATTTTATGTTAATGGAGTTGGGTAGCCATTCATTGAGAATTTTAGCAGTTAAAGCTTCAAGGCTTTTATTTCTTGATTTATGGAATTCTCCTAAAACTTGATGTGCCCTTCTTTTCTTTGATACATCGTTTAGGCAGAGAAAAAGAGCTAGCGATTAATCACCAGGAGTAGAGTAAAAAATATATTTTCCGTCTCAGAAAAGCCCAAGAACTGGATTTACAGATGAGATTAAGGCAAGTCCTCACCCTGCCTCCTTTTCAGCTGGTTTAGATAGTAGAAACAGCAGCACTGAGGAAAACCAGAAGTAGGGAGATGAGATGGAGGTGTTTTGCCACCTCTGGCCATACCCAGGTATGCAGAAAACCTTCCAGGTGCTGCTTCCTTAGTCCCTGTTAGCCTAATTGTGCTGCCCATGTGGCAATTACTGAGCCATTAGCTGTAGCTTGAAAACTGCTAAAGACATGGATAATAGGACTAATGGTTTAGAAATTGATAATGCAGGGTATTAAAGCAGCCAACATTACAATAATTTGCCTCTTTCTGGGTAACAGTCCAATAAAAGAATTAAGAAAAGTGGTGGTGGGGCCATGGGGGGAGAAAACCTAGACCTTTTCTATAGCAATATAATGGAAATAATTGATTTTGGAAAGAATGTGTTTCAGTTGATGATGGAGTGGAAGATATTACCTAGGTGGCTATCATGTTAAACGGCATTTTTAAAAAAGACATCAAGTCTAATATTTAATACTTACAGAATTTAAAGAATTCTTGCTTGAGGAACATTGTACTGATATAAAAACAGTTCCAGTTTTTTCATTGTTAATTTCCATTCATGCTTTTGATTCTGTGTTGCAACCTCCCTGAAATTTATTTCCAGAATGGTTCTAGGAAATACTTATTTATGAGTTATTGTTTTAGCTTATTATTTCCATATAAAATAGTAGTTAGCATCTGGTAGAGAATTAAGTCTAAAACAAGTCATTTCTGTTAGAGTTTATCTGGTCACATCTGTATTTATCAGTGTCACAAAAAAACCATATTATATATAAAATGGTCTTTGATGTAAAGTGGCTTCGGGATCCAAGGCCAGCATTATAGTAAGTTCAGTTAATTTTGGAGTTGGTTGTGCTGTCAACTTTTGATCTCTAAGCTTGGGAACATAGTAGAGGACAGTAGTGAATTTGAGCTGTCAATATTGAATTGCAATCTTTCGTTTTTTGAGGGGAGGGTTACCTTAGGTATTGATAGGTAGTTTTTGAGTGCTTACCATGTATCAAGCACTAGGTAAGAGTTTAACTTATATTATCTGATCCCAGCAACCTTTTGAAGAAGGTTTGATTATTATCTCTGTTTTACAAAAATGGAAGCTTAGCTATAAAGTGACTTGCCTAAGGTCATATAGCAAATAAACAGTGGAGCAGAGATTCAAACTCATTGTGACTCCAGAGCCCATGCTGTTAATCTTTATTCTGAATCGTCTGTTGTGTCCTGATGTGACCATCCTGTAGAAGGGAAGAATGTCCTTTTCATGGCCTTAGAAAGCAAGCAGAAGAGGAATAATTGTCCTAGAGCGAGTTATGCATGATCATAAATAGGACCCACCAGTGTGGGATGAGAAAGCCAACGGCTGAGTTCTTCATAATGTAACTGAGGCATTTCTGTATCCCAGACCAAAGCTGTCATTTTCAGTGACTCTGTTATCTTGTATTGTAAGGTGTTATATGGAGAGAATTAAGGAATAGATAGCTTTTTTTCCTGCCTAGTTAGGATATTTCTGTAGCATATACTAATGCAATTGGAATTGGTCGGGCAATGTGCTTAATAGTCCTTGTTTTGAGGAAAACTTTTTTTTCCTTTTTTTTCTTAGAAAGTGCCAAAGGTTTTCCCAGTTATGACACAGCGTCTGAACAGCTCCACGAGGCAGGCTACGATGCCTACATCACAGGGCTGTGCTTCATCTCCATGGCCAATTACCTAGGTATGTATTACATGTGTTTCAGTCAAACAGGCCATGATCTAGAATGGATCTCACCCATCTCCTGGCTTAGGCTGCTGTAATAAGTCACTGTAGACTGTGGGGCTTAAACGACAGACATTTATTTCTTATAGTTCTGGAGGCTGGGAAGTCTAAGACCCAGTGGCCAGCAGTCTGGTATCCGGTGATAGTCCACTTTCTGGTTTACAGATGGCTGCCTTCTTGTGTTGTCACATGGTAGAGAGCATAGACAGCAGAAGCCGTGCCTACTCTTCTTTTTTTTAAGAGTCAGGGTCTCACCCTATCACCCAGGCTGGAAGTACAGTGGTACAATCGTAGCTTACTGCAACCCTGAACTCCTGGGTTTAAGAGATCCTCCCACCTCAGCCTCCCAGGTAGCTGGGACTACAGGTGTGCACCACCATACCTGGCTAACTTTTAAATTTTTTAATAGAGACAGGATCTTGTTATGTTAATTAGGCTAGTCTAGAATTTCTAGGCTCAAGCGATCCTCCTACCTTAGCTTCCCAAAGTGTTGGGATTTCAGGCGTGAGCCACCGCACCTGCCCTCCTGACAGTTCTTATAAAGGCACTAATTCCCTCATAACCTAATTACCTCCTAAAGGTCTCACTTCCAAATACCATCCCATTGGGGTTTAGGCTTCAACATATGAATTTTAGGGGCACACAAACATTGAACCTATATCACTACCATTTTCTTGGGATCCACTCACCCAGTTAGAACTGGGAGCATTTTGAGGTAGGAGTGGGAGGACATGAGGGAAGGGGAATTGGCAAGGAAAACCACTGACACTTCCTGTGGTATGGTACTTGGTCCATAAGAATGCCTTTCACCCTTGTTGAACCATAGTGTTGCTTTAAATCTGGTTTGGTCTAAACTTTCAGGCTTGGTCTGTGTGACTATGAATAATAATACCTCTCTTCTTTTCTTCATTAGGTTCTTTTCTCAGTCCTCCAAAAATTCATGTGTCTGCCAGATCAAAACTCATTGAACCTTTTTTTAACAAGTAAGTAATCAGAGAGTTCCAGTTCCCAAGTTCTCTTAATGTGGAACAGCCTACTATCTTGGGATGTCAGTTTGGAGTGATTGGGAGCTGTAGCACATTTTTAGATAAAATATTTTTCATCTCAAGTGACTCAGATGTTTTTTGAAAGTAGAAATTGACCTTTTGGGAAATAAATGTATTAAAAATATAGGCTTCAAAAAAAGAAAAAAGAAAACATTGCTAGAGGTAGTGCATCTCTTCCCAGAAAAAGAGCTAGTAGTTCTGGCATTTAAATTTTCCATGAGTTGGGCCAGACATGGTCGCTCACACCTATAATCACAGCACTTGGGCGGATCATTTGAGGTCAGGAGTTCAAGGCCAGCCTGGCCAACATGGTAAAACCCTGTCTAAATATACAAAAATTAGCCAGGCGTGATGGTGGGTTCCTGTAATCCCAGCTACTCAGGAGGCTGAGGTGGGAGAATTGCTTCAACCCAGGAGGCAGAGATTGCATTGAGCTGAGATGGCACCACTGCACTCCAGCCTGGGCAACAGAGCAAAACTCTATCTCAAAAAAAAAAAAAAAAAAAAAAAATCCTATTTAATAGATGTTTATGTATGGTTCCACCTACACCCTGACAAATTTGACATGTGAGATTATTATTTATGCTTGCATTATTATCTGATTAAATAATATTGTGTCTAAGAAGATGTTGGTTCTATAAATAGCTTTTAAGAAATCCATGAAGTTGAGGCCAGGCGCAGTGGCTCACACCTGTAATCCCAGCACTTTGGGAGGCCGAGGCGGGCAGATCACCTGAGGTCGGGAGTTTGAGACCAGCCTGACCAACATGGAGAAATCCCATTTCTACTAAAAATACAAAATTCGCCAGGCGTGGTCCATGCATGCCTACAATCCTATCTACTCAGGAAGCTGAGGCAGGAGAATCGCTTCAACCTGGGAGGTGGAGGTTGCGGTGAGCTGAGATGGCACCATTGTACTCCAGCCTTGGCTACAAGGGCAAGACTCCATCTAAAAAAAAAACAGAGAAACCCATGAAGTTTTGTGCTGGGTGCTGTGGCTCACACCCGTAATCCCAGCACCTTGGGAGGCTGAGATGGGCAGATCATGTGAGGCCAGGAGTTTGAGACCAGCCTGGCCATGGTGAAACCTCATCTCTACTGAAAATACAAAATCTAGCTGGGCGTATTGGCAAGCCCTTGTAATCCTAGCTACTTGAGATGCTGAGGCAGGATAATCACTTGAACTTGGGAGGCAAAAGTTGCAGTGAACCATCATTGCACCACTGCACTCCAGCCTGGGAGACAGAGTGAGACCCCATCTTAAAAAAAAAAAGGAAAAAGAAAAAAAAGAAATCCATGAAGTTTTGATTGCAATTACATCCTGAACCCTCATCTGAATGGACCTAATGAAGCAAAGGCTTGCTCGTATATTTTCATTGTTGTAAGTAGTCAGAGTGATTTAGGCAGAAGTTTTAAGTTCAGACCATTTTTAAAGAAGACTGTTACTTCAAGGTGTGCTTTGTGCTTGCTTAACAAAGCTGAGATTGAAGTTAAGGATGCGGTCCTCAAACAGGCTACAGTTTGGTTCTGTGCCAGAACCCTAAAGCATCATCTTTACCCTAGCTCCAAGGCAGGGTTGGTTCTAGAGGTTCTCTGCAAGCCAGACAGAACAAGGCAGCCTGCGACTATTATTACCACTGAAAGAAGTCACGACTTCAGTGTTGCGTTGGTCGCATCATTTTTTTTTTTTTCTGTTTACTAAGAAACAACTTTTTTTTTTTTACATTCTATGAAGCAGTTTACAGTCCTGTCATTGCTTTGCTGGGTAAGAATACTGTACCATCTCCTGCAGACGTCTGTATAAATGCTTGTGTTTAGGTGGTGTGCTGCAGACACACGTCAGTTCTAAACATCTGGATTCCTAAGGTGCCAAATTGGTGTTGTCTGAGTTTGTTAATTTTATCATATTGTGCCTTCTTATTTTTTTAAATCTTTTTTCTTCTTTTCTATGAAAGTTCAGAAATAAATGTATATGTTTTTCAAAGTGGACTGGGGAACAGTGTAGTGTATATTGGAAATTAAGGTGAATTTTTCTGTGTGGAAAATCAATTCTGGTAACCACTGAGTCCTTGCTGTTCTTTAAGAGTAAAACATGATTGTCTTAGCTCATTTCTTTTTTGGGGCAGTGTTTGTCTTTGTAAATCTTTGGAAATGTAGCTTAAGCTATAGACCATAGAACCCACAGGTGATGTTAAATAGCTTTTTTTTTTTTTGAAATGGGGTCTCACTTTGTCTCCCAGGCTAGAGTGTGGAGTGCAGTGGCACGATCTCAGCTCACTGCAACGTCTGCCACCTGGGTTCAAGCAGTCCTGCCTCAGCCTCCGGAGTAGCTGGAACTACAGGTGTGTACCACACCTGGCTAATTTTTATATTTTTAGTAAACATGGGGTTTCACCATACTGACCAGGCTGGTCTCAAACTCCTACCCTCAGGTTATCTGCCTGCCTCAGTCTCCCAGAGTGCTGGGATTATAGACGTGAACCACCACGCCCGGCTAAATATAGTTCTGATTATGACTGTTCCTTACATTTTTATGTACTGGATGTTAAATTCATTATTCGGCATTAGTTTTCAACTGGAGAGATGTTGACTCATTTGTAATTTTTTTTTTTTTTTTTTTTTTTGAGGCAGAGTCTTGCTCTTTTGCCCAGGCTGGCATGCTCTTTGTAGCCTCCATCTCCTGAGCTCAAGCAAGCCTCCTACCTCAACCTCCTGAGTAGTCATTTGTAAATGTTTAAACAGTAGAAATATTAAAACAGTGATCCTGCTTCTCCACTAAAGTTAACCCCTTATAAAATCAGATATTGGATACAAACTGGGTTGTAGGTTCCCAAACCTCAATTGTTGACTTCTGTGTGCTTGCAGGCTCAATGCCACATGGAAGCTGCATCTAGTTTATCACTTACGTATGTGACCAACATGCAGAGCAATCAAAACAAACTGATAAAAAAGCTTAGTTGGGCCAGGTGTGGTGGCTCATGCCTGTAATCCCAGCGCTTTAGGAGGTCGAGGTGGGCAGATGGACTTGAGGTCAGGAGTTCGAGATCAGCCTGGCCAACATGGTGAAACCCAGTCTGTACTAAAAGTACAAAAATTAGATGTATGTGGTGGCAGATGCCTGTAGTACCAGCTATTTGGAAAGTTGAGATAGGAGATCACTTGAACCCAAGAGGCAGATGTTGCGGTGAGCCTGGATCACACCACTGTACTCCAACCTGGGCAATAAGAGCGAGACTCCATCTCAAAAAAAAAAAAAAAAGAAGAAAGTAGGATTTCTGGGGCAGGTGCAGTGGCTCATGTCTATAATCCCAACATTTTGGGAAGGTGAGGAGGGAGGGTTGCTTGAGCCCAGGAGTTTGAGAGCAGCCCGGACCATGTGGCAAAACTCTGTCTCTACAAAAAATACAAAAATTAGCTGTGTGTGTGGCATGTATACCTGTAGTGCCAGTACTTGGGAGGCTGAGGCAGGAGGATCACTGGAGTCTGGGAACAGAGAACCAAAAAAAAGAAGGAAAAAAAAACAATTGCTTCTTTTGACATCTCTTTCTGTGTTAATATTGACCTTGTTCTTATTTGCAGGTGTGATTTATTACATTAAACCTTGATTTTTGTCATTTTTCTTGTTTACCCTTGTAGAGAACATTCAACAGTTGCCTCCAATATTATCTCAAGCTGATGATTTTAGAAAAATATGCAGATTTTTCTGAAGGTTAATTTATTTTGACACCAGGCTTTTTAAAATGTAATCTTTACCAAACATGCATAGTTCTAACATAAATTTGGGTGAACATTAAACTGCCCATGTATGCAAATAATATTTTACTTTGCTCTCACCAGATTTAATATTTAAAAAGTACACCTCGGCCGGGCACGGTGGCTCACGCCTGTAATCCCAGCACTTTGGGAGGCCGAGGTGGGTGGATCACGAGGTCAAGAGATCGAGACCATCCTGGTCAACATGGTGAAACCCCGTCTCTACTAAAAATACGAAAAAATTAGCTGGGCATGGTGACACGTGCCTGTAATCCCAGCTACTCAGGAGGCTGAGACAGGAGAATTGCCTGAACCCAGGAGGCGGAGGTTGCGGTGAGCCGAGATCGCGCCATTGCACTCCAGCCTGGGTAACAAGAGCGAAACTCCGTCTCCAAAAAAAAAAAAAAAAAAAAAAGTACACCTCAAGGGGAAGTAAACTTCACTTACTTTTGCATTCTAAATTAGGATTTAGTAGCATTAGTTATGCCATTTTGGGAAGCTTTATCAGGTCAACTGTTGAGGAAATCCTGAGACTGCTATTGTTCAAGCAGTATACAAAGACTGAATGTGATATTAGGTGTTTTTTAAGCCCTACTGGTCTAGATGTCCCATGAAGGTTTTGCATGGTGCCATTTTGTCTTTTTTGTGGCCTGGGCACCTCCCATAGTCCTCCTTCCTTTTTTGGAATCAGGAAAAGTCATGAGAGAATTGAGCCATGGAAATCAGGATCAGTCCACTGCTAATGACAGGCTGTGTGGAATGCACTCTTTGTTTATATTGGAGGCTCTCTCATCAGGAAATGATTTACCTTCTTTTATAACCTTGGTCAGTTTTAATCAATGCATTGAAAACCAGACTTAACGTTAAGATCCTTTGGTCAAATCCAGATCCTTTTAGGCTAGAAAGAGCTAAAAATACTCTCTGCTGTAGCTTTTTATTTTACAGCAGAAAGCACAAAATCATACTTTCGTCTTATGTTTTGTTAACTGTCTTCAATATTGTCAAGACGCCTTAACCCTTTTGTGAAGGTTTTTGGGAAGGTTGTTTTCTGTTTACCTCAGTTCTTAGAAAGAGGAAGAATATGAGCAGGCCTCTTGGCCAATTTCTGTAAGCAATGGAATGTGTGAAGATGAGCTAGGTACCTGTAGTTTAATGTACAGGATAGCTGCCTTGTTCTGAATCTGAACAGGGTTCTGCTGGAAATCTAGATCTTGCAATGACATTGCTTTATGATCTTTCTGAGCTACTGATCAGACAAGGAATGATCTGCTCTTGGACAAGTGTTTTCTCCTCTGTAAAATGGGGATAAAATGATTCACCTTCTGTATTGGTCCATTTTCATAGTGCTGATAAAGACATACCTGAGACAGGGCAATTTACAAAATAAAGAGGTTTATTGCATTTATAGTTTCACACGGCTGGGAATGCCTCACAATCATGGCAGAAGGTGAAAGCCACATCTCACATGGCAGCAGACAAGAAAAGAGAGCTTGTGCAGGGAAACTCCTATTTGTAAAATTGTCAGATCTTGTGAGATTCATCCACTATCAAGAGAACAGCTCAGGAAAGACCCACCCCATAAATTAATCACCTCCCTCTGAGTTCCTCTCACGATATGTGGGAATTGTGGGAGTTATAATTCAAGATGAGATTTGGTTGTAGACATAGCCAAATCATATCATTCCACCCCTGACCCCTCCCAAATCTCATATCCTCAGAATTCAAAACCAATCATGCCTGTCCAACAGTCCCCCAAAGTCTTATTTCAGCATTAACTTAAAAGTCCACAGTACAAAGTCTCATTCGAGACAGGCTAAGTTTGCCTTCTGTCTATTAGCATGTAAAATCAAAAGCAAGTTAGCTACTTCCTAGATACAATGGGGGTACAGGCAGTGAATAAATACAGCCATTCCAAATGGGAGTAATTGGCTACAGGCCTTATTACCTGTGTGATCTTGGGCAAGTTACACAACTCTGAAATCCAGCAAGGCAGTCACATCTTAAAGCTCCAAAATGATCTCCTTTGACTCCATGTGAGTCAATTCAGATCATACTGATGCAGGAGGTGGGCTCTCAGAGTCTTGGGCAGCTCTGCTCCTGTGGCTTTTCAGGGTGTATAGCCTCTCTTGGCTGCTTTCATGTGCTGGTGTTGAGTGTCTGTGGCTTTTTCAGATGCATGGTGCAAGCTGTCAGTGGTTCTACCATTCTGGAATCTGAAGGTCAGTGGCCCTCTTCTCTCAGCTCTACTAGGGTGGTGCCCCAGTAGGGACTCCGTGTGGGGGATCCGACCCCATATTTCCCTTCTGCACTGCCCTAGCAGAAGTTCTCGATGAGAGCCCCGCCCCTTCAGCAAACTTCTTCCTGGGCATCCAGTCATTTCCATATATCTTCTGAAATCTAGATGGAGGTTCCCAAACCTCAATTCTTGACTTCTGTGTGCTTGCAGGCCCAGTGCCACATGGAAGCTGCCAAGGCCTTGGGCTTCCACCCTCTGAAGTAATAGCCTGAGCTCTATGTTGGCCACTTTTAGTCACAGCTGAAGCAGCTGGGATGCAGGGCACCAAGTCCCTAGACTGCACACAGCAGAGGTATCCTAGGCCTTGCCCATGAAACCATTTTTTCCTCCTAGACCTCTGGGCCTTTGGTGGAAGGGGCTGCCTTGAAGACCTCTCACATGCCCTGGAGACATTTTCCCCATTGTCTTTGGCTCCTTGTTACTTATGCAAATTTCTGCAGCCAGCTTAATTTCTCCTCACAAAATGGGATTTTTTTTTCTATTGAATTGTCAAGTTGCAGATTTTCCAAACTTTTGTGCTCTGCTTTCCTTATAAAACTGAATGCCTTTAACAGCACTCAAGTCACCTCTTAAATGCTTTGCTACTTATAAATTTCTTCTGCCAGGTATCCTAAATCATCTCTCTCAGACTCAAAGTTCTACAAATCTGTAGAGCAAGGGCAAAATGCTGCCAGTCTCTTTGCTAAAACATAACAGGAGTCACCTTTACTCCAGTTCCCAACAAGTTCCCCGTCTCCATCTGGACCACCTCAGCCTGGATTTCATTGTCCATATCATTATCAGCATTTTGGTCAAAGCCATTCAGCATGTCTCTAGGGAATTCCAAACTTTCCCACATTTTTCTTTCTTATTCTGAGCCCTCCAAACTATTCTGACCTCTGCCTGTTATCCAGTTGCAAAGTCATTTCCACATTTTTGGATAGCTTTTCAGCAGCACCCTACTCCCAGTACCAATTTACTGTATTAATCTATTTTCATGCTGCTGATAAAGACATACCTGAGACTGGGCAATTTACAAAAGAAAGAGGTTTATTGGACTTAAAGTTCCACGCTGGGGAGGCCTCACAATCATGGCAGAAGGTGAAAGGCATGTCTCACATGGCAGCAGACAAGAGAGCTTGTGCAGAGAAACTCCCGTTTTTAAAACCATCAGATCTCTTGAGACAGATTCACTATCACAATAACAGTTAAGGAAAGACCCACCCCCTTAATTCAGTCCCTTGCCACCGCATTCCTCCCACAACATGTGGGAATTGTGGGAGTTACAACTCAAGGTGAGATTTGGATGGGGATACAGTGAAACCATGTCATCGTCCATAGAGGTTATAAGGATTGTATGAGATGTGAAAGGACTTTGATAGTTCTTAGAATTTAGTAAGTGCCCAGTATATATTCTTTTTCTTTTCTTGAAATATAAGGGGTTTGGAGAGGATTGGGGAGATATTGGTCAAAGGACACAAAATTTCATTTAGTAGGAATAAATTCAAGAGCTCTATTATAAAGCATGGTGACTGTAGTTACTAACAGTGTATTGTAAACTTGAAAATTATCAGAAGAGTTGGTTTTAAGTGTTTTCACTGGAAAAAGTGAGTATGTAAGGTAGTGGATATGTTAGCCTAATTTAGCCATCTTACAACATATACATATTTCAACACATATTGTACACATGAATATATACAATTTTTAGTTGTTAGTTAAAAATAAATAAGGCTGGGCATGGTGGTTCATGCCCATAATCCTAGCACTTTGGGAGACCAAGGGATGTGGATTGCTTGAGGCCAGGAGTTTAAGACCCAGGCAGGGCAACATAGTGAGACCTCATCTCTTAAAAAAAAACTAGCTGGGGATGGTGGCACATGCCTGTAGTCCCAGCTACTGAGGAGGCTGAGGCAAGAGGATTGCTTAAGCCCAGGAGGTTGAGGTTGCAGTGAGCTGTGGTTGCAGCATTGCACTCCACCCCTGAGGACAGAGCAAGACCCTGTCTTAAAAAAATAGATAAAAATAAAAAACATAAGAAGACCTAACATGCTAGGAGATTCAGTAAAAGTAGATGTGGTAGCAGAATATGTTTTATGTTTTAGTTTAATGAAAAAGAAACTGTTAGCTTGTGGATATAAAATTGAGTGCAGTAGCAACAAATGTGAAGCTTGTGGATATAAAATTGAGTGCTGTAGCAACAAATGTGAAGTTCTACTTTTGGTTGTAACTACCCTTTGGTGTTTGCTTATGAAAAATCAGATGATTAGCCAGGTGCGTTGGCTCATGCCTGTAATCCCAGCACTTTGGGAGGCCAAGGAGGGTGGATTACGAGGTCAGTAGTTCGAGACCAGTCTGGCCAACATGGTGAAAACCCGTCACTACTAAAAATACAAAGATTAGCCAGGTGTGGTGGTGGTGCCTGTAATCCCAGCTACCCTGGGAGGCTGAAGCAGGAGAATCGCTGGAACCCGGGTGGCAGAGATTGCAATGAGCCAAGACTGTGTTACTGCACTCCAGCCTGGGCGACAGAGGGAGACTGCATCTCAAACAAAAAGAAAAATCATATTGTGATTGTGTCACATTGGTATGTAATAGAAGCAAAATTGCTTTGATATGGGGCATTTAAAGTTTTGTTTTTCAAATGAATATAATGCAGTGTATGGAAGGTTGAATAGGTATACATAACAGCTATATGTACAGAGGATTGAGGAAGAAAACTGTGGTGCCTAAATAAAAGCACACCAGTGTTTTCTCCATTTTTCTCTATGGCAAGCAATTGCATGCTGGCTGCAAATTGGGTTTTTTCTTGTAATTTGCACGTGCTTGACTTTTTTTTTTTTTTTTGAGACGGAGTTTCACTCATGTTACCCAGGCTGGAGTGCAATGGCGCCATCTCGGCTCACCGCAACCTCCGCCTCCTGGGTTCAGGCAATTCTCCTGCCTCAGCCTCCTGAGTCGCTGGGATTACAGGCATGCGCCACCATGCCCAGCTAATTTTTTGTAGTTTTAGTAGAGACGGGGTTTCACCATGTTGACCAGGATGGTCTCGATCTCTTGACCTTGTAATCCACCCGCCTCGGCCTCCCAAAGTGCTGGGATTACAGGCTTGAGCCACCGCGCCCGGCCACGTGCTTGACTTTTAACATCAGAGAGATTTTAAACTGAAGGATTAAAGATTTCTTCCCAGTATCAACTTATTTTGGGTGGAAAAAAAAAAGATTTCTTCCCAGCCCTCTCCCTGGTAATGGACAGAGCAAGGCTTTATTTACTACTCACCAGCACAACTGCCATTCGTGCCCAGCAGCACAGCATGCAGGGTCACTATGGGCTGTTAAGGGACCCCATGTGTCCAGCTTGTCTCTCTGGAGGGTGCTGCCTGATCACCTGCAGGGAAGCCCTTGCTTAACCTTCCATTGTCCAGCCTGCCCCTCCCTCATACAGAGAAGCATTGTATTGAATTGAGTCTTACAGTAATTCCGCCTCTCCTCCATGGGACTTCCAGCTTCCCAACATAAACATGAGTTGTAACATAGTTTTACTGTTGGTAAGCGCATAGCTGTCAGTATCAAAACACTCCATAGGATTCGTTTCCATTTGAATTTAAATATTTAAAAAGCCATTTGATTTCTTCAGTAGAATTGCTTCACTTCAGGACCTCATGGAGTATAGTATAGTACATTTGAATCTCAGCTCTGCTCCTTATTACCTGTGTGATCTTGGGCAAGTTATTCACCCTCTCTGTGCCTCAACTTCCTCATCTATAAATTGAGAATATTAGAACCTATTTGATAGTGTTGTTGTGAGGATGAAATGACAGAGTGTGTGTAAAATGCACAGTGCCTGGTAACGTCATTAGGCCTCAGTTAACTTGTCACTGCTGTTACTACTGTAGTGACATTTATACTTTGAGACACCTTTCTGACTAGATAAGGGGAACAGAAGGAGTGCTGTTTTGTTTTCATAGAAGATGCTGTGTAATGGTACCTTCTGCACTGTGTACATCCATTAAACAGGACTTTGTTTGGAATTACTCAGCCTTGACTAGAAAACAGAGGAGATGCCCCCAGAAAACCTGTATGTAACTAAATGATATGCAGTGAGAAGATTGAATACTTTATTGTTCTTTGTTTCTCCCCTTTGAATAATATGGTTAGTTCTTAGTCTTAGTTCTGTATTGTGTTTTCAGTTTTAGACTTTTTTTTTTGAGATGGAGTTTCACTTCGTTGTTCAGGCTGGAGTGCAGTGGCATCATCTTGGCTCACTTGAAACCTCTGCCTCAGCCTCCTGAGTAGCTGGGATTATAGGTGCCCACCACCACTCCTAGCTAATTTTTGTATTTTTAGTAGAGATGGGCTTTCACCAAATTGGCCATGCTGGTCTTGAACTCCTGACCTCAAGTGAACCACCCACCTTGGCCTCCCAAAGTGATGGAATTACAGGCTTGAGCCACCACGCCTGGCCCAGTTTTAGACTTTTATTGGGAAAAGGAAGTAAATAAATATATCTACTAAGTAATCTATTAGAAGTTGTTTCTTTCCTTTTTTAAAAAAATTTTTTCTTTTTCCCTTGAGATAGGGTCTTGCTCTATCACCCAGGCTAGAGTGCAAACATGCAGTCATGGCTTACTGCACCCTCAATCTTTTGGGCATAAGTGATCCTCCTGCTTCAGCCTCCCAGGTAGCTACTAAAGGTGCATGCCACCATGTCTGACTAATTTTTTTTTTTTTTTTTTTGGTAGAGATGGGATTCTCACTATGTTGCCCTTGATGGTCTTAACTCCTAGGCTCAAGCAGTCCTCCCACCTCTGCCTCCCAGAGTGCTGGGATTATAGGCATGAGCCACTGGGCCCAGCCTCTTTCCCTTTTCTTTCTTTCATTCTTTTTTTTTTGAGACAGAGTCTCACTTTGTTGCCCAGGCTGGAGTACAGTGGCATGATATCAGCTCACTGCAACTTCCACCTCCCAGGTTCAAGCTATCATCCTGCCTCAGTCTCCTGAGTAGTACTACAAGCACATGCTACCATGCCTGGCTAATGTTTGTAGTTTTGGTAGTGACAGGGTTTCACCATGTTGACCAGGCTGGTCTGAAACTCTTGACTTCATAATCCACCCACCTTGGCCTCCCAAAGTGCTGCGATTATAGCTCTGAGCCACCACGCCTGGCCCTCTTTCCTTTTTCAAAACCACTTTATTGTGATATAAATTCACATACCATATAGTTCACATATTTAAAGTGTATAGTTCAATGGTTTTTGGCATATTGCATTATTTTTTTAATTTGGTAAAATATATAACAACTTTTGCCATTTAACCTTTTAAAATGTACAGATTGATGGCATTAATTACATTCAGAATATTGTACAACCATAGCCGCTGTTTCCAGAACTTTTTCAGCACCCCAAACAGAAACTCAATAACCAGCGGGCCAGTAACTCCCTATCCTCCCCCTCCCCTCAGCTCCTGGTTATCTCTAATCTGTCTCCGAATTTGTCCTTTTGCGAGCTGTTTCTTTTTGAGCAACTCATTGCTTCACTGACATTTTAATTTATTATAACTGTCTATATTTTACATCAGCTGGAACATTTTTCTTTTGTAATTGTATTACTGCCTTAAGTTTAGATCACACCTTGGGCACATAAACTTTAAGATACATAGATGTCTAGCTATGTAGCTCTCTCAGCTAGGGTGGCTTATGCATAAGGCAGCAGGAGCGTAAGGGAAAGACCCAAGGCTTCAAGGTAGGTTGGTTGGGTTGATGCCACTGGGCCAGAGATTTGTCTTGCCAAAGCTGTGTTTCTATATCTGTGAACTGGAGATCATAATCTCCACCTTGTCTGACAGCAGCATTGATAAGGCTGCTTAGTGTTGGGTATGGCATGCCATAGGTGTGCAGAGAGGGTAGTTGTTACTGTGACTTACACTGCAGTGAACTTGAAGAAAATAATGAAAATCTCATTTTTCATTTCATTTTTTAAATATTTTTTTAAAATTTATATATATATTTTGGAGACAGAATTTGTCACCCAGGCTGGAGGCAACCTCCACCTCCAAGGCTCCAGGTATTCTCATGTTTCGGCCTACTGAGTAGCTGGGATTACAGGTGCATGCCATCATGCCCAGCAGGTTTTTTGTAGTTTTAGTAGAGATGGGGTTTCACCCTGTTGGCCACGCTGGTCTCAAACTCCTAGCTTCAAGCGATCTGCCCACCTCAGTCTCCCAAAGTGTTGAGTTTACAGGCGTGAGCCACTGCGCTGGCTTTTTTTTTTTTTTTTTTTTTTTTTTTTTCTGTGAGACTGAGTCTCGCTTTGTTGCCCAGGCTGGAGTGCAATGGCATGATCTTGGCTCACTGTAACCTCCACCTCCCAGGTTCAAGTGATTCTCCTGCCTCAGCCTTCTGAGTAGCTGGAATTACTGAGTAGCATACCACCACACCCAGTTAATTTTTGTATTTTTAGTAGAGATGAGGTTTCACCATGTTCATCAGGCTGGTATCGAACTCCTAACCTCGTGATTCACCTGCCGTGGCTTCCCAAAATGCTGAGATTACAGGTGTGAGCCACTGTGCCCAGCCCGTGCCAGTATTTTTTAAAATTATTTTTTTGAGACAGGGTCTGGCTCTGTCACCCAGGCTGGAGTGCAGTGCAGCAAACGTGGCTCACCGCCTTCTGGGCTCAAGGGATCCTCCTCCTCCACCCTCCCAAGCAGCAGGGACTAAAAGTGCATGCTACCACGCTCAGCTTTTTTTTTTTTTTTTTTTTTTTAAGTTTTTCATAGAGATGAGGTCTCACTGTGTTACCCAGAGTGGTCTTGAACTTCTGGACACAAGAGATTCTCCTGTCTTGGCTTCCCATAGTGCTGGGTAGTTTTTCATTTTATGGATGGATAGTGGTGGAGAAACACAGCAGGCAGTGTGTTCTGAGCTGAGGATCCTTGGGTGGCAGTCTCTGTGTTGATAGAAGTAAAGTGGCCCACATACATGATGCCAATAAAAATTGTTTAATAGAGAATGGCAATTTAGATAGATATCTTCTTAAGAAAAATAACTGTCTTTGCATCTTAAAGGTCTTGCTGCAAAGTTGGGTTGTAAGCAAGAAGAAAACGCTTACTCTGTGTGTTATTTGCACTCATTTCTTTGAGCCTTCTGACGCTGGTGAGGCTGTGTGATTTGTAAGGCAATAGGGTCCACAACACAGCCTCCTCCATTTGTCTGCCTGTTCCGGGCTCATCCCTTGTCGTCTCTTTCCCAGAAGCACCTGGTGATGCCAGAACCGAAGTCAGGGTAGGCAGGAAGATGGCCACTTGCAGCAGTGGTGATCATGGGCCCCTTCTTTCTTATTTGCTGGCTTTCCCAAGAACTTGGTAGTAGTTATCCTTTAACTTTATATTAATGTGCTTGCATAAAGGAGTAACAAATCTTTTGAAATAAGATATCCTCTGCCCTGTAGCTTTTGCCAAAAATGGGTCTGGAACCTGGGATTGGGAGCACAGCTTATCATAAACTAACTGCATGTTGACAGTTGTGCGGTTGTGGATATTACTCTTTAATTATAAAGAGCCCAGGAAATGTGCCTTAAAAAAAATCGAGTCCCCATTTTCAACCTCTTTTAGATTGTGTAAATTTTGGAGTCAGGTGCCATGGAGGAGTAAAATCATAGTACTGCAGATGCTTTGAGCAGCCTGCCAGATTCCACAGGGCTTTTGGCCAGTTTTTCCCTAGTTCACAAAATATATTTCCCCCTAATACACAAGATGCATTTTTTTCTTCCTCATGTACTTTAACCAAAGCCCTTTATTTTGCCTTAAAGTCTTGTTTATTTCATTTTTGTCTCCCCAATTTACCATGATAAAAAGAATCTCCATGAATTGGCTTGGTTCAATTACCCTCAAAGTTTAAAGCACTGACTTTCACAAAGGCAAAAGACAGGGATATTAAATTACTGTGAAGCCTTGAGTCTGGTTTTTTAAGACTGGGAACAAGTGCTACTTCAGGGAAGGGACTGCCTTCCTCAAGTCGATACTGCCTTATCTCATTTCTGCCTTGTGATCTGGATTGCCACAAGATTTATCAGGTATGCTTCTTCTGTGGCAGCATCAAAAGGCTGCTTTTTGTTGTTGTTGTTTTTGAGATGGAGTCTCTCTCTGTCACCCAGGCCAGGGTGCAATGGCATGATCTCAGCTCCCTGCAACCTCCACCTCCTGAGTTCAAGTGATTCTCCTGCCTCAGCCTACTGAGTAGCTGGTATTACAGCCATGCACCACCACACCTGGTTAATTTTTGTGTTTTTAGTAGAGACAGTGTTTCACCATGTTGACCAGGCTGATCTCAAGCTTCTGACCTTGTGATCTGCCTGTCTTGGCATCCCAGAGTGCTGGGATTATAGGCATGAGTCATTGCACCCAGCCAAAAAGGCTGCTTTTTAAAGAAACCTTACAGGACACCCATCCAGCAACCTGTACTTGGTATGGTAGCCCCACGGCGCCACAGGGCTGTCCACCTGCTGAGCTGTTCTAGTCTTGTGTTTGCTCTGGTTACTTTAAAGTACATTTCTCCCTGGCTTAATAACTTGTTTATTATAATAATTTAAAAAGTAGCTAGTTGAGGTAAAAGGAAATTGTCAACCCTTGGATGTATGTTTAATCAGCTTGCCTCCTCTGTAGTAGGGTATTGGATTAGTGTTCTGTGGCCGCTGTAACTAGTTACTGCAAGCTTGATGACTTAAAATACCAAGTGTTTTAGGTGAATACATCTCTCATAGTTCTGGAGGCCAGAAGTTTCAAATCAAGTCATTAGCATTGCTGAGCTCCCTTCATAGGCTCTGGGGAGGAATCTGTCCCTTGCTTCCCTTGGCTTCCAGTGGCTGCCGGCATTCCTTGGCATCCCTTGACGTCCCTTGGCTTAGGGCCACATCGCACCAGTCTGTCCCTATGATCACATTACCTCTTCCTCTGTGTGTGTCCCTCGGTGTCTCTGTCATGAGGATACGTGTGATGGCAGTGAGGCCTCACTTGTATAATCCCAGATGATCTTACCTCAGGGTCCTTAATATAATAGCATCTACTAAGACTCCTTTTCCAACTAAGGCAGGATTCAGAGGTTCCAGGGTGTAGAAAGTGGACATATCTTGGAGGCCACCATTCAGCCCACTGTAGGCATGTTAGTAGTGAAGTCAGCATTCTTAGGTATTCCCAGCCCTTCAGTGGTCCTGGTAGGAGCAAGTGGGCAATAGTTGTTTCCAAGGCTATTTAGCATTTAATTTGCAGTGTTCAAGGATTAGCAGTATACTCTAAGAAATTTGGACTACCTATCAAATAGCTTATCCATTGAACACCTTCCATCATGCATAGTCTGTCACCTGTATTGACTATTGTTTCTAAAGGCAGCCCTCACAGGTAGGGGAAAAAGTGCCCATTTGAAAGTGGAGACATTGCCTAGGGCCCCAGGAGTGGCAGAGTCAGGGATAATCAAGTCTGTGCTGCACTCAGAAGGGATTCTTCCTTCACAGCACATAGTCTCTATCAGGGACAGTGCTACAGTCAGTTGCATATCTTTCTAAGAGACAATGTTGGTCTCTTTGAAAGAAGATTTCCGTCTCTCTCAGTGTTTGGCCTGAGCACAGACTCTAAAAGATGTTGACTTAGACCATTGGATTGTGTGGGGCTTGTTTCCTCTGACACTTTACAATCTGTTGTTTTACGGGCCCTGCAGACGTTGCCTTTGTATAATGCTTAACTTAATGTTTTTAGTTGATGTAATTTGGTATGCTTCATTTGATGGAGACTGTTCAAATAAATGAGCTGCTGGTTTTATTTTTTTCTTCCTTTTTTTTTTTGGCCTTTATTACTAGTGTTGTATGTATCTAAGAAATGACATGAGTTGGCTTAAGGACAAATGTTGAGTAACGCTCTGTTTGTCAAAACAGCAAGCGCCTAGATTGAAAACTGTGTTCCCTCACCTGAGTGAAATTAAAATAACTGATGCCACAGTCACTGCCTTCTAGCCAGTGGTAACCCCTGTTTTACACAGGAGCTTTAGTGAGAAAAATAAATGAGCTTATTTTGTGAGAGTTGTCTGCATGCTTCCTACCCTGGATGATAAAATTAGTTTTTTATAGCACATAAATATGTATAATGATGAGCCTTGCATACAAGGTTCTTATGAAGTGCTTTTATTGCTGTGCCCTGAAGGAAATACCAAGACCATTTGCAAGTACGGTAGAGCTGCTAGTCAGTAAAGGTTTCAATTTCTATTTAGAAGGCTTGGGACTTGGGGTGAGTCACAAATTAATTCCCTGCTCAAATTGTGTTGAGATTAGATTGTATTCAACATTTCTGTATCCCAGTCTGTAGTGTTAGAAGAGGGGTACAATTTTACTTGGAAATCTCTTTTTTGAGATAAATCGGAAGTGTAGTCTTGATGGAAGCAGAAAGCAGATGGATACGAATGCAAATTTTCACTCGGGAAGTGAAAATACTGAGTTCTTAGGAGGAAGGATAAAGAGTTTCCTGGCTTGAGGTTTTTCCTTTTGCTAGGAAGAGAGACCAGCATGAACACTTCTTTCTTCAGACACGTCATGACATCAGAAGTCCGTCTAGATTATCCAGACCTGTGTGTGCATCATTATACAAACTAAGCCCCTGTGTTCATACACCTCTGAGGCCAATGCTGATTCACTCATTTTCCTGATGGTGATCTCGGTGTGTGGGACCAGGTGTGCCTGGCAAGCCTAATGCCCAGGTAGCAGCTCGCTTTGCACTGCAGTCCTGGGAAGGTTGTCCTTTTAGTCTCCAGCCACATAGCTCTTCCCTGCCTGTTGTTCCTGTTGACTTGAAAATTTGCTCTACCCAAAGCTGTTCCTCAGACAGCAACCTCATTTTTTGTATCTGGGCGCTGCGCCATCACACAAAGCTATAATTTAATCAGCCCTTCGAGTATTATAAAAAAATGTTTCTGGGATGTTGTATCCTGAGCACTTGCTTCTCTTATATACACGAGGGCTTTGCCTAGTGATTTAGAACGAAAACCCTTGTCCTTAGCTGCTCCCTCTGGGACCCTAGGCTTACCATTTCACAGGGAGGCTGTGGAGACAGCTCAGGTTAAAAGCCACTCGAGAGAGAGAAAGCAGGGCCTGTGTGTGTAGGGCGGGTAGTGGGAAGCTTAGGGTCTGCCCCTGTGGTGACCAAGGGCAAGTAGCTGAATTTGGAAAAACCTGCTTCCCATTCTCAGTACAGGGAGACCCATAACTTCCAGACAGGAGAGGATCAACTGAGGCTGAACAGGCCATGATAAATGTTATTTTAGTTAGAATTTTTTTTTCTGTTTAAAACACAAAAATCCCACTCATAGTTCCTCAGCCCAGAAGAGAAAAAGCTGTCATCTTAGAGAATTTCCTGCTAGTTTGTGTTCTGTGTCTATTTTATTTCGTTTACTAATTGACGTCAGTGTTCCTCATTTGCTGATTGAGATTATACTTGTTATATAATTGTATAACAACAACAACAAAAAAGCCAGGTGCGGTGGTGTGCACCTGTCATTCCAGCTATCTATGAGGCTGAGGTGGGAGGATCCCTTGAGGCCAAGAGTTTGAGTCTAGCCTGGGTAACATAGAACCTGTCTCAATTTAAAAGATATATTTATAACTTGCATGTCCTGCACGTGTATCCCAGAATTTAAATTTTTAAAAAGAATAAAATACATATGTATATACTTTATATATATATATATAAATAAAGTATATGTGTATATAAGGAATTTTCGAACACATTAAAACTCATGGTCAGCATCATGTAGACAGCCTTCAGTGGTCTGCCAGCCAGATCTGTCGTGGTTCACTCACAACCTTCCTTTGTGGTTGGAGCTCTTCTCAATACAGGCCTGCGTTGCACTGCACTGGCTCCAACGCTGGGCGTGACCATTTTTTGCTAACTGCTTGTTAAAGTGGCTGCCCATCTAACCCGTCTAATTCATGATCCTTCTCTGCCATCGGTTTTAGGACTGGAAAGCCTGCTGCCTCAGGAGCAAAACTAAGTATTTCCTTTCCTTTGTGAATCAAATCTGTGATTTCATAGATAGATTTGGTAATGTAGAATTTGAAAGAACTATAATGATCTTTTTAGTTCCCAGCGGTTTGGGTTTCCGTCCAGAGTACTCCTGAATCACCTTTAGGACTGCTTGCATGCATTTTTGAATATCATACTTTGTTTTCTTGAGCATAGCTGCATAAAGTGGGTTAATAACAGCATTGTTTTGCAACCCATTTGTATTCACCGGAGAACTAGGGAATAGTTTGGATAAGTCACAGTCCAAGGCAAGCTATTGTGTCATCAAAGAATAACCTTTGATCTTAGTATACTTGTACATGTGTAATCTGTGTCTGAAGCTTTGTGGTATGAGCAGAGGATTTTGATAAGGTTAGAGGTTTCTGATTCTTTTATATTTGTGTTACTCTCTCAAGTGTTTGCCAATCTTCAGTGCTGCATTGGTGGCTAAAGCTTAATTTGTGGCCAAATCACAGAAACAGGTTAGACTTTTGATGATGAGTTACCAAGAGAGTAGTTTGAGTAATCTTTTTTTTTTTTTAAACTTCTTAAAAACAAGAATGGCGGCCGGGCGCGGTGGCTCAAGCCTGTAATCCCAGCACTTTGGGAGGCCGAGGCGGGTGGATCACGAGGTCAAGAGATCAAGACCATCCTGGTCAACATGGTGAAACCCCGTCTCTACTAAAAATACAAAAAATCAGCTGGGCATGGTGGCGTGTGCCTGTAATCCCAGCTACTCAGGAGGCTGAGGCAGGAGAATTGCCTGAACCCAGGAGGCGGAGGTTGCGGTGAGCTGAGATCGCGCCATTGCACTCCAGCCTGGGTAACAAGAGCGAAACTCCGTCTCAAAAAAAAAAAAAAAAAAAAAAGAATGGCAGCTGTCAGCAGTAATTTCCCCCCAATTTATCTCTTGCAGAGAACCTAGTTGCTTGCTACAATTTGACCTCCTGGTTTCAAGGAGTGGTAGAAAGCTTATGTTACTGGTTACTGCCTTCTGGATTTTGAGGTAGCCCTTGGCATTTGTTTTAATAGCTTTATATTTTTTGTTTTTTATTTGTAGTTTCTTTCTTTCTTTCTTTCTTTCTTTTTTTTTTTTTTTCTTCTTCAAGATAGCGTCCTGCTCTCACCCCCAGGCTGGAGTGCAGTGGTTCAGTTTTGGCTCACTGCAACCTCTACCTCCCAGGCTCAAGAGATCCTCCTGCCTTAGCCTCCCAAGTAGCTGGGACTACAGGCATGTGGCACCACACCCAGCTAATTATTTGTATTTCGTTGTAACAGTGGGGTTCATGTTGCCTAGGCTGGTTTCGAATTCCTGAGCTCAAGCGACTTGCCTGCCTTGGGCTCCCCAGATGCTGCGGTTACAGGCATGAGCCACAGTGCTTGGCAGTTTATTTTCTTTTTTAAAATTTTATGTGTTAAAGTTTTGTGTTTTTCTTTTCTTTTTTCAAGACAGTCTTGCTCTGTTGCCCAGGCAGGAGTGCAGTAGTGCCATCTCGGCTCACTGTAACTTCTGCCTCCTGGGTTCACGTGATTCTCCTGCTTCAGCCTCTCGAGTAGCTGGGATTACAGATGTCCACACCACCCCTGGCTAATTTTTGTATTTTTGGTAGAGGCAGGGTTTCACCATGTTGGCTAGGCTAGTCTTGAACTCCTGACCTCCAGTGATCCACCTGCCTCAGCCTCCTAAAGTGTTGGGATTACAGGCATGAGCCATCGTATCCGGCCAGTTTTATGTTTTTCTAAGTATTTTATTTATATTTGTTCATTTAATTTATTTATTTTAGAGACAGGGTCTTTCTCTGTTGCCCAGGCTGGAGTTCAGTGGCACGTTATAACTCATTGCAGCCTCAAATTCATGGAGTCACGCAATCTTGCTACCTTAGCTTCCTGAGTAGCTAGGACTACAGGCACAAGCCACCTCGCCCAGCTAATTTATTTTTTGTAGAGACAGGAGACTCACCATGTTGCCTGGACTGGTCTCAAACTCCAGGCCTCAAGTAATCTTCCCATTTTTGCCTCCCATAGCAGTGGGATTAACAGGGATGAGCCACAGAATGATTCAATATAAACAAATCATTAAGACTAATACTCTTTGGAGAAGTTGGCACAAGTCTTTATCCAGCTGACTGCTGCATCATCTTTAGTGATAATTAACAATACCACATTGAATATACTGTTTTCCCGTTAACTCAATTCTCAGTCCATAGTTTCTGAGTCGGGAGGTCTTGGATGGCACCCAGGAATTTGCATCTCTAGCTAGTTCCTAGGTGATGCTGATACAGCTGGCAGGGAAGCACGTTTTGCTAAGGGCTCAAGGTTCTATGTTCCAGAGTTTTATATCTGAAATGAAATTCTTCAGCAACTGATGAGCCTCCTTAGGCAGTCTGGGACACAGTGTTATACTGCCCTTTTCTTTGTTTCTGTCTTTGAGACAGAGTTTTGCTCTTATCACCCAGACTGGAGGGCAATGATGCAATCTCAGTTCACTGCAACCTCCACCTCCGAGGTTCAAGCAATTCTCAGCCTCCTGAGTAGCTGGGATTATAGTGTGTGCCACCACACCCAGCTAATTTTTATATTTTTAGTAGAGACGGCGTTTCACCATGTTGGCCAGGCAGGTCTGTAACTCTTGATCTCAGGTGATCCATCGGCCTTGGCCTCCCAAACTTACAGGCGTGAGCCAGCATGCCTGGCCTATACTGCCCTTTTCACAGAAATGTTTGTAGGGTGGCTTTTGTGTGAATGCCACCCAGCAGATAGGTAATAGAGATGAGGTAGTGGATCTTTGGCGATAAAGGCATTGTGTAGCCTATGCTGTGTAGCCTGCGAAGAGACTGAGCGGAAGTGACCCAATGTATTGAGCAAAAGACGCTGGTACTCTGTGCTTTACGCTGGAGTCGTTCCAGACTTGTCTGAAAGCCAGGATAACCAGCATTGCCAGTGGTTTACTCATACAGCATTTAAAAAATGACAGATTCCTTGAAGGATAAAACTTACTCTATGGCGTCTAGAATGTGAATTTGAGTTACAGTTTCTTAGGATAGAATTCTTTTGTAAAATTTGACATTGTATCTAATGGGAATTTTAATTTTAGTGTTTGATGGAGTTAATGTCATTTCTTTAGAGAATAACTGGGGAAATAATATTTCATCAGAAAGCTTTCAGAAATGTGGCAAGACTTCCGCACCCAATCTTGAGGGTCTTTACCGTGTTACACCCTCTAGGATCTTCACTAAAATAGAAAGAATGTTTCATGCAAGTGTTAGAGTATCTTTTTGATATCTGCAGATGAAAGTCCTTCTGGGAGAGATTGTTCTTCAATACAGTTCACAGTGATGGAACATTCTTTCATGTCTTTATCAGGATTTCTGCTTCCTAGTGCATTTCCTCATATGCTAGGATGAAAACTGTCAAGTTGGATGATGCATATGTGAAGTATTTTATCAAATCATTCCAGGGAGTCAGTGCAGGCCCTTTGACAGCCCGCTGGGATGAGCCATGTCTACATTGAAATGTTTTAATTTTACTTCAGAAGGGCAGAGATGTTACCAGAGCAGTGGCTTCCAAACAGCATGGCATAAGGACTGTGGGAGGCCGTTGGGAGAGTTTACTTTGGTTCAGTTCCGCAGACGCTCAGCCACAGTTTTAAAGTCAGTTTCACAATTGCGTGGCTCTCTCCAGAGCTGCAGCCTGCCAAGTCACACAGAGCTGGTTTTCTTGTTCTTCCGGGCTTTGGGGCTATTCACTTCCCTCTAAACCCCAGACATGAAGGTGGAGGTGTAGAGGAAGAGTCAGAAGTGCTGTTAATAATTCATTTGAAAGGGGTTTCTATGTAATGTAGAGTAAGTAAACAAGATAGTACAGGATTGACTACTTTAAAAAATAGATTTTATGGGTACAAAAAATAGAATGAACAAGACCTATTTTATTGCACGACAGAGTGACTATAGTAATAAGTTAATTGTACATTTTTAGATGTCATTGGATTGTTTGTAACTGAAAGGATAAATGGTTGAGGGGATGGATACTCCATTCTCCATGATGTGCTTATTTCGCAATGCATACGTGTATCCAAGCATCTCATGTACCCATAAATATATGCATCTACTATGTACCCATAAAAATATTAAAAAATAAAAATAAAAATACCTTTTGAGGCTGTGTGCAGTGGCTCACACCTGTAATTGCAGCACTTTGGGAGGCTGAGGTGGGTGGATCATGAGGTCAGGAGTTTGAGACCAGCCTGACCAACATAGTAAAACCCCATCTCTACTAAAAATGCAAAGAATTAGCTGGGTGTGGTGGCAGGCACCTGTAATCTCAGCTACTCAGGAGTCTGAGGCAGGAGAATTGTTTGAACCTGGGAGGCAGAGGTAGTAGTGAGCCAAGATCTCACTACTGCACTCTAGCCTGCGCGTCAGAGCGAGACTCCATCTCAAAAAATACATGTCTTTTGAGTGTTTTTGCTGAGAATAAATTTTTTTTCCTTTAATCAAAGATAATATTTAAAATTCAGATGAAATATACATTTCACATAGCCATTACTTGACAAAAAATATTTCTCAAAAAAACTTTTTGAACCATCTACATATTAAGAGAAATTGGGAGAGCCATTTTTTTCTTTGTTAGTATAATCCTTCTTGGTATTTGTACAACACTAAGTTTCTAAATTTGTTGTTGAGGTGTCATGACTTTAGCAATATAACAGAATTATAAACAGAAATACAGGAATTGCAAATTCAAGCTTGCGATTTTACTTTGTATTTCTCTCCCTCCCAGCCAATTGAGATAGTGCAAGTTATCCATGTTTTGACATTTTCATAGTTATTTTGATTGCTTAATATTATGTTGAAATTTTGAACTATAATTTACTGACCTCTGTATAATCAAATCCTGAGGTTGATTTTGATTATTGGCATAGTTGATGGCATGATGGTATAGCAGTGAACATTTACTGATTCAGCTTTTGTTATTCTCATTTATTTTTTTGGTGCCTGGTATGTTTCATTAATTTTTTTTTTTTCCCCCTAGACAGAGTCTTGCTCTGTTGCCCAGGCTGGAGTGCAATGACGTGATCTCGGCTCACTGCATCCTCTGCCTCCTGGGTTCAGGTGATTCTCCTGTCTTAGCCTCTCAAGTAACTGGGATTACAGGTACCCGCAAACAGCCTGGCTAATTTTTTGTATTTTTAGTAGAGGTTGGGTGTCACCACGTTGGCCATGCTGGTCTTGAACTCGTGAACTCAGGTGATCTGCCTGCCTTGGCTTGGAGAAATGCTGGGATTGCAGGTGGGAGCCACCACGCCCAGTCTTCATTAACTTTTAAAATTAAGTTTTTAAAAAATTTTGTGTTTGGAATTGGAGACTATTTGTAAATTTACTAAACAGACAATTGAAAATTATATGAGCCTGTAATCCTAGCACTTTGGGAGGCCAAGATGGGTGGATCACGAGGTCAAGAGATTGAGACCATCTTGGCCAACGTGGTGAAACCCCGTCTGTACTAAAAAATAAAAAAAAAAATCAGCTGAGTGTGGTGGTGTATGCCTGTAGTCCTAGCCACTTGGGAGGCTAAGGCAGGAGAATTGCTTGAACCCAGGAGGCGGAGATTGCAGTCAGCAGAGATTGTGCCACTGTACTCCAGCCTGGTGCCTGGTGACAGAGCAAGACTCTGTCTCAAAAAAAAAAAAAAAAAAAAAGAAAGAAAAATGAACCATGACTAACTAACGATAACAAAAGTTATTCGGAGATTAGTTAGCTTACCTAACTAACTGGCTTACCAACCTAGGAATAACTTTTATTATTATATTATATTATTATGTTATGATAATGATAGTTCCAGTGTGTATTGTTTATGCTGGAAAATAATATTTTTAAAAAAATGATAGCTGCCCTCATTGAGAACCTACTATGCTAGGTGCTTTATGTATCTTCCTGTCTTCTGGCATTGTAGGGAGTATTGATCAAATTGGTTAAAACAGGTTACAAAACCAGAATAGTGTACTTGAGCCTAAATTGGCGAGCTAAAAATAAATTTGGTTTCTTAGCCATAGCATTTGGTTTATTAAATTGTAGGCCAGGCAACAAATTCTCAAACCACAGAGTACCACGGGTTCTTTTTTTCTGACATTAACAGAACAGTATTGTTCATGATGATGGTTCCATTTGTAAACTAGCTTCTGCCCCACTTGGCTTTTTTTCTTTTTTCTTTTTTCTTTTTTTTTTTTTTGAGGCAGAGTTTCACTCGCCCGGACTGGAGTGCAATGGCAGTATCTTGGCTCACTGCAACCTTCACCTCCTGGGTTCAAGCAATTCTCCCGCCTCAGTCTGAGTAGCTGGGATTACAGGCACCTGCCACCATGCCCTGCTAATTTTTGTATCTTTAATATAGATGGAGTTTTGCCATGTAAGCCATGCTGGTCTTGAACTCCTGACCTCAGGTGATCTCCCTGCCTCAGCCTCCCCAAGTGCTGGGATTACAGGCGTGAGCCACCGTGCCCAGCCCTGTTTGGCTTTTGAATGCCTGCTAATAATGTTCCTTAATTGCAGATCAGTGAAGCCAAACTAATTGCTTGTTGGGTACATAGATTGCCTTTTTAATTTGCTGTATAATGTTGTTTCTACCAGAAATACACAATATATTGTTATCTAAGTAAAACTCATTAAAATAATCTTATACATAACAAAATGCGTGATGTTTTATCCTAATCTTGCAAATAAAAGAAAATTGATTGGCATGACAGAGAGTTATAATTTACGAGCTCTCTTTTTTAAGTGCTTTTGTACCCATTTTGGAAGATACACATAAAATGATTGCTATGGTTTATATGATTTTATGGTTTTCTGTGCTAAGGATTGTTTTGTTCTGTGCTTTCAGTATGTTTTAAATGATAATAATGATACGGACTTTTGAGACAGTCACTTATTTCAGACTGTACAGTTTACCCAGAGAGATTAGCATTTATCCAGCGACTTTGCATTTTATTAAATAAAAAGAAACCTGTGCTGTCATTGTCAGCTTACAAATGCCCATTGTGAGGGTTACCCTTAGAATTTGTAGGAACACTTGTTCATAGATTGGTAAGATGGGTGATATTTATTTTCTTTCTGTTTCCTTGGACTAACATGGCAGCTTTGCAGAGGGCTTTGCCTTTACTCTTTGATAATTAATTTTGTTCCTTTAGCTAATATACATTAAGCAGCTTCTGAGTGCCAGGAAGTGTTGGAGATACCAGTTTGTTTGTTTGTTTGTTTGTTTTTTTCTATTTGTGATAAATGATCTGCCCAGGAGAAAAATCTCTGAATCTGCTGAGGCAGGTGGATCACCTGAGGTCACGAGTTGGAGACTGGCCTGGTCAACATCGGGAAACCCTGCCTGTACTAAAAATCCAAAAAATTAGCCAGGCATGGTGGCACACACCTGTAGTCTCAGCTATTTGGAAGGCTGAGGCAGGAGAATCCCTTGAGCCCAGGAGGAAGAGGTTGCAATGAGTGGAGATTGTGCCACTGTACTCCAGCCTGGCAAAAGAATGAGACTCCGTCAATAATAATAATAATAATAATAATGCCAAGTGTAGTGGCTCATGCCTGTAGTCCTAGCACTTTGGGAGGCAGAGGCAGGTGGATCACTAGAGGCCAGGAGTTCAAGACCGGCAGGTAGAGGTTGCAGTAAACCAAGATCACACCACTGCACTCTAGCCTGGGCAGCAGAGTGAGACTTTGTCTCAAAAAAATAATAATAGAAATGATTTTACAAATAGAGTAATATCATCAAGGGGCTTCTACTAAAAAAATTAACAAATGCTGATCTTAAAAATATTTTTTTCTCATTTAACCTTAAAAATGTCAAAATGCCTCTCTTTTAAAGGAAATTGTCCATTACAGTTTCCTTCAAAATTTTTGTCTTTTCTTCTTGTAGGTTATTTCTTATGAGGGTCATGGATATCCCCTATCTAAACTTGGAAGGACCAGACTGTAAGTAAATTTGTATTTTCTTTTTGCATCTGTGCATTTAAGCGTGTGGGTAACAGGAAAATACTATTAAAGAAAAAGCTTTTTTCACTTAAAATTGGGCAGTGATTTTTGTGGTTGATAGGAATAGTATACTTAAGTTAATGGGACGCTTGGGCATTCATTAGCCATCTCTTCACTTACTGAATTTTAAAAATGCGTATCTTCTCTATATATTTCATTTTCACTCAGAAGTGTTTTCATCATTTTCTATAAATATTTATAATAGATTTTAAGATATGCTAGCTGTCAGTAACATGGTAAAATTTCTATTTTCCAATTAGTTGAGTATGTATATATTTAAATTTAGAAGGTTGCTTTTTATTTTGTTTTTTTATTTAAAAACCGTGGAAGGTCTATGGGAAGTCGTTGCTTTTTCTTTTCATCTGCTTTTTTCTCTGTTTCATTGTTCTTTTTTACCTTAATGCATGTCATTGGCATGTAGACATGGGAGAACTATACTTCGTGATAATAATTGTTGCAATGATAGTTTGAGGACATACTATTGTATTGCCCTCCATATTAGACTGATATTTTGGTCTGTCATTGTGACAAGAATTCTGTATGCTAAATATCGCCATTCCCGGTTTATAGTCCAGAGTGTTTAGAGTGGTTGCGTCTCTTGCTTAGAGTTGCATGGTTAAATTCTAGGTCTGGGATTAGAAAACAATATTATGACTCAGGATTGCCTTACTTAACAGTTAGTCCATTTAATTTGAACAGTGCTTTTTTTTTTTTTTTTTTTTTAAACTGAGTAGATTAAAATGGGAAAGTTAAATGTTTAATGACGTGAAACTTCTTGAACATAGCAGCCTTTATTTTTCTTCTAAATAATTTGCATCGCTGGGTGTGGTGGCTCATGCCTGTAATTCTAGCACTTTTGGAGACCAACGTGGGAAGATCACTTGAGGCCAGGAATTCGAGACCAGCCTGGGCAACATAGTGAATAGCGAGAACCTATCTCTACAAAAATAAAAATTTAAAAATATGAAAATTAGCCAGGCTTGGTGGCATGCACGTGTAGCCTCAGCTGCTCAGGAGGTTGAGGTGGCAGGATCGCTTGGGCCCAGGAGTTCAAGGCTGCAGTGAGCTGTTACCGTGCCACTGCATTCTAGCCTGGGTGACAGGGCAAAACCTTGTCTCAAAAAATAAATAAATAAAAATCAAAAAGTAAATGTTTTTCATAGGAACTTCATGAGAAAAGAAGATGTTTTTGCATAGGGTTCAAGTTGTTGTGGGTTCTGTAAAGTACCAGAACCTGAGGTCTAGATTACAATGGGAGAATCCTACCGATCCTAGCATACTTTTAGCAGTTATTTGGTAATCATGAGGAATTCATAACAGTTCTCCAAAATAGCTTAGACTTAGTTTCATCAAAGAGCCACTGGTTTACTTGATCACTTTTCACCCATCAGCATTTCATCATAAATTTGTCTTGTAGTGCAGCCTAAACGTGATCATGTTCTCCATGTGACATTCCCCAAAGAATGGAAAACCAGCGATCTTTACCAGCTTTTCAGTGCCTTTGGTAAGTACCAGTTCAGATGTACTTCTTAGGGTTTTGCTGTTCATTTTGTATATAGGTGGTCAGAAGTAGAAAGACAGCTTTGGCCTGGGCATAAAAGAATGTTAATATTCAAGATTTTAATGTCACTCTTTGAATTTTCTGGTTTATGATACCGTTATCTTTGTGCTAATATGATCTGAGAAATTTTTAATAGACCTCACAATACAGAGCTATTAATTCATGGAAAGCAAAACATCATGATGATGACCCCCCTTACTACTGACCAGGGAAGATAAGCTTTGGCTGAGAATACATCATTTTTCAGACCAAACTCAGAGGGCTTGTATGTTTCATAATGAGAGGGGAGACAGTTTCTACTTTAGATTGAATAAGTAACAGACAGATGTTTGAGTAGATCAGGATTTGTGATACATGTATAAGGTAGGACAGTCCTTCTCTTTCCTTTTTTTACCAGGTCATGTGATTAAGTTTGTTTGAGCAGTCTCTTGATTAGTGTTTATGAAGACCATTGTGATTGTAAACCCACAGCAATGCCTTTTATTTTAACAAAGTATTTAAGCTAGTCTCTTTGGAAATTTTTGGATAAAGCAAAGGCCACAAAACCTAAATGTTCAGTAGTAAGAAAGTTTAGTTACTGTTTATGTATCTTTTAGTATGTAGCCATTTAAAAAAATATTTGAAGAGTTTATTAAAAGAAGTTGAAGTGCTTTTATTTTAATATTTAGACTGAAAAGCAGATGCAAAGTAGGCTTCCTATATAACTAAGACCATTTTTAATTTTTCTTTATTATTTTCCTTTTTTTGTTTTCTAAATAGGGATGGGCTTAAGTGATCCTCGCACCTTGTACTCCCAAAGTGGTGGGATTACAGGCATGAGCCACTGAGCCCGACCTATTTTTTTCTTGTTTATTTTAAATTGATATTTTAGGATAATAGACTCACAGTAGTGCCTCCTGCACCTGATTTTCTGAATGCAAATATAAATGGAATAAAATAAGTCAGAACGAACATTAAGACATACAAAATTAAGTATTAACACTACTTTCAGTAAGATTATGTGTAAGCATGGTGGTGTGCACTTATAGTCCCAGCTACTTGGGACACTTGGATGGGAAGATCACTTGAACCCAGGAGGCAGAGGTTGCAGTGAGCTGAGATCGAACCACTGTACTCCAGCCTGGGTGACAGAGTGAGACTCTGTCTCAAAAAGTAATAATAATAAAGAAATAGTTGTGTTTTTGAACCTATGATCTTTATTAGTGGTCTCTGATTTTTGTTAGTGGTCTTGATGGGAAAATAAGTCTCCAATCCTGGTATTGCACTGAATGATGACAAGTCCTAGGGCTATCGTGTTAAATTTCCAATAGCTTCTTTTCCCCCGATCTGTCTCCTCTCTTGAAGTTTTAACCTAAATAACTGCTGTGGTAGCCTTTAAACAGGCTAACTCTCTGTAGTGCTGAAATTTTGATCACGTTTTAAACAAGCACCTTCTCTGTTTTTAGAGATAGGCTATACTGAAATGTGTAAGATACACACATTAAATCAGATAGCTCTCCACATAGTCAGATGTTCACTTTAAATTTGCGATTGCAGGTAACATTCAGATATCCTGGATTGATGACACATCAGCATTTGTTTCCCTTAGCCAGCCTGAGCAGGTACAAATTGGTAAGTGTTTTGGATTTCTGTTTTGTGTATTAAATGCAGTGAGAGGTTGCCTTCCCGCTGCCTCCTTAATTTAAAAGCTGCGAACTCAGTCAGCTTACATGCATTGCTGCCTGGTTTGTTTTTGAGATTGTCTCTGAAATCAATGAAATAATTAGCAAGTATCATGTATAGATGAGAAAATAAGACAAATCTTTTTATTTATTAGGTATGCTACATAGTGTGTTTTTTCACTTACCTCCATTCTGTTCCGTTCTCATTGCACCTTTTCTAAAGTGATTTGCAGATTTTCTTTGAAAATGAGAATTACCTGTAGTAAATTAATACCTGTTCATCTTGTACTTTCCCCATTTGTTTATACATCTGTGAGATTTATTCACCCCATTAAACTTGTATCAGATATTTTTTGTTGTTGTTGTTTGAGACCAAGTCTTGCTCTGTTGCCCAGGCTGGAGTGCAATGGCACAATCTCGGCTCACCGCAACCTCTGCCTCTTGGGTTGAAGTGCTTCTCCTGCCTCAGCCTCCCGAGTAGCTGGAATAGCAGGCATGCGGCATGACACCCTACTGATTTTGGTATTTTTAGTAGAGACGGGGTTTCACAATGTTGGCCAGGTTGGTCTTGAACTCCTGACCTCAGGTGATCCACCTGCTTCGGCCTTCCAAAGTGCTGGGATTACAGGCATGAGCCACTATACTCAGCCTCGTTTTACAAACAAAGTTAATGTTTTATTTGCTTTTAAAATACGGTTCTAGGCCGGGCATGGTGGCTCAACGTGGGCGGATTATCTGAAGTTGGGAGTTTCAGACCAGCCTGGCCAATAAGGTGAAACCCCCATCTCTACTAAATATATAAAAATTAGCTGGGCATGGTGGCATGCACCAGTAATCCCAGCTACTCAGGAGGCTGAGGCAGGAGAATTGCTGGAACCTGGGAGGCAGAGGTTGCAGTGAGCTTGCATTATACCACTGCAGTGCAGCCTGAGCAACAGAGTGAGACCCTCTCTCAAAAATAAATAAATAAAATAAAATAAATAGGGTTCTAAAAAGATGGAGCACCCCATCTCTTGTTGGATCCTAAATAATTTTGATATTAACCATCATTAAACATTCTGTTTTCTTAAGATAAAAAGGTTTTGAATAAAATATTGAAGAAAATGTATGAAATGATGAAAATTAAGCTACATATTCAAATAAATTTCAAGTACAATGCTGCTTTGATAATGTAAAAGATGTGATAATTTTAAGTGATATGTTTAATTTTTTTTTACTTTAACAAAGTGCTACATAGTAAAACTATAATTCTGATAGTAGAACTGTTGAGTAATTATATATGAAAACTTGTACAAATATGCAAATTCAGATAACAGTATTTTGGTATTTTTGTTTTTTATCTGACTGTCACAGGGATCCAGATTGTGTTGTAGAGGGGAAAAGCTTAGGTTTTTGGAATCATACTGCAATACCACTTATAGTTGTGTGACCTTGGGTGCCTTATTTAACTTTAATAAACTTCTTCTTATCTCTGTAAACTGAGCATAATAGTTTGGACTTTAGCCTTATTGTGAGGATTCCATGAGATTAAGTAAATGAACCTTGACATAGCTTTGAGCTTTTACTGTGGTTCTTTAACAGCAGATTAATGCGTAATGTACTTCAGGAGCATCAGACACCAGGGATAGTGGTGGATGCAGGGTGTGATTGATGTTACTTGTTAAACATTTTAATTTTTGCATAGAAATTTTTTCTGTGATCCATTTCCCCACCATCCTCATATGGTTTAGAGAGAATCCAGACGGATTGATTTATTAGAAAGCGCAAGATAACTTCCAAGTGGGGGTGGGGAACTTGAGGTGACAGTCATAGTGAGGCTTCAGCGTGGCTGCAAGAAGACTGAGTTGAAAGCCCTGACCTGCAGTCTAATCCAGCCTCCTCTGCTCAGTGTACACTCTTCAGTTGCTTTGCTGGCCACATTCAGTGACGTTGAAGCTGTGCAGCAGGATAAAAGGAGTTTCACAGACTGACACAGTGACTAACTTTGGCTCCACAACTTGTCAGCCACGTGTCTTTGGGCAGGTTATGTAAACCCGTCAAGCCACAGGTTCCGTGTTTGTGAGAGGGAAATAATAGTTACTTTGCATGATTGTTGTGAGGATGAAATGAGATCATGGATATTAAGTTTCTAGCAAAGAGCCTGTACTCCACAATCAGTGCTTGACCAGTGGTAGATAATTGTTAAAATAGCTGCTTGGCCTCTCTTGCCATGAACAGTGTGTAAGAGTGCTTTGAAATCTGTAAAACACAAGTTAGTAGCATGTATTTGAAAATACAAGCATGATTCCTTGTTTATGTGTATGAGATGTCAGTTTCTTTTAAAATTTCTGTTATACCACCATATCTGATGTCAAATAATTGTTCTCTTCCTTACTACTGGATGATCCTTCAAACAGTAGATTTTTTGGGGAGCAGTGATGGGGTCTCACTCTGTCACTCAGGCTGGAGTGCAGCGGTGCAATCTCAGCTCACTGCAACCTCCGCCTCCTGGGTTCAAGCAATTCTTTTCCCTCAGCCTCCCAAGTAGCTGGGACTACAGGCGTGTGCTACCACACCTGGCTGATTTTTTATTTTTTGTAGAGAGCGTTTCACTATGTTGGCCAGGCTGGCCTCGAACTCCTGACCTCAGGTGATCTACCCGCTTCAGCCTCCCAAAGTACTGGGATAACAGGCGTGAGCCACCACACCAAGCCCAAATACTGTAGTAGCTTTTAAGCTAAGTATTTTATTCCATGGTAACTAATCAAGGAGCTACATTTCAGAATCATGTGCAGCCACCTAAGCACGCTATTGTCTGATTGCTTATTGCCTTAGTTTCCTGAGGGCAATGTTGGCGCCCTCTTGGTAGCCTCCGAGTCCTCTGTCATGCCTGTAGCATGAGGAAATAAATGTGTGTAAGGATAGGGAATATGGGGAATTGACCAACATAAAATTGTGATCTTCTACCCTTTTTCCTCCTAGATTAAGTAAATCACTGTTGTCTTGATAAATGCAGTTTTGCTAGTAAAGTTTGATTTTCCCCTGTAGCCTCTTTTCTTATGCAAAAGACAACTCTTTTTTTTTGAGACGGAGTTTCGCTCTTGTTACCCAGGCTGGAGTGCAATGGCGCGATCTCGGCTCACCGCAACCTCCGACTCCTGGGTTCAGGCAATTCTCCTGCCTCAGCCTCCTGAGTAGCTGGGATTACAGGCACGTGCCACCATGCCCAGCTAATTTTTCGTAGTTTTAGTAGAGACGGGGTTTCACCATGTTGACCAGGATGGTCTCGATCTCTTGACCTCGTAGTCCACTCGCCTCGGCCTCCCAAAGTGCTGGGATTACAGGCTTGAGCCACCGCGCCCAGCCTGCAAAAGACAACTCTTAACAAAATACTTAGCCATTTGAGCATGCTGTGCCCCTGACATTTCCTTGGCCAGAAGAAGCTGCAATCATCACCTCCCTCATGAACCTGGCTCTGCCCTCCTTCCTGCCTTATCTCAGCTTCAACATGAGTTTCTGTATTGTTTTCTTCCCCCTCCCTCCCCTCCTGTCTCTTCCCTCCTTTTTTGAGACAGGGTCTCTTCTTTTGATGCGGCTAGAGTGCAGTGGCACAACCTCAACTCACTGCAGCCTCCGCCTCCTGGGTTCAAGTGATACTCATGCCTCCGCCTCCCAAATAGCTGGCATTACAAGCATGCACCACCACACCTGGCTAATTTTTGTATTTTTTGTAGCGACAGGGCTTTGCCATGTTGGCCAGGCTGGTCTCAAACTCCTGGCCTCAAAGTGATCCGCCCATCTCAGCCTCCCAAGCTGCTGGGATTATAGACATGAGCCACTGCCCTTGGCATCTTTGATGTTTTCTCTGGCTCTCTTTGTAGGGTATTGGGCCTCATTCTCTGTGCTTTCATAGCATCTTGTGTACCTTATTGTATTGTTTTCACAGATAGACTATAAACTCTTTGAGAGTAGGAACCACATCTCCATCACCATTGTGTTTTCAGTGCATAAAGTGGTAGTATCTTTCATTAATAAGTAAATGTTGAATATTTATTTATTAAATTGCATAAATGATATTCATGGTATTGTGACTTTTTGCATGTGATGGATGTAACGAGTCTCTAGTCTTTTGCTGTGATTTCTAAAATTATGCAGATGTTTCACTGAAAGACAATGTGAAATTTCTTTTTTATAATGGTGATTCTAGTGATAAGAAGGACCCAGAGTTTCTGATGTGCTGCAAATCCTATTAATGTTATCTTAAATTACTTATTCATTTCAGCGGAAACAGAGGGCCTCTTAGATCAATAATGTAACATTGAAAAAATCATTAAATGCCTATTTATATAGCAGCTTATAATGGCTTTTTTGGCTCTGTTACAAACTATTTTTGATTTACATTTAAGGAGTTGCTTTTTAACTGACACCTGTTTTTTTGTTGAGTATTATTCTAATTAAGATTTTTAAAGCCATTTTTGACTTTTGTTTGGAGACTGGGTTTCACTCTGTTGCCCAAGCTGGAGTGTGGCGGCATGATTATAACTCACTGCAGCCTCCAACCCCTGGGCTCAAGCAATCTTCTTGCCTTAGTCCCTTGAGTAGCTGGGACTATATAGGTAGGCACCCACCACACTCTGCTAATGTTTTCAAAATTTTTTTGTAGACATAGGGCCTCACCATGTTACTTGGCTGGTCTTGAACTCTTGGCCTCAAGCCATCTTCTCGCCTTGGGCTCCCAAAGTGCTGAGATTACAGGGGTGAGCCACTGCACCTGCCATTTTAGACATTTTGAATATGAAAGTTCTCTTTTATAGGAAACCTTTTTATACTAATTACTAAAACCCTTCTACTGAGTGCCATTGGGTATCTGTTGCTTTTTGTTTGCTGTTGCTGGAAAGCGGGTCCTTGCCGGCTCTGGCTCTTCAGATGTACATGGCCAGTGTGGGACTTGATGCCATGGAAAAGACCACTTACCTTCACCATTTGAGAATTTTTCTCAGAGTAGTCAAGCAGGAAATCATCTTTAATGGTCAAATCTGAATAGCTCATTTATATTTTGGATTTTTATATTTCTTTTTTTTTTTTTTTTTTTTTTTGAGACAGAGTTTCACTCATGTTACCCAGGCTGGAATGCAATGGCGCGATCTTGGCTCACCGCAACCTCCGCCTCCTGGGTTCAGGCAATTCTCCTGCCTCAGCCTCCTGAGTAGCTGGGATTACAGGCACGCACCACCATGCCCAGCTAATTTTTTGTATTTTTAATAGAGACGGGTTTTCACCATGTTGACCAGGATGGTCTCGATCTCTTGACCTCGTGATCCACCCGCCTCGGCCTCCCAAAGTGCTGGGATTACAGGCTTGAGCCACTGCGCCCGGCGTATTTTTATATTTCTAATGTAGTTTTATTAAATGGGGGGAAGAGCTCAACAATATTTCAAATGTAGTAGAACTTTCTAGCCATATTCTCAATATTTACACATTGTTTTGAGAGTCTTTAAATGCATTATAGGACCCTGTCTCTCTGAATATGATTTTTATAGGAATGGCTTTAGAAAAATAGCTTTTTCACATATTTTGAAAGCTGGAGATTGGAACACACACTGTAAATACCATAAGAAACTTTTTACAAGCGGAAATTTATAAAGGCACCTTAGAAGAGGCAGGAACCCAACATTTTGGGTCATAAGAAGTTACCCAATAATTATAAATAAAATAAAAGCCCAAATTCAGATAGTTCTGTGAATTCCTGATATCCTACCTTAGAAGCTTTTTCAGGATGATTGTTGGGATGAGGGAGGATACTTGGCTTTGCTTCAGTCTAAATTATTGAGTGCTTATGTTAAATTATATTTTTAAAGCATAGCTTTTGATTATGGTGAATAGATGAATATTAGAATTGTGGAGACAACTCTTTTGAGGTGATTATTCAGACCCGGATTTGCTAAAAGGCTGCTTATAACTTTGAACTTTACCTGTACTTTTTATTATCCTTTTGATGTTTGTAGTGATAACTGCTTTTTATTTGTGATATTACTCATTTATGTCTCATTTTTCTTTTATTCATTCCAGCCACCTGTTAACAATTTTGTTGCTCTTTCCCAAGAACCAGCTTTTGGCTGTGTTCGTCTTTCTGTATTGTTTGCTGTTGTCTATTTTGTTGGTTTCTGATTTTTTCCTTTTACTTGCTTGGGTATAGTTTGCTCCTCTTTTTCCAGTTTCTTGAGCTGGAACCATATGTTACTGGTTTTTCTTTTATTCTTTTTTCCAAATTCTTTTTAAAAATTTTAAGCCTGGCTTCCTCAAGGTTGTTCGTAGGTCCATGTGTTAATATCTTACTGATACCCAGTGATTGATGAGGGGTCATGCTGAAACACCTTGAGCCAGTAAAGCTTTAGCCCATTGCCAGCTAAGTTAAGAACGGACTCAACGTTCAAGCAGCTTACAAGTCTGCCGCAGTGTTTACTTTTGTTGGAACCTTCTGTCCCCTGTGGGCACACAGGCCTCATGCTCAGCTTGCAAGGTGTACATAGCTAAGACTCTCTGCAAGTCATTGACTTGAACTATTTTCCTTTTCTAATAGCAGCATTTAAAGCTATAAATTATCCTCTTAAGTACTGCTTTATTTATATGTTAACTGTTTATGTATTTTCAATATCATTAAGTTGGAAACATTTTGTGAGTTCTTCTTTGATCCTGGATCATTTAGAAATGTGTTGTTTCATTTCCAAATGCTTAGGATTTTCTTAGGTTTCTTGTTGTTACTAATTTGTCATTTCATTCTGTTGTGACTAAAGATTATTTCAGTCCTCTTAAATTTACCGGAATTTTTTTTATAACCAAGCACAAGGTCTGTCTTGCTGAATATATACTATGTGTACTTAAAAAGAACATCGATATCAGTTAGTATTATTCATATAGCCTATGTCTTTTTTTGATGTTTCTGTTTTTTTGTTTGTTTGTTTGAGACAGAGTCTGGCTCTGTAACCCAGGCCAGAGTGCAGTGATACGATCTCGGCTCACTGCAACCTTTTAACTCCTGGGCTCAAGCCATCTTCACACCTCAGCTTCCTGAGTAGCTGGGACTACAGACACATGCTAGGATGCCTGGCTAATATTTGTATTTTTTTGTGGAGATGGAGTTTCACCACGTTGCCCAGGCTGGTCTTGAACTATTCAGCTCAAGCAATCCTCCCACCTGAGCCTCCCAAAGTAGTGGGATTATAGGCATGAACCACTGCCCAGTCTTATTCTATATCTTTACTGATTTTTTTAGATTTAGTTGTTTTATCAGTTTTTGAGAAGGATTGTTAAAATCATCTATGATTGTAGAATTGTCTATTTACCCTTTTAATCTTGCCAATTTTCATGTCTAGTATTTTGTGGCTGTCTTATTAGGGTCATACGTATTTATGATTGTTTTATGTTTCTGATAAATTGACCTCTTTATAAAATGTCCCTCTTTTGTAATACTATTATTTTTAAGTCTACCTTATCTGATATTATTATTATCATCACTTCATCCGCCTTATGTTTTTTGTATTTGCATTGTATATTCTTTTATTTTTGATAGAGTCTCATTCTTTTGCCCAGGCTGGAGTGCAGTGTCATGATCTCGGCTCACTGCAGCCTCCACCTCCCAGGTTCAAGCAATTCTCCTGCCTCAGCCTCCCGAGCAGCTAAGATTACAGGCATGTGCCACCATGCCCAGCTAATTTTTGTATTTTTAGTAGAGACAGGGTTTTGCCATGTTGCCCAGGCTGTTCGTATCTCCTTATCTCAAGTGACCCACTCCGTTGGCCTCCCAAAGTGCTGAGGTTACAGGTGTGACCCACCACACCCAACCAACCTGGTGTTTTCCTTCTATTTATTCTAGACCTATCTGTATATATACAAAGTGAGTCTCTTGTAGACAGGGTATAGCTAGGTTTTTTATTTTTTTAGACGGATTTCTGCTCTTGTCGCCCAGGCTGGAGTGCAATGGTACAGTTTTTGCCCACTGCAAGCTCCACCTCCCAGGTTCAAGCTTTCCTCCTGCCTCAGCCTCCTTAGTAGCTGGGAATACAGGCTTGCACCACGATGCCTGGCTAACTTTTGTATTTTTGGTAGAGACTGGATTTCTCCATGTTGGTCAGGCTAGTCTCGAACTCCCGACATCCTGGTGATCCACCTGCCTAGGCCTCCCAAAGTGCTGGGATTACAGGCATGAGCCACTTTGCCTTGCCAGTTTTGCTTTTTTATCTGTTCTGATAACTCTTGACTGAAAGTTATCTGTTCTGATAACTCTGGCTAAATTGGAGTATTTAGTCCTATTTAATGTCATATTGATGTGGTTAGGTCTGTCATTTTAAAATTTGCTTTTTGTTTGTTTCCTCTATGTTTTGTTCTTTTGTTTACCTCCTTTTTTTTTCTGCCTTCTTTTGAATTATTTGAAATTTTTAGAAGAATTCCATTTTAATTTCTCTATTGGCTTTTTTATTTTATCTTTTTGCATTCTTTTTAGTGGTTGCTTTACAAATTTCAATATCCATAACTTTTCACAGTCTTCTCAGAGTTCATATTGTACCATTTCACATAGAATATAGAGAACTTAAACCATATTGATTCATTTATACCCATTCCTTGAAGTCTTTTAGACTTTAATTGGACATATGTATTAGATCTGCATTCATTATAAAGCCCACAAAGTAGTGTTTTACTTTTACGTTAAACACTCTATGTATTTTAAGAAATAAGGAGAAAAAATTATTTCCTCAGATATTTACCATTTTCGGCATTCCTCATTCATTCCTGAAGATCCAGGTTTCTTTTTTGGCATTCTTTGCCTTTAGCCTTGTGAAGTGCCTTCAGTATTTCTTGTACTGATGGTTTGGTTGGCAACTGATTGTCTGATTTTTTCATCTGAAAATGTCTTTATTTTGCCCTTATTCCTGTAGGATATTTTCACTGCATATAGAATTCTGGGTTTTTCTTTCAGCGTTTTGAAGCTGTAGTTCTACTGTCTTCTGTCCTCTACGGCTTGAGATAGATTAATCTGTGTCATTCGAATTGTTGGCCTGTATGTAATGTGTTAATTTTCTGTAGTTATTTTCAAGATTTTCTATTTATTATTGGTTTTAACGGTTTGAATATGATGCACATAGGCATAGCTTTCTTTGTAATTATCCTGTTGGGGTTGGCTGAACTTTTTGAATCTATAAATTTATAGTTTTCACTGGAAATTTTTAGGCGCATTCTCTTGCTTCTCCTCTGAAACTCCAGTTATCCACATGTAGAAGATCTTTTGATGTTTTGATATTTCCTAATGCTATGTTCCTTTTTTCTGTGTTCACTTCTTTGTCTTCTTTATATAAGTTCTGTCTATCCACAGGCTCACTGACTCTTTCCTCTGACATCGTTATTCTGCCATCAAGCCCATCCACTGAATTTTTTTATTGCATATGTTATATATTTTAGTTACATATTTTCATTCAGTTTCTGTTTTCTGTTTCTGTGTGGAGAGTTTCTATCTTTTGTTTCATTTGGAGCCTACATTTCAGTTTTCTTTTTTAAATTTTTTTAAATGTTTTGAGTTTATTAGTCTATATTTCTTTACCTCATTGAACATAGTTATAATAGGTTGTTGAAAGTCCTTGTCTACTGGTTGTGGTGGTGCACACCTTTATTCCCAGCAACTAGGGAGGCCGTGGTGGAAGGATCACTTGAGCCCAGCTCTAGGCTGTAATGAGTTATAATTGCACCATACCACTCCAGCCTGAGAGATAGAGCGAGACCCTGTCTCTTAAAAAAGTTAAAAAAAGAAAAGAATTTAAAAAGCCCAGGTGTGTTGGCTCATGCCTGTAATCCTAGTACTTTTAGAGGCCAAGGAGGGAAGATTGCTTGAGCTCAGGAGTTCAAAAACAGCCTGGGCAACATAGTGAGACCCTGTCTCTACTAAAAATAAACAAAATTAGTCAGGCATGGTGGTGGCATGTTCCTGTAGTCCCAACTACTTAGGAGGCTGAGGCAGAGGATCCCCTGAGCTCAGGAGGTCAAGGTTGCATTGAACCAAAACCATGCTACTGCACCCCAGCCTGGGTGACAGAGGAAGACCCTGTCTCAAAAAAAGTCATTGTCTAATAATTTCAACATCTGTGTTATCTGAGTGTTGTTGATAACTGTTGTTGTGATGGTTTCCTTTAACAATGAGTCATGTTTTCCCGGTTCTTTGTATGTTGAATATTATGGGATGGTTTCCTGGACATTGTGAGTGTTCTTGTGTGGAGACTTTAGATTTAGTTACATTAGTCAGAAGAGTGTTGATATTTTTATTTTAATTTCAGCAGGTAATTGGCCTGGTGTGGTCGCTCACACCTGTAATACCAGTACTTTGGGATGCCAATGTGGGTGGATCACTTGAGGTCAGGAGTTCGAGACTAGGCTGGCCACCAAGGTGGAATCCCATGTCTACTACAAAATGCAAAAATTAGCTGGGCATGGTGGCATGTACCTATAATCCTAGCTACTTGGAGGCTGATGCAGGAGAATCACTTGAACCTGGGTAGTGGAGGCTGCAGTGAGCCGAGATCGTGCTACTGCACTCCAGCCTGGGTGACAGTGAGACTCCATCTCAAAAAATAAATAAATAAAAATTTTAAAAAAAGGAAAAATAATTTTGGAAGGTTATTAACTTTGTTAGACTCAAACTACACACCTTTTCATGGCTATGGTGGGTTGTGGCTGAGATCTTAGCTTAGATTGCTCTCAGTTTTCCATGTGCATGGTTTGGGGTCAACCAGAGACTTGGGCTGGGTCTGTACATCAATATGAGGTTCTTCTTCTCTGGCTTCCTGTCTTCCAAAATTCCTTCCTCACTCTGTTGCCCCTATTTGCCCCCAAGCTTCTTCCCTAAGGATTTCCTTATCTTTTATTTAAAAAAAAATTATTTAATTTTAGAACAAACCCTGCATGTAGCATTAGAAACCTGTGCTTTTTTTTTGAGACGGAGTTTCGCTCTTGTTACCCAGGCTGGAGTGCAATGGCGCGATCTCGGCTCACCGCAACCTCCGCCTCCCGGGTTCAGGCAATTCTCCTGCCTCAGCCTCCTGAGTAGCTGGGATTACAGGCACGCGCCACCATGCCCAGCTAATGTTTTGTATTTTTAGTAGAGACGGGGTTTCACCATGTTGACCAGGATGGTCTCTATCTCTTGACCTCGTGATCCACCCGCCTCGGCCTCCCAAAGTATTGGGATTACAGGCGTGAGCCACCGCGCCCGGCTTTTTTTTTTTTTTAAGATGACGTTTTGCCCTAATGCCCAGACTAGTCTCAAACCCCTGAGATCAAGCAGTCTACCTGCCTCAGCCTCCCAAAGTACTAGGATTACAGGTATGAGCCACTGTGTTTGGCTGAAATCTGTGCTTTTGGATTGTTACTCTTACGGCACCTATTTTTTTGTTTGTTTTTTTGAGGCCGAGTCTTGCTCTGTCACCCAGGCTGGAGTGCAGTGGCGTGTTCACAGTTTACTGAAGCCTTGGCCTCCTGGGCTCAAGCAGTCCTCTTGTCTCAGCCCCCTGAGTAGCTGGCACTACCACACCCAGCTAATTTTTAAATTTTATTTAGAAACAAGGCTTTGCCATGTTGCCCAGGCTGGTCTTCAGTTTCTGGGCTGAAGCCATCTGCCTGCCTCAGCCTCCAGTGACCTACCCAGCCTCAGCCTCCTAAAATGTTGAAATTACTGGTGTGAGCCACTGTGCCTGCCTGGCACTTGTTTTGTGATCTAGACATCCATATCACAAACCATGCTTAACTACCTCCTTCTGTTTCTTTAGTAACATTTTCAGAAAATATAATGTAAACACATCAGAAAGCATGCCTTTAAAAGTGACTCATTTCCTTTCAGATACATATATGTATTGTATCTGAAATACAATATATTGATACATTATATATTGATAGACCATCAATGATAGTAGTATCTTAGCTTCTACTTTTGGTGCCTTTTGTAGTTGGCTAGGATGTTACTGATTTATTTGTTCTTCGAAGAAGAAATGCACAAAATATTCAAGAAACAACCAAAAAATGAATAATTTCCCCATGCCTGTTAATTTTCCTAATCTTAAACTCTGCTTAGAATTGGTTTACAATAGTGATCTTGAATTCTAAATGTTGCAGTAGATAAATGAGTCAAACTATTGCATGAGTTTTAATAATAAGATTTCTGTTAAATAAGCTTATTTTGGAGGGGGATATATGATTTTTAGGCTGTAAGCACAGGATCCTGGAAAGCATGTTCAGTTGTCCCTTGGTATCCATGGGGGGATTGATTCCAGTACTCCCTGTAGACTTCAAAATCTGGGCATGCTCAAGGCCTGAAAGAAAGTGCTCTAATATTTGCATATATCCTGTAGATATCCTCCTGTATACCCGAAAACATCACTAGATTACTTATATGCCTAATATGATGCAAATGCTATGCAAGTAGTTGTTATATTGTATTGTATAGGAAATAATGACAAGAAAAAAGTCTGTGTGTCAGTACAGATGCAGTTTTTTCCTTAAATATTTTCCATCTGTGTTGGTTAAATCCACAGATGTGGCACCCACAGCTATGAAGGGCTGACAGAATTTTTTTTTTATGCAAGCAAGATTTTACAACAATGGCTTATGAAGTACTTCAGTTTGCTATAGGAAAATCATTAGTAGTAAAACATGTGAATGTATGTTTTATATCTATATTTTCTGACTTGAAAACTTGTAAGAGCAACTGATTTGTCTTTTTGTAAATCACATAAGTCATCGAAAGCACCATGGAAATGTTTAATAATATTGACTGAGAATCTTGTTGTTTTCTGATTTCCCCTAATGTGTTCAATTTGGAGAATTAGCCGTCTTATGTATCTCTGCTGTGAAATCTTACAGATTTAAGAGTTTGGCAATGACTTGGACTCTCCCTAATTAGCATTCTTTAGGGCATTAACTGGTATGAGAATAGAGCAAAAAGCTTCCTGACTGCCAGAGAAGGATTCCCAAGTCCTTGATATAATGACAGCATTGAAGCTGCTGTTGTGTCCTGTGGCAGTTAGAATGCAGCCAGGAGTTGTGTTCTGGAGACTGAAGTTTCATGTTCTGTTACATTGTTTCTTATCTATATTACTAGCACTTCATTTTTGTGTTTTAGGGCAGTGGTCCTTGGCACCAGGGACTGGTTTTGTTAAAGACAATTTTTCCACAGAGCTGGGGTTAATGGAGGTAGCGAATGGTTTTGGGGATGATTTAAGCATGTTACATTTATTGTGTGCTTTATTTTGGTTATTATTACGTTGTAATATATAATGAAATAATTATACAACTCACCATAATTTAGAATCAGTGGGAGCCCTGACCTGTCTTGTTTTCTGAGACAGTCCCATCTCAGGGTGATGGGAGACAGTGATAGATCGTCAGGTATTAGATTCTGGGAGTGTACAACCTAGAGTCCTTACATGTGCAATTTACAGTAGGGCTCACACTCCTATGGGAATCTAATGCCACTACCAGTCTGACAGGAGGCTGAGCTCAGGTGGTAATGTGAGTGATGGGGAGTGGCTATAAGAACAGATGAAGCTTCGCTAGCTCACCTGCTGCTCATCTCCTGCTGTGCAGCCAGGTTCCTAACATGCCAAGGAACATAGACCAGTACAGATTGGGGACTTCTGTTTTAGGGCCTATGTTAGCTGGACCTAAGAATGTTTACTTTATGATGTTCTGTCAGATTATTGAGTAAATCTCTCTAATTTAATTGGTGTCACTTGTGAAAAATTACTTTCATTGTGCTCTGACCCCCTTCAAAAATTTGAAGTGAATCAAGCTTATTGAAAATGTGAAAAAAGGCTGTACGCAGTGGCTCACACCTGTAATCCCAGCACTTTGGGAGACCGAGGCATGCGGATCACTTGATGCCAGGAATTTGAGACCAACCTGGCCAACATGGTGAAACTCTGTCTCTACTAACAATACAAAAATTAGATGGGCGTGGTGGTGTGTGCCTGTAGTCCCAGCTACTTGGGAGGCTGAGGCAGGGAATTGCTTGAACCTGGTGGGCAGAGGTTGTAGTGAACTGAAATCATGCTACTGCACTCCAGCCTGGGTGACACAGTGAGACTCTTGTCTCAAAAAAATGTGAAAAATATTTGAAAATATAAAGAAGAAAACAATTCAGCCATGATCTTACAGCCTAGTAATGAAGTAAAATTTTAGTATTTTCTATCTGTTGCTTTACTCTGTCTAGATGAGTATTTTTTCTATTATTTCCCCTTGATTTTTAGTTGACACATGATAATTGTACCTATTTGCGGGATTCAGAGTGACATTTCAATACATGTATACAGTATGTACTGATCAAATCATTAGCATATCCATCATCTCAAACATGTATTACATTTTTGTGTTGTGAACTTTCAAACTCCTCTCTTCTAGCTTTTTGAAAATATGCAATATAATTAACCACACTCACCCTCCCGTGCTGCCAGAACATCAGAACACATTTCTCTTATCTCACTGTAATTTTGTAGCCATTAACCAACTTCTCTCCATCCTCCCCTTCCCTCTATCTTTCCCCACCTCTAATACCCACAATTATACTCTACTTCCTTGAGCTCAAAACTTTTCAGCTTCCACTTACAAATCAGAACATGCATTTGCCTTTCTATGCCTGCCGTATTTTGCTTAACATAATGTCCTCTGGGCTCATCCATATTGCCATAAATGATAAAATTTCATTCTTTTTTATGGCAGAATAGTATTACATTGTGTAACATATACTACATTTTCTTTATCCATTCATCTGTTGATGAACATTTAGGTCTGTTCCTTATCTAAGCTATTTTGAATAGTGCTGCAGTAAACATGGGCGTTCAAGGTATCCCGTTGACTCTCCTTTGAATTGCTGAATTATGTGGTAGTTCTAGTTCTCATTTTTTGAGGAACTTCCACACTGTCTTTCATAGTAGCCATACTAATTTTGCATCCCACCAACAGTGTGTAAGAGTTTCCATTTCTCTGCATCATGCCAATATTTGTTATTTTTTGTTTTCTTTATGATAGTTATTCTGACTGGTTTGACATGGTATCTCATTGTGGTTTTGATTCACATTTCCCTGATGATTAGTGATTTTGAACATTTGTTCATGTTGTCATTTGTATATCTTCTTTTGAGAAATGCCTTTTCCATTTCTTTGCTTACTTTTTAATTGGATAATTTGGGTTCTTTGCCATTGAATTGAGTTCTTGTATATTCTAAATATTAGTCCCTTGTTGGATAGTTTGCCAATATTTTCTCCCATTCATCAGGTTGTTTTTCATTCTGTTGATTGTTTCTTTTGCTGTGCAGAAGCATTTCAGTTTAATACAGTCCATCATTTGTCTATTTTTTGTTGTTGCCTGTGCTTTGAAGTCTTAGCTGTAAAATCTTTGCCTGGACCAATGTCCTTTAGCATTTGTCTAATGTTTTCTTCTAGTAGCTTTATAGTTTTGAGTCTGGGCATAACATTTTTAATACTAATTGGGCTGAGACTTAAATACTTTTTTGGATCTACTTTTTTTTTTAATGGTGAAAAGATATACATATATTTAGCATTAGCCAGCTGGACCCAGTTTAGATGATCCTAATTTTGTTGGCAACATCCAGAGCATCGTAATCAGGAGCCAGTCGAACATATGCCTTCTTCTCTTCATCAGGCTGAATCAGGGTGTTGGCCTTGGCCACATCCGTGTCATAGAGCTTCTTCACAGCCTGTTTGATCTGGTGCTTATTGGCTTTAACATCCACAATGAACACAAATGTGTTGTCCTCTATCTTCTTCATGGTAGACTCAGTGGTAAGCAAACACTTGATGATAACATAGTGGTCAAGCTTGTTTCTCCTAGGGGCGCTCTTTCAAGGAAATTTGAGGTGCCTCCAGAGTCATACTGTCTTGGGTCACTGGAAGGTGGGTGATAGGCGGATCTTCTTTTTTTGTGTGGCTCTGGACAGCTTTCAACACTGCCTTCTTGGCCTTCACCTTGGCTTTGGCTTTATGAGAGGCGGGAGCTTCCTTCTTCGCTTTCGGCGCCATCTTGTAACAAGGGCAGATCTGCTTTGTAAATTAACATCATGTCATGAGCATTTCACATGCCATTTATTTTTACTATTAGAAAAATTTAAAACTACGTAGAAAATGAAAAAGTTATCTAGTACTCCTCTCTTTATTAACAGATAATTGCAGATTAATATTTGAGATATACCTTTTGATTATGTATATAGTATTTAAGTATATAGTACATCTGCAGTATCAAGATTGCACAGCACACTTTAGAAAGCAGATACCACTGTGCCTTATTTAGTGCCACAGTCATAATTCACTGTCAGAAAATATTTTAGGACTTTGGTGATAATAGGAAATGCAAAGCAGTGAGATTCATCTGTCAGTTTGCTCTTAGGCCACTGAGAAACTAAGTATAAGGAAACGTGCCTCTCTGATCCTTATTTCTGAGGCTTGTAATGTTTTCTTGTTTTTTGTGAGTAGATATAATGAAGTGGTTGATTAATATTAGCTGTACTAGTCTTTACGTGTTGACATTGTTTTCTCATACATGATTCATATTCTCTACAACCTCACAGTTTTAAAAATGAAATTTGATTTTAGCAAATTTGAAATATAAGTGATGAAATGTTTTTGGAGGGCTTTGTTATATAAATGGCTAATCCAGAATATAATATTATATATATAAAATGCTACCAATAAATCTCTTAGGGTGATGGAATTATAGATCATTTCATGTTCTTATGTTTTCTTCTATTTTCTGATTTTTCCATAGTGAATAGATATTACATGTGTAATACAGTTTCTAAGTTTAAGACTAAAAAAGTGTTATTTGCTTTTTTTAAACAAATAAGTAAAGGAACACAGCAAAGGGAAACATCTTGCTTTTACAATTCTTAGTATGGCTAGCAGAGTACAGTAGTCCCTCTTCATCCATGGAGAATACATTCCGAGACTCCAAGTGGATGCCTGAAGCTGCAGCTGGTATGAAACCCTGTATGTACATTGTCTCTTCTATACATATGTACCTATGATAAAGTTAAATTGATAAATTAGGCACAGGAAGAGATTAACAATAATAACCAACAATAAAACAGACAGTTATAACAATATTCTTAATAAAAGCTATGTGTATGTGCTCTCTCGCTTTTTCTCCAAATATCTTATACTCTATTCCAGGAAACAAACTTTGGAAAGCAAAATTATAGATAAGGGGGAACTACTGTAGCCCTTTTTTGTTGCTGACTGTAATAATTTTATGGCATCTTTTTTTCTAATCATGAAATTTATAGCATTAGTTTCTCTGAATTTTTCATCAACTTTTTGGTTTAAATCTGCTATTCTGAAAAAGAATCGATTAAACATTTTTGATTTGTGATGTTTATTGTTAATATCTACACCATTGAGTATTTCTACAACCTGTCTTTTCTTAGAAAAGGTTTAATTTGTGTATACTGGAAAGAAGCCCAAACATCACTTTAATAGCAGAGTGATTGTCACTTCATTTTGTTTAGCAAAAACACCAGCAAATGTTAGACCACTGGAGTGTTAAGTAACTTAAAATTGATGGCAGTGGTGACCTGAGCACTTCAGACCAGGGTTTTACCCACATTAATACATCTAGGTTAGTGAGTGCTTTCAGGTGATAAGATTATAAAAAGTAAACATGACTTAAAGCAGTTATTTAGTAAAGAAGCTCTATATTATGCATTCCAGCTATTAATAGTAGGAATGCTTTTCATCCTTTCTGCATGTGAAATTAAGCAATGTGGGGAAATTCACAGAAACTTGTTTTCAAATTGCATCAGAGGCCAAGGAGTAGCAGCTACTCCTGCTATGCAGAGAAACAGAGAAAGACATTATCATATTTTTTTTTTTTTTTTGAGACGGAGTTTCGCTCTTGTTACCCAGGCTGGAGTGCAATGGCGCAATCTTGGCTCACCGCAACCTCCGCCTCCTGGGTTCAGGCAATTCTCTTGCCTCAGCCTCCTGAGTAGCCGGGATTACAGGCACGCACCACCATGCCCAACTAATTTTTTGTATTTTTAGTAGAGACGGGGTTTCACCATGTTGACCAGGATGGTCTCAATCTCTTGACCTCGTGATCCACCCGCCTCGGCCTCCCAAAGTGCTGGGATTACAGGCTTGAGCCACCGCGCCCGGCCGGCATTATCATATTAAAAAAAAAATTGAAAATGAGATTTTTCCCTGTAAATATTTTTTTGATATTATGTAGATAATTTAGAGAGAAGAGAAACAAGTTATTATAGCATATTATGTACCGGGGAAATGAGTTCATTATAGAATATCACTAATTTAAATAATTGTCTATTAATGCCCCAAATAAGTTTGAATCACTTTGCAGTGTGAACAGGGTTGCATTTAGGTGTGTACTTTTGTAATTATATTTTAAGATGGAGGACAAGCCTCTTATTTCTTACTGATTTATCCATGTGTATTCTAGATACCATATGTTTCTATGTCCAGTGTTCTTTATAGTAACAAAAGAATAATTAAGAAGGTATTTTGCAAGATTTTGAAAACAATGGCTTTCATTTGAAACTTGCAATGTTATTCTTTGCATTATTTGCCCTTTATTTGTGGGGGGTTGAGGGGACAGGGTCTTACCCCTGTTGCCCAGACTAGAGTGCAGTGGTGCAATCTTGGCTCGCAGTAGCCTTGACCTATCGGGCTCAGATTGTCGGAGTTCAGTCAGGGTGATGGGAAAGATTTTAGTGGGAGTATTATAAAGAAAGTTACAGGAAGCAGTCACCTTTTTGGAAGGCTGGGAGATGTTTGCATAGCTTCAGTAAAAATTTTGGCTGAAGGCAGCCTAATCCCCTTTACCTTAAGTTGATAGCAGAAAAGTAAATAACATAGATATGTAGAGAAGTTTATCTGAATAACTTGTTTGCTCATGTAGTCCTAAAACTAACCCTTAATCATTCACAGGACAGGCACGATGACTTACGCCTGTAATCCCAGCACTTTGGGAGGCCAGGGCAGGTGGATCACAATGTCAGGAGTTCAAAACCAGCCTGACCGACATGGTGAAACCCTGTCTCTACTAAAAATATAAAAATTATCTGGGCATGGTGGCACATGCCTGTAATGCCAGCTACTCGGGAGGCTGAGGCAGGAAAATCACTTGAACCTGCTAGGCAGAGGTTGCAGTGAGTTGAGATCCCGCCACTGCACTCCAGCCTGGGCAACAGAGAGACTCTGTCTCAAACAAAAACAAAAACAAAAAACATTCACGGGCAGAATGGCTGTCAGTGGGAGGGCAACCAGGTTAATTACCTTGTAGTGGTGTTGACTCAAAGCCTTTGTCATTTAATGTGTGCTGAATAAATGCCAGCAAAGCTAGCTAGTCAGGGCTGCTGGGGTTGCTGTAACTCTTTCAGTCAGCCGCCTTGTCCCCTGGTCCACTTACTGAATATCGGTGTCTGAGTATGTTACCCATCCGTTGTGTAGCTGGGATCTGCAGGATAGACCCCAGCATCAGATGATCCTCCTACCTCAGCCTCCTGAGTAGCTGAAACTACAGGAGCACACCACTATGCCTAATTTTTTGTATTTTTAGGGGAGGTGGAGTTTCACCATGTTGCCCAGGCTCGTTTCAAACACCTGGACACAAACAGTCTGCCTGCCTTGGCCTCCCAAAGTGCTGGGATTACAGGCATGAGCCACCACACCTGGCCAGCATTTGTCTTTGTACTGTTGAAGGACTGAAGGACTGAATGTAGATGTGGAAGATGAAATAACCAGCTCTGCATTCAAGGAATCAGTGTCTTGTGTTGCAGGCAGGTGTGTAGACAACCAGTGCATCAGTGGCCACTGAGTGTTGTGATAAAGGGAAGTTGCTGGGAAGAGAGAACTGACTCAAATTGGCAGGAAGATGCAGAAGAGGGTCAGCAGGGAAGGCTTTTGGAGGAGGTGATGGTGATGCCTGTGCTTGTCCTCCAGTAATGAGTTGGAGTTGCCTAGTAGAGGAAGGCTGAGAAACCTCTGGTGGACTGTGGGACCAGCACGTCCTTTGGCATGACTGAAACAGAGGGCATATGGAGTTGAGAAGCTCTGGGGGCGGGAGGGAGCTAGAATGTGGAAACACAGGTTTTATTTGATTTGTCAAAAATCAAAGTTTGAATCTTGTCCCTCCTATAAACTTTGCTGCCATGTTGATGGGAGGTATTTATTTATTCTTGGGTAAAGCAAGTTTTATATTTTAACTTAATTTTATTTTTTGAGACAGGATCTTACTCTGACAGGGTCAAGCTGGAGTACAGTGGTACAAACATAGCTCATTGCAGCCTCGAACTCTTGGGCTCAAGCAATCCTCCTGCCTTAGCCTCCAAAGTAACTGGGACTGTAGGCGCATGCAACCATACTTGCCTTTTTTTCTTTTCTTTTTTTTAAAGAAATGGGATCTCGCTATGTTGGCCAGGTTGAACACAAGTTTTAAAATATTACATCTAACCAGTTTTCATTGAGCAGTCTGGGGCTTTTGAAGGAATTTCCAAGTATTGAGTATGAAGTTGGTCTACCAGATAGGGAGCTGCCCTCAGAAAGCCTGGTTGTTGTCCAGGGGGCACACTGATGGCATGCTTTCACATGTGTGTAGGGTGTCATGGTAGCACAAAGTCAAAAATAGTTGAAATTGATGGACGTACCAAACAGTTTCTATGTATTTTTAAGCATGTAGAAGGTTAGTCTTTTCATATACTCTAGATCAGAGCCTTTTCTAAGGGGCTGAGGCCAAATTGAATTCATCTGGGAACCTGCCACATCTATAAATGCTACATAGGGTAATAAATGGGCCTTTGGCTTCCAAGAATCAGTGACAGTGCACTTTAGTTCCTAGAGTTCATGAAAATTATTCCTTGATAAACAAGATTGCAAAAAAGGAAACCCTGTTAGATGGATTCATCTTTTTTGTTTTTTTGAGATGGAGTCTCACATTGTCACTCAGACTGGAGTACAGTGGTGTGATCTTGCCTCACTGCAAACTCCACCTACTGAGTAGCTGGGACTACAGGCACGGACCACCATGCCCTGCTAATTTTTGTATTTTTTGGTAGAGATGGGGTTTCCTGTGTTGGCCAAGCTGGTGTCGAACTCCTGACCTCAAGTTATCCACCTTTCTAAGCCTCCCAAAGTGCTGGGATTACAGGCATGAGACACCGCGCCTGGCCCATCTTTTGACAGATGTAAGCTGTTTCCACACATGATATGGGAACGGGTCAAGGTGGGGAATGGACTAACTGAGTGAATGATGAACGAATGAATACAAATAACAAGTGTTTTTGTTCTTCAAGAAAAACAAGTGTGTTTCTTCAGAGGAAGAGGTAGTGTCCGTGTGTTCCACTCAGTAGACCTGGCTCCTTGGCGTGGGGACTGTGTCTTAGTCATTATTCTACATCCTTGGCATATGGGATGGTGCTGGCACAGAGTGGGAGAGGGCTGAGGAGAGGCCCTGGTACAGTCCTTGGGAATGGGCCAATTCTGAGATAGCTGAGAAGAGAGAGGAGCATGGCACCCAATAGAGTAACGAACAAAAGCGAAAGTTTACAACAGTGTTTCCAAACTGGGGGTTGCACTCCTCAGTGGGTTGTGAAATCATTCGAGTGAGTGGTGACCAGCATTTTTTCTAAAATGGAAGAAGTTAGAAAATGTCAGTATGTCTTATATAATAACGATAGATTTTTTGTTGTTGTTGTTTTTTGTTTGTCTTGTTCTGTTTTGGTTTTTGAGATGGCATTTCACCCTTTCTGCCCAGACTGGAGTACCATGGTGCGATCCTCAGCTCACCACAACCTCTGCCTCCTGGGTTCAAGTGATTCTCCTGCCTCAGCCTCCCAAGTAGCTGGGATTACATGCATGCACCACCACACCTGGCTAATTTTTGTTTTTGTTTTTTAGTAGAGACAGGGTTTCACCATCTTGGCCAGACTTGAACTCCTAACCTCAAATGATCCACCTGCTTCGGCCTCCCAAAGTGCTGGGATTACAGATGTGAGCCACCACGCCCAGTGTTGTGTGTGTGGTTTTTTTTTAATGTAAACTTTTTTTTCAGGGTTAATTCTGTTATGTAAAGGTGTACATCTGTGTACTGGGTTATAATACACATGGATTTCTTGTTCTAGGTTATGGTAAAAAAAGTTTGAACTCAGGCAGTTCAGGAGAAACAAAGTCCTCATGTAAAGAAGAATTATTCTCTTTTCCAGGTGTGCAAAGCACTGTGGCAGGTGTTGGTGGGTTGATAGAAACAGAAGTAACTGACAGAGCTGCCTCCTCGGGTGCTGCCTCTCTCTAGAGCAGCCTGGGGCTCAGGATTCCTGTGGACAGCTTCTAGCAGAAATGCTCCTTCTTTCACCCTGTGGTCTCCACAGGCCCAGAGGAGACTTCTGTGCTGCTCACCAAGAGAAGGATGTCGTGGTTAAAGCACAGCTCCTCTCTCCATCCACCTTGCTTGGCTCTCCTTTAGGGAGCAGTATGAATAGCTTAGCTGATGAGCAGAATCAGGAAGAATCTTGACATCCAAGGGCCATTTGATGAGTGGATGGGGCCACTGTATTGAAGAAGGCAGGCCAGGCTGTTTTTCTGGCAGGGGTGTTTTCTGACAGCTAAGAGTGAGAAATCGTTAAGAGGCCCCTTGCAGCTGTCATGATGGGGTCTTGCAGTCTGGATTTCTGTAGGGACGGCATCACCTATAGGAGGAAGCCCCATTTGGACCTCAGGCCCAAGATCTATCTCCAGTACAATCTACCAAGGAGTCCCTTGCTTGAGGGGAACATGAAGGGGATGCCAAGACCTCATGGGCTCTGTAAGAGGATGATAGTCCTCATTAGAACCATCAGAGGACAATATTCCCTACTTACCAACAAGTACCAGTGGGAGATATGGTTGGGCCAGTGTCTGATATTTTATTGCTGCACCATCAGATTTGGACTTTGTAAATACCAGAGAACCTTTTTCCACACCGAGGGGGATGCATGTGACTCTGATGACACGTTAAGGAATTTCTTTCGTAGGGTGCAGTGGGCTCCAGTGTGAGAGGGCTGAGAAACTAGGAGTGGTTGCAGTGTGCCTAGAAGTGGAGCAGTAGTCAGTAGTGACCTATAGTTACAGATTTTTTCTATTCTGCGACTGAGTTGTCAGGGTGTCTAATTGCTACTGATGTTGTTCAGATTTTATGGAAACTAGATTTTCTGCTTTGCCACCGATCTAGGTTACAAAACTTGAAAGGCTTCAGATGTGACTTTAGTCTTAATTCCTTTTCACCAACCAGAAGATGGTGCTGTCGTCCTAGCAACCAATCTACCTTTCCAACTCCAAGTAAAACTTATTGAAATGCTTATCCATGCTAACTAATGTGTACAGACTTAGCTTTCGGATTCAACAGTGCATCTCCCCTTCAGTGGTGGGGAAGCCTTCAGAGTCCAGAGCTGCAGAAGCCTGACACAGGGGCCTTGGTTAGGTGCTCACTCAGGGCCACCTTTGCACTCAGGGTGAAGTGACACTCTTGTAGGAGTCAGGGTGAAGATGTCTGCTTAAGTGCTGCTTGATTTGTGTCCAGTCTTCCATGAAACAGTTAAAGAATTAGGAATAGAGATAAGTCTCTGTAAAGAGAAAACATTTTTTTTCCTCTTTTCTTGGGGGGAAATATCTGTATCAGAGGAAAACTCAGGAATCCAGTTTATAAGAAATGCTTATTAAAGTAAGTATTAATAATTAAGTAATTAATTGAATACTCAACTAGTTGAAGCACCCAACCAATCTCTCAAGTTATTTTAGCCACTTGAAGGAAATAAAATCGGTGGTGTTTGATTTAACCTCTCTGAGCCCTTAGCTCTAGAGGTTAAAGTGAAGAGGAGAAAATTCCTTTTACCAAGCTGGGAGAATTCAGTGAGGTACTGAAGGTAAAGTTCTTGACATAGTGCCTGGCATTAGCTGCTTGGAAAATGTTCACCTCCCCCCACATCACTCCACTCAGAAATCCAGACAATAAAATATCACAAAGTCAATTTTGTAAAAAAATGTGTATTGCTGCGTCACGGAGAGTGTGTCAGGCTCTTGGCATTTGTATGATCGACTTGTAAAATGACAGCATAGCCCTCAAGTAGGGCCATGTTTGTCGCTGTAAGTGACTTGCAGGTCTTCTCCTTTCCAGACCTTTTAAACAAGAGACAAAAGCTGCTGCCAGAATGGCTTTTAGCTGTCTTTCCTTTTCTTTCCCGTGGCTTCCTACATCTGGGCTGGCGTTCTAATTAATCTCTTACCAGTGCAGTCAGGGGTCTCCTTTGGAGCCTCTGGTAGTGGGGGGTTCCCACTTTCAGAAGTTACTAGGGCAGCTTTCTGTTACAGAGGTTAGCCTTTGAGCAGGTTCATAAGTAATATGAGGATTCCACAGGCACAGGGAAAGTTTGCTGTAAGGCAAAGTGGTACTCGTTAGGGCTGTGGATTTATTCCGACACTCAGTTTGGGCACCTGGTTTGGACATGGTTTTAAAAATACAGTCAGTCCTCATTATTCACAGATTCTGTATTTGTGAGTTCACGTATTCAGATTTTTTGTAACCTCCAAATCAGTTTTCATGTACTTCCGTGGTCATCCCCAAGGATATGCAGGTTGGGAAAATTTTGTATTACCCAACCTGTACTCCCAGCCAAAGCTGAAGGAGACCGCACTCTGCCTTCCAGTTTCTACCCTTGTGCTGTAAACACAGCTCCTTTTCACAGCCTTTTTAGTGCCGGTTTTTTGTTTTGATTTTTTTTCCTTTTTATTAGTGATTTTTCTGTTTAAAATGACCCCAGAGCTTAGTGGAGTCCAGGACACAAACATGTTCATCTCCAAATGCAAGAAGGCTGTGAAGTGCCTTATGGAGAAAATACATGTCAGATGAGCTTTGTTCACACATGAGTTATAGTGCTTTTGGCCATGAGTTCAGTGTTAATGAATCAACAATATGTATTAACTAAGATGTCTTTAAACAGAAACACACATAAAACAAGATAATGTATTGCTTGGTTAATGAAAATGTGATCAGAGTCTTTTAGGACCCTAATCTTATATTTCCTTAGAAACAATGATTCAGCATTTGCTAATTCAGCTTTCATAGGTGTCAAAAAGAAAAATATCATGGCAGATTTTGTTTAAAGATCGTGATTGGCTTTATTTGCAGTTCTAGACTGGGACAGCAACTCTTTGGATAAAATAGAGGATGAATAAAGTAAAGAGGGTGGCTTTATAGATAGAGAAGGGCTGAAGAAAGTAGAAACAGAAAACACAAAGCGGATTGATCATATCAGAGTTACCTTCCTTGTAAAGGTTAAAGCAGAGGGAACTCCTTTATCATGTCAGGTAAAACTGGCTTGTTTGGAGATTGAGCTATTAACCCATCTGGTCAGATAGAGAAATTAGTTTCAGCTTGGTGACGTGGAACTTTAACTTGAGTGACTTTGTTTCAGTTTGGTCTGTTGGGCCTAGTGCAGGAGCTCAGTCCAAACCATTGACCTCTATACATTTTATTTAACAAAGGAGACTTTACAGAACATAGCTGCAAGACTGGAGCGTTCATTGTTCTCAGCCTTCCTTTCTTCACCAAGGTGTTTGACCCAAAGCCATTAGGAAGAGGATTTCTGGGCTGCCTACTTTTTGTTTTGCTTTTAAAGGAGAGGTACTTACCTCAGAGCTTCAGGAGAGTCATTCCGGTTCTTTCCTGACGAGAAATCCTGCAAAAATGGGCTGGCTGCAGGGTGGCCCAGCAGGCAGCTCTTCCTTTAACCCTAGCACAGTGACCTTAGACGGCTCCAGTTACTGGATAGTCAGGTGAATGGAGACATAGGATATAACTGTTGAATTTGACTTTAATTGAAGATGATGTTGCTTTATTCTTTTCTTGATACTTTATTTTCTGCAGATGAATCCTCTTATTGTGGATTACAGCCTTGACTTTTCCTTTGTGTGATGAAGTTTGAGAAAACCAGGGGCGTGTGGTTTACTTTGCCAGCCTTTTCATTTCAGCTGCTTATTAACTTGCACCTTGGCCCCTTTAGAAGGAAACAGCCTGAGATGGGAGCGGAGTAAAAACAGTGGGTGATTTATTTAATTCTTTTGGTAAGTTCTTGGGAAAAGTAACAAACAGAAAATTTGGTTGTAGGTGGGGCATGGTGGCTTACACCTGTAATCCCAGTACTGTGGGAGGCTGAGGTGGGTGAATCACTTGAGGTCAGGAGTTTGAGACCAGCTAGGCCAACATGGTGAAAGCCTGCCCCTGTTAAAAATACAAAAAATATTAGCCGGGCATGGTTGTGCATGGCTGTAATCCCAGCCACTTGGGAGGCTGAGGTGGGAGGATTGCTCGAACCTGGCAGGTGGAGGTTGCAGTGAGCCGGGATCACACCACTGCACACTCCAGTTTGGACTTCAGAGCAAAACTCCCATCTCAAAAAAAAAAAAAAGAAAAGAAAATTTGGTTGAAATTATGGTGCAAACATTCAGTGTCCTTCCTATTAGGCAATCTTTCTTTTCACCTCTGTGCATATGGCATTTAGTAGTCTTTTCCTGGTGGAGCCAACAATTAAGGAGAGTATTGCTTTTAGGTCTGTTGAACAAATTGAATCTCTGGATTCACTGAGCGACTCTGTCATAGGTCTGCAGGGCCCCTTTGCAGGTAGATAATAATGAAGAGATGGTGCCATGAACAGGAGGGACATGCTGAGGATAGGGTCCTGTGTCCCAGCAGAGCGCACAGCGTCCATGCCACTGCCATTCCCCTTTCCCTGGAAGCTTGATTCATGGTCTCCACTTGCTGTCTGTGCTGACCTTTATTTGAATAGGATGTTTGTGCGCCTTACCTCGATCTGGAAATAATTGGGTTCCCTGCCTTGCTACCATAGAAGGGTTGTCCCTTCTGTGACCGCTGCATTAAGGGTCATAACATACTACATCAGTATTAAGTGCTGAAAACTGACAAATCTGGGACAAGTGCAAACTAGGCATCCTGAGTTTTCCAGAGACATCCTTATCTTTTGGTTGGGAGGGAGTCATCTGTTTCATTTCTTGGGGAACAGCCTTTGTCCCTTGATGCATTTATTTCCTCATCTGTTGAGGGGCACATTTACTAGCTTAAGAATTTAATCTGGATCTTTTTCTTAGAGATCTTCATACTGAAATTCCATTGCAAGATTATCTGTAAGTATTCTGCATAACTTCAGACAAATAGAAACAAGGAAATTTAACAGCCTATATCTTATAGTAATAGTTGTAGTTGTTTCTATTACAGACTCTTTTAAAATCTGTCATTATTTAAATCCTTCTCTTTTCTCATGAAATTATATCTCCCTTCCTATTACATATGCTGGGTTGGGCTATAATATTTAAAGGATTGAGCTTCATTTTGATAGACAAAGGAAATAAGAGTTTCATTTTATATGTATGATAGTCTGTGTTGTCTGGTAATGGAAAGACTTAATGGATCTGAAGGAGGAAAGATACACGTAAAAACCGTGAGGCAGGATCTCAGTGGCACTGATGGCTGTGTTTTGCTCATGTTAACTACTTGGGGAAATTTTTATAAGCCGTTGATTACCCAGTTTTCATATCGTTTCTGAGTTTGGGAAATTATATTCTAGTGGAGATAAAATATCTTCAGTAATATATTTTAAGTAAATTTAAAGAGTTTCCTCTAAATTATCGGTAGATTTCTAATTTTAGTTAAAGGAAGTTTTCCCCTCCTGGTCCTTCCCCACTTCAGATGCTTTCAAGCAGTTTGAAAAGTGATTATGTTCAAGCTTGATCTTTGTCTTCTTAACTTGATGAATTGGATATTTTCTTTTTTTTTTCTTTTTTCGTGTGTGTGTGTGTGTGTGTGTGTGTGTGTGTTTTCAAGTAACCCTAAGATAAATCAAATACTCTTAATGCTGCAGTTTAGCAGCAGCAGTGAACAGCTGCACCTAGGAGTAAAGATCTTTTTCATAATTCATGTTTGGACAGGAAGATATACCTGATAATGAACCCTGATGATCTAAACTGCCAGTGATGGACCGAGGGTATGATGACATACTGATTTGCCTTCAGGCTTTGGCTCTTCTTCAAGAGCTTACTAATAAGAAATAACAAACAAAACAAAGAATTCATAACTAGGTAGTTGTCTTGGGGAAACAACACCTCATGAAATGTAAATGTCTTAGGCTAAGAGAGAATTTTAATACATCATAGGTTAGAATCAACTAGAGTTGTATGCTACATAATGACATTTTCATCAACTGTGGACAGCATACACCACAGTGGCCCCATAAGATTATAATTCCATATTTTTACTGTACATTTTCTGTGTTTAGATAAACAAATACTTAGCATTGTGTTACAGTTGCCTACAGTATTCAGTGCCATGCTGCGCAGGCTTGCAGCCTAGGAGCAATAGGCTATACTGAATAGCCCAGGCACGCAGTAGGCTACACCATCTAGTGGAAGTGCTCTCTGTGATGTTCACACAACAGTGCATTCCTCAGAACGTACCCCCTTCATTAGGGGACACGTGACTGTACTTAGTTTGTTTCATGACCTTCCTGTCCTTCGAATGACTGAGCCCTTTATGTCCCTAATCCTTCTGTCACTTCTAGGAGGCTCACAGAGGCAAGCAGTTTTGTTTTCCTTATGTGGTTAGCTGTTCTGTCTTTGATATTAAATGTAATAATTATTTCATGTTCCATATAAATCTTTAGGTTTTTCTTTATCTGATCTCTCTACATATGTACAGTATTAATTTTAGGTCAGCAAGAGGATAGACTTCTCTGACTGTTTTCAGAGAAATGGGGCAGAAAGTAGAGATTGCTCTAATTTGCATCCTGTCCTGACCGTATTTTCTGATTGTATTGCATTGTGTTAGAGAATGTGGTTAAGGCAGTGTGTGCTATTTGTAGAGTCGTGCTTTATGGCCTAGTCAGGTTTTGTAAATGTGCCAATTTTGTTTGAAAGTATGTCTTCTAATTGTTAAGTATAGAGTTTGTCAGAAATGTCCCAGTCTTCTATATATTTACTAATTATTTTTGTTTGTTTGACATGAGTTTATAATTGGGAGATATATATATGTATTTTATTCTCTCTCTCTCTCTCTCTCTCTATATATATATACATATATATATATATATATATATACACACACACACACATATAGTGTGTGTGTGTGCGTGTGTGTGTGTGTGTGTGTGTGTGTGTTAGTTTTTCTTTGTTAATTCTGTCAGTTTTTGTTTTGCATAGTTTGATGCTATTTTTCTAATTAGTGGTTTGCTGTTGGGGGTTTTTTGGTCCTGAACTCATTTTTGTATGATAATTATGCCAAGGATATCCTCTTTTGTTTAGTATTTGCCTGATACATCTTTTTCATCCATTTACTTTCTTCTGAATTTCTCTCTGAGTTGCTTTCAATCCGTCTTTTGTGGAGAGCATCTAGATGTAAATTTGTTTTTCTTCAGTTTGAGAATCTGTCTTTTAAATGGTGGATTTGGTCCATTTATCTTTACTATTACCAGGTGTTTTCTTTGTTTCTTTTTTCTTAGCACCCACCTGTGGAGCAGACTTGAGATGACATTTTTCTTTACAGACCTTTCTCTTTCCACCCCAGGCCATGGGCAGGGAGCCTTGGTTGCCATTTCTCTGGGCTGGTAGGGGGGTTCTTGGAACTTTCTTCACTTGGAGAGGGCAGCCTTTCTATGTGCCCACCTTGATGCAGGGACCTTTTTCCAGCTTCTTGTGCCACACAGGCCCAAGGCCATGTCTGGATCGGTGTGACTTCTGGATATTGACTCCTGTACCTGGTCTTGTTTTTTCTTTTTTTCCACCAGGGCAGCTCCAGCCCACCTTTTCTCTTAAGCCCTGGCTTTACGTTTTCTCTTTTTTCTCCCCTTTCTGCTTCCCCCTTATTAAGAGACCAAGTTTCACTGTACTGCGCAGGCCGGCCTTAAAGTCCAGTGCTCAAGCCATCCTACTGCCTCAACTTCCCAAGTAGCTGGGATTTCAGGTGTGTGCCACCATGCCCAGCTCTTTTCTCTATTATTTCGGACACCTGAGATTCTGTGCATTTAGAAAAAAAAGTTCTAATTATCCTTTAATACTCCTATACATTCCTGATGGGAAGAGACTCTATCTTAACTCAGCCCACCTCCTCACCTGCACCCCAATTCTGTTTGGTGGTTGATCTGCAAATGATGCCTGTGGCTAAAGATCTCTCTGTAGTATTGGTGTTTAAGCTTTTCTTGTTTTTACCTGCTGGACTGTTTTTACCTTTTGACTTAGCTCCTTAGTAATACAGTCATAAGCTTAATGACAAGGGCCACCTTCTGAGAAAGGCATTGTTAGGCAGTTTCATTGTGTGAACATCATTGTGTACTTAAATTTATATGGTACAGCCTACCACAGCCCTGGACTATAAGGAATGGCCCATTGCTTCTAGGCTGCACACCTGGACAGCATGTTACTGTACTGAATACAGTAGACAGTTGTAATGCAGTGGTATTTGTATATGTAAGCATAGAAAAGATTTAGTATCATAATCTTATGGAATCACCCTGTATATGTATTTAACAAATATTCCAAATGGAAGGCAAAAGTGTTCTGCGGTTATGAACCGATGTTCTTTGTGTTTATTTCCTGACATGTGACTCTGCATAGGTTTTGCCACATGTCAGAGATTTGCCAGGCTGGAGGATGGGGTGACGCAGGGATCTGTAGGCCATAGAATTTTTTTGCAACCCTGGCTTACTTTCAGAGAACCGCTGCAAGAGATTTAGTTTAGGGATATGTGGGATATGTGTGCTGTGTTAGAGCTGGAACTCCTAATCCCTGTGAGTGTGAAAGTTCTGAGGAAGCCCAAATCTGGCTCATGCCTTAGTCAAGGCTGAGGCCTCATCTTAATTATTATTGAGGGGAAAAAAAAGAGGAACTTCTCTGTTATCTGTCAGGTACTCTATTTTGCTTTGTTTTTCATATGAAAAAGAAAAGGGGACCTTAAAGCAGCCCTTGATAGAGCTGAAAGGCAGTGACAGTGAAAATGGTGTTCTGATGAAAATCTTTTATCTTAATAAAGCTATTTGGAGAAACTAGACCAGAGAATTAAAGGATAAAGCGTTGTGTCGCCAGAGAGGCCAATACCATGGCTATGGCAGTGGCCAGTCTCCTCCATGCTTGGAGGGAGAACCTGTTGCACTCAATTTATTTGTTTGGTTGAACTTTTTATTGTGGAAAAAAAATTCCGAGACATACACACCATAAAGAAGAATATAATGACAAGTCTGTACTCACCCCTTACCCCTTTAACCACTTATCCTGGTCATTCTTGTTTTATCTCTACAAACACCTGCTGTCTCACTTTCTTTTGTATGTTGAAGCATATTTTAGATCCATATCATATTCACTGGCGAGATCTGCACTCACTGTAACCTCCACCTCCCAGACTCAAGCTATTCTCCTGCCTCAGCCTCCCTGGTAGCTGGGACTACAGGCACATGTCACTGTACTTGGCTAATTTTTGGGAGAGACGGGGTTTCCCTATGTTGCTCGGGCTGGTCTCGAACTCCTAAGCTCAAGCAATCTGCCTACCTTGGCCTCCCAAAGTGCTGGGATTACAGGTGTGAGCCACTACACCTGACCTACAGAATATTTTTTTAAACATAGGTACAATATTAATATTGCTCCTAAAAAGTAAATCATTAATATCTTAATATGATAAACTATTGATAGACTGTTAACATTTCAGGTTATCTGATAAATGTCATGAGTTTATCTTTTTCTCTTCAAGTCAAGGTTCACATAAGGGCCACAGGTTGTGGTTGTTGCAATGTCTATGGTGTTTCTTAATCTATAAGTGTGTCACCTGCTCTCACCCTCTCATTTGTTGAAGAAGCAAGGTCATTTGTCCTATAGCATTTCTTACAGTCTGGACTTTATTGATTGTATCCACTCCCCACCTCTCGTGTTGTTTTGTATATTCATTTGTCCTCCTTTTTCATGTAAGCTCGAAGCTAGATCAGAGTAAGAATTGATGTTTTGAGGATGCAAGACTGCTTCACAGGTGGTGGTGTGCTCTCCCATGAGGAAGCACATCTACTATCTGGTATCTCTTTTTTTGTGTGTGATTTATTGGCTGTATTAATGCTTAACCTAGATTCATTATTTCATTAGAGACTGCAATATGGTGGTACTGTCATCCTAGCTTGCCTTTTTCTTTTATTCATTGGAATACATCTATAAAGATAAACTTTTACTTATGTGCTATGTGGTTGGCAATTAGTATAGGAAAAGCAGAATTTATGTTTGATTTTTTTCCTAGAGGTGGACAATAGTGACTAGTTTGTTTGTTTCAGTATCATCATGGACTTGTGGACATGACATAGAGACATCTAGAATATGATACAGTCAGTCACAGTTTTGACGTTTACTAAATTCCAGTTCTCCCGGTGTTGCAAATCAGAGCTTCTTGTGGTTAGCTGATGAATTCTTTTGACTGGCCCTCTGAGATGACAAGATGTTCCAGGCTCATCTTGTACATTCGTTTCTCCAGACCTAGAATCAGCACTTCTACAAAGAGCTCTGGTTGCTTTTCATGGAAAATGGCATTTCAAGACCTCAATCTGGGGTTAGAGTGCTCATTGTACTGGGTTGCTTATTGTTTCTGAGCTTTTGCAACAGAGCTCAAAAAATGTTCTTCCTTTTCTTTCCTCTACTCCCCTCCCCTTTCCTCTCCCCTCCCCTTCCCTTTCCCCTCCCCTCCTCTCCTCTCTTCTCTTCTCCCTCCCCTCCCCTCCCCTTCCCCCTCTCCGGTCCTCTCCTCTCTTTTCTTTCTTTCTTTCAAATAAAAATACATCATCATTTCAAACTGATACTTCTGATGCAACATCAGGACTACAGGTTTTCTACTTAACCTCTTTTGTCCTAAATATGTACCTTCGTTCTCCCATAGCAAGAATCCTGGTTCTCAATGACACTGGGGATGGTAGAAATAGAATATCATATAATCATTCAGTTGCTTTATCCCATGATACATACCCCACAGCCTCAGAATAACAAAACCAGTGTAGTCGCCACCAATGTAATAATTGAGGATGGTTTAAAATTTGTCTTTTGCTGTTCCTTCTACCTTAGAGTATCTCTAAGGGCTCACAGGCTGATAGCTTCTGGAACATTCCCTCTCTGTGAGCTTATACCCCCTACGGGAGACATTGGGTCCATTTGTTTTCTTTTATTTTCATTTCTTAGAGATTATTTTTAAAAATGCATCTGTTTTGTAATTATTTAAAATGTTGTTGTAGTTCCAAAGTCAATTCTAAAAGACAAGGTGTGCTATATACTGAGAAAAGTCTAGTTTTTAATTCCTATCTCCTCCATCCTGTTCTCTCCCACCCGTTAATGAGTAACTATTTAAAAGTAATTTTTGTTTGGTTTGTGCTTTCATCCTTCCATTGTGTTTCTTAATATGAAAAGATAAGTATACATATTTATATTCTGTTTCTTAGGTAAATTGTAATCTGCTATATTTACTTTTTTCTACTTTTTTTTTTTTTTTTAAATTTTGCAAGCCATTCATGAGATTATTGCATAGTAGTACCACAGTACTAATATGGCATAGTCTGGGGCTTTGCTTTGCTAGCCAATCTGAATTTTAAAAAATTTTAACACATAAATTAAGCCTGTTTAAATGTATTGGTATAGCCAATATGTTTGGCTTTGGCTCTGTCATTGTTTCATATTATGTATGTATGTATGCAAGTATGAGTAGTCTTTTTTTTGGAGACAGCGTCTTGCTCTGTTGCCCAGGCTGGAGTGTAGTGGTGTGATCTCAGCTCACTGCAGCCTCAACCTCCTCGGTATATGAGTACTCTTTGTCTGTGATCTGTTTTATTTATTCTCTACCCATTTTAGTTTGCATAATTTTTATTATTTTTGTGGGGTTTTTTTTTTTTTATAAAGAGCAAATTCAATTTTTGTTCTAAGGGCTACATATTATTACATAATACCATAGCCACTCCCCATTTTTCTCATTATTCATTATTTTCCTATTAGGAGGAATATTGAAATTAGATAACACCCCCCTCAACATCTGGTTTGAAAAAATATCCTTTTGGCCAGGCATGGTGGCTCACATCTGTAATCTCAGCACTTCGGGAGGCCAAGGCAGATTACTTGAGGCCAGCAGTTTGAGAACAACCTGGCCAATGTGGTGAAACCCCATCACTACTAAAAATACAAAAAAAAATAGCTGGTGTGCTGGCACATGTGTGTAATCCCAGCTACTCAGGAAGCGGAGGCACGTAAGTCACTTCAACCTGGGAGGCGGAGGTTGCAGTGAGCCAAGATTGTCCCACTGTACTCTAGCCTGCGCGACAAGAGTGAAACTCAGTCTCAAGAAAAAAAAAAAAAGAAAAGAAAAAATATTCTTTTATTTTCTGTTCACTTATAAGGCAGTCTTCAAGCATATTCTGTTTTTCAGATGTCCTCCTCATTCTGAACCTCGTGTTTTGAACGCATAATGGTTTAAAACAATACTTACTATTTCCCATAATTCTGTGGGTTGCCTAGGCAGTTCTGGTCTGGGATAGGCTGGCTGGAGTTGGATGACCATAGTCACACTTCTGGCGTCTCAGCTGGGATTGCTAGGACAATGGGAGCCTCTCCCCATGTGGCCCCCCATCCTGCAGATGGCTAGTTCAGGCTTGTCCACATGGTGACCAAAAGGTTCTCAGCAGCAAGATAGTACAAGCACCATGCAAGCTTTGGTTTGCATTATGCTTGTTCACATACCTTCAGCCAAAGCGGTTCTCATGCCAATCTTCAATTCAAGGGGAGCAATAAATACACCATAACTCTTGATGGCAGGAGCAGAAAAGTCGCATTGCAAGGGACACGCATAAAAACGAAGGATTTTTTGCCATTTTACAATCTGTCACAAATAACATTATACAATTACTTGAATCTTGTCTGTTTTTAGTCATTGTCTATTGGTTCCCTACTATGATGAATATTGAAATTAGCTAGTAATCTCGTATTTTCCCTGCCTTCCCTCTTCTGTGTCTGATTTAGAGAAATACTCTTTATTCATCATCACTAGCTGTAAAGAAGTCAGCACTCTTAAAATAATTATACTGTATTTACATTGTCAGAGAAAATAGCCATTATGAACTATATGCTAACCCTTATAACCATCGTTTAGTCTCCGTTTTACAGGTAAGTGTACATTTAATTCTCACTCTCAGTTCGTACAATGATGTTTCTTCCGTGAGTTTGGTCATCTAGTACATTTTTTTGGAAGAGTCATGGGAAAAATGTTCTCTGAGTTCTTGAATGTTAGTTTGTCAGAAGCCTTTATACTTGAAAGGAGGCTTAGCTAGGTGTAAAATTATATCTAAAAGAACCATTGATTCAAATGTTTTTTCTTTAAGTCCACTAGTTTTACTGAGATGTATCTTGACTAGTTTTGGATCTGTTTTCGTAGATGTATATGGTATGGCCTTCCAACATGCAGTCTTGAGCCTTTTTTGGTTATCTGAGCAAAGTTTTCTTGAATTATAATTTTCAGCATTGTTCTGTTACCTTGCTTGTGTTTATGGCTATGAAAACTTCTAATATAGCTATTTGGATATTTGCCCATCATCTGTGTCACTTTCTTTCAAATTATTTTGAATTTATTTAGTTTCTAATATTTAATTTTTGATTTTAAAATTTTCTATCTTTTTATAACCTATTTCTCTTTTTTTAATTATTATTACACTTTCAAGTTCTGGGACACATGTGCAGATCATGCAGGATTGTTACATAGGTATACACATGCCACGATGGTTTGCTGCATCCATCCCCCTGTCATCTACATTAGGTATTTCTATTAATGTTATCCCTCCCCAATCCCCTAACCCTTTATTATCTATTTCTCTTAAGGCATGTTGTGTTTTTTTATTCTTGTATTTTTTTTTCTGATTTAGTCCTCATAAAACAATTTTCCTTTTTATATCTAATTCTTTTTTGAGTCTAAATGTTTTCTTGAGTACTATGACCTCATTTCTGAGATTTTCTAATTCTAACTTAATGTTCATTTTATTTGTTTCATTGTTTATTTATTTTTATTTTATTTTTAATTGGGTCGCTTATCCTGTTGCCTAGGCAGGAGTGCACTTGTGCTGTCATAGCTCACTGCAGCCTAAATCTCCTGACCTCAGCAATCCTCCTGCCTCAGCCTCCTGAGTAGCAAGGACTACAGGTATGCGTCACTATGCCTGGCTAATTAAAAAAAAAAAAATTAAGACACAGGGTCTTGCTGTATTGCCCAGGCTGGCCTTGAATGCCTGGGCTCAGGTAATCCTCCTGCCTCAGCCTTCCAAGTAGCCAGGATTTTGGGTGCAAGCCAGTGTACCTGACCTTAATGTTCTTTCATATATTATTATCTTAAATATTTTAGTTCATTTCTAAATATTAGGTACAGCTTTTCATCTCTTTTTTAGGTATGTCCTTCTGTCATGCTTTCATTGGCCATAGGGAGAATTTTTTCTGCTGCTTCTTTATGGGATTTAAACAAAGTCCTTTTCACTTACCTATTGTGGCTATTTTTCCCTTCTTTTTACCACGAAAATCTCTGAGCAAACATTAAATTTTCCCGTCAGTAAAATATTCCTGTCTACATACGCTTAAGATCAGTTGTTAGGCCTGCGAAACCAGTAAAACTGCAACAAAACATACTGTAGAATTTGCTATCTGAGGTGGAAATCATGTTTGTATTGGAGACATCTGTTTAAAAAAAGTTAGAAGCCAGGAGTGGTGGCACAAGCCTGTAGTCCCAGCTGTTCAGGAGACTAAGGCAAGAGGATTGCTTGATCCCAGGGGTTCAAGTCTAGCCTGGGCAATATAGCAAGATCCCATCTCAAAGACTGAATAGTAAGAGACAAAAACAAGTATATATTCTGGAATTTGGCCAAGAAATGAGTGACAAAGGGACAAGGGCAGTTTGGTTGAGGGCACAGTATGAAACAGGCAAGTGTGGATTCGTAAAGATGTTTGTTCTTTGGGCCACATACTGTGTTAAAACCCACAGAAAAGTTACGTGATGGAAACAGCTTCACCTTGGCATCTGTGATCATTAACAGCTTGATTTAAGTGGCTTCCCTGTGCAGCCTCATTTATGCAGTAGAGTGTCTGCTATAAGCTTGCTTATTCCAGACCATACTCCACAGGCCCTCCCTCCGGTGGCCTTTTCACTGACCACTTCCTGGGAGAAGGGAGCAGGAAGCTAGAAGACAAGCTGGGCCTTCCTGCTGAGTTACAGATTTTGCTCTTGGTGAACTGTCTAAAAAGTTTCTTCAGTTCATAGCCATAAGGTAGCATTTGGAACTCATAAAATATGGCATGTCGTAAGTATGGTATTTTATATTATAAGTATGGATATTTCTGGGGAAATAGCTTTCCTCAGATATTTAGTGATTTGGACTCCCTCATCTCACCTCCATCAAATGATACTTCAGAATTTCTTAACAATGTTGTGCCTTCAACTGCATTTAAAGTGACCCTTACATCCCCACTTCCTTGCTCTTTTGTTTTCTGAAGGACTGATTGTTTCCTTTTGTCCATACCCCCTCCTCTGTCTGTTTCCTTTACTAGAATCTGAGGTTCCTGGTATGTCCCCCGTGCCTACAACAGTCCCTTATGTGCACTAGTGCTGAAATGTTTATTGAATTAATGCATGAGTGCCGGGCACTGACCTGGTGCTGAGGATACCATGGAGAGCAAAACAGATACCCTGCCCTAATGGAGTTTGCAGTCTAGTGGGAGAGGCAGAAATTAGTCCGGTAAAGGGTGGAAAGTGCTTTGAGAGGGCAGAACAGGGTAAACGGACCTAGTCTGCAGCATTCAGGGCAGGCTTCTCTAAGAGAGTTTTGCACCAAGAAGTGAAAGAATGGTCTGTGAGAGCTTTGTTACAGTAGCGGGAAATGCTCCATGAAGATGAAACGCCTTTTCCAAAGGCTCAGCCACAACAGGGAGCAGGGCTGACAGGTTCCAGGAGTGGCAGAAGGCCAGTGCAGCACAGAGCTGTGTGGCCAGGGGAGGGAGCAGGAAGCTGGAAGACAAGCAGGCCACGTGCTGCAGGGCCTTCTGGCCCAGTTACAGATTTTTTGCTTAGTGAACTATCTAAAATGTAGCTCCAGTTCATAACCATAAGGTAACCTGTTGGGCTGGAACTCAAAAACTATGGTGTATTATGTCTAATGAAGACCGGATTTTATAGGATTCCCAGCAGGAAACACTAATCACTACTGGTAGATGGCTTACAAATGGTTTCTTCATAACAAACTTGAGTGAACAAAGCAGAGCCCAGGTTAAATGAATACATATGATAAATAGCTCATGTTTGTATTATATATGAGCAGGTTATATTACGTTAATGTTTTTGTTTTTGGCGATTATACTTTATTTCCTGAAGTTCTGAAAATATTTTTGGCCAGGCACAGTGGCTCACGCCTATAATCCCAGCACTTTGGAAGGCAAGGTGGGCAGATTACTTGAGATCAGGAGTTCGAGACCAGCCTGGCCAACATGGTGAAACCCCATCTCTACTAAAAATACGAAAACTACCCGGGTATGGTGGCGCACACCTGTAATCCCAGCTACTCAGGAGGCTGAAGCAGAAATATCACTTTAATCCTGGAGGTGGAGGTTACAGCATTGAGCCAAGATTGCACCATTGCACTCCAGTTTGTGTGACAGAGTGAGACTCTGTCTCAAAAAAGAAAATATATTTTTTAAGTGCTTCTGGTAGAGAAACATGTATTTGAGCTGTAAGATTAAAAAATAAAAAACAACAACAACAACAACAAACCCTTAAAAATGTGCAAGGTGAGTCCTTGCTTTTATTGCTGATTTTACCTGAATGGTCAAAATGCTGTAGAAACATATGGATAAACATATCAGAGGCAATAAGGCAGAGTCGAAAGAACTCCATTTTTGGAGTCCCATAAGGTCCCACTTGGATTTCTGGGATCCCACCCTTGATTTCTTATCAGAGTTTTCTGAGCCCAGGCGCCCTCTTGAGTAAAATGAAGCTGAAGTAATACTTTGCATACACATCTGGAGCAAGACAGTGCACCTCCTCCTCATAGACACACCGTTCCCTTGGTGTCTTTAGAGCAGACCTCACAGGATGGATCTGAGCATGGGTGAGATGATTTTTTTTCTTTTTTGGGACAAAGTCTCACTCTGTTACCTATGCTGGAGTGCAGTGGTGCGATCTTAGCTGGCCGTAACCTCCACCTCCCAGTCTTAAACGATTCTTGTGCCTCAGCCTCCTGAGTATCTGGGACTACAGGCGTGCACCACCACACCCAGCTAATTTTTTGTATTTTTAGTAGAGACGGGTTTCACTATGTTGGCCAGGCTGGTCTCAAACTCCTGATCTCAAGCGATCTGCCTGCCTTAGCCTCCCAAAATGGTGGGATTGCAGGCGTGAACCACTGCACCCAGCCAAGATGATTATTAATACAACACTTGCATAGGACTGGCATTCAAGGAGTGCTAAACTAAATGGTAATTCTTAGCTAGACAGTGGAAGATTAAATTCTTTGTCTTACTGATTTTTGTACACAATGCTTTCTTAACTTACGCCTTCCAGAAGGAAGGAAAAAAAATCACTTTAGATAAGACTTTTCAGAATTACTTACAGACTTCTCAGAATTCCTTATAAAGTAGGTTTTAGATGTATTTAACGGCCAGGCATGGTGACTCACGCCTGTAATCCCAGTACTTTAGGAGGCCAAGGCTTGAGGACGGTTCAGGACCAGCCTAGGTATCAGAGCAAGACCCTCTTCTCTACAAAGAAATTTTAAAAATAGGCTGAGCATGGTGGCACACCCCTGTAGTCCCAGCTACTTGGGAGACTGAGGCTGGAGGATTGCTTGAGGCCAGGGGTTCAAGGCCACAGTAAGTGAAGATCATGCCACTGTACTCCAGAGTAGGTGACATGGCGATACCCTGTGTCAAAAATAAAATAAAATAGTGGATACATTTAACCTGTTGGGTATACACGGATCTCTCCTTGAAACTGCTACACCCAATATAATTCAGGAGGCAGAGGAGAAGCAGACATGTCTCAGTCTCATATTTTTGTCATGTTTTGAGCTCATTGAGTCAAGCTTATATTATATGTGATGTATTGTTGATTAGCTGTTCTTTCTGACTAGTGTAGGAATTTATCTGCTGCCTAAACACTTCCCAAATAATTTTTTTTAAAATGAGCCATCAAATAGGATGTGGTTTGGGGTTTCTCAGCAGTGGGAATGGATTTGTGTTAGTCTGTCTAGACGCTCTTTCCCTGTCCTTTGTGAACAAACAGTGGCATTCATTTCTGAGTACGATATTGAGGGTGTATAGCCTTGTGTTCATAGAACAAGCCAAGCTATCTCATTCTTGGCCTTTAAAAGATAGTGGGACCTTGGACTCATCACCCTGTGTCACTTCATGGAAGTAAACAAGCTGGTGCTTTAAGGTTTAAGCTAGCAGTGAATTTTTAATTTTTATTTCTTTTTTTTTTTTAACAAGGCAAGACTAATGTATAATTTAAAGGAAATATTTGCATAGATGTGATAGTAGACGAATAAGAATAAGAACTTGTGATCTGATTTTTTGTATTCCTGGGGCCCTTTAAAAGGAGGAATGATCCAGAAACTACCTTGATTGAGCAATCCCATGGTTGGGTGGCATTCAGAACTTTTGACATTGGTGAATATTTTTTCCTCTGTGGCTCAGTTTTTTTCTGGAAAGAAAACGTGCCTCAGAAATATTTTCTGCTGTTTTTATAGATGTCTTTTCTTCATTTGCCTTGTCTTTCCCCCTTTCTGGTTTAGTGGAACTGAAGAGTAAGCTTGGCTAGGCACTGTGTGCATGGCAAATTCTAAACACCAAGTCACAAAGATGGGGGTAGCTGGACTTCTGCCCTGGGCCTCTGCTGTTGGCAGCAAAGGGCTGGAGAATGGAGATCTAGGTTCAAAACATAGTGCCCTGGCATGGACTTCAGAAACCCAGAAGGATAGATTAAGAAACTGAGTCCAGCTAAGAAAAGTTTGGGTTTCCTTATTTGTTATTTTAACTAAGTAATTATTTTCTTTCTCTTTTAGTCTCTTTTTTTCTGTTTTAAATCATAAAAATTAATCTTTTCTTCCTTGTAGCTTAAAAAAACATTTTTATAAAGCCCTATATAATTTGTGGTTCAGTGTAGGCAATTTTTCCTAAGTTTATAGCTTTCCCATTTTTCTTTTTTTTTTCCCCTAGAATTTGCCAAAATGATAGAAAAATAACAGTTCTGGGTATGTTGGATATTTTATATATAATGATTAAAAGAGCCACCCTGGTGGCAACTTATAGTTTAGGAGAATATGTAGCTTTACTTAGTTTTTCTGCAGTTTTTGTTGACTTTTTTTTGGCAAAACTAATCACCCCATCCTTTGAAAATGACCGTGACATTTTCCTGTTCCTCACAAATTAACATAGTTCCCCAGCCTCTGCTGCTCTTTCCTCTGAGGAGAGTCTCGGCTGCAGATATCTTGAAATGCTGTGGCAGCAGCACCCAGGAGAGTACAGGAGGAGTCGTTGGGGGGTCGGAATCCTTCTCAGCGGGAACATCCTACCAGTTGTTTTTGCCCTTGCTCTGCTGGGATGTTTTTGTTTGTTTGCTCTGGGTGAGGATTTAGCCCTGTCCACTGAAAGACAGTTGTTAGGAGTATGTTAGAATCAACTGAGCCCTCACAGTTTTGTTTTGCAGCCCTCGTGAGCTGTGAAACCCATTTCTGAGGGACCCGAAGCAGTAACAGGGACACTTATCTATTATCTTTCTTTTCTACTAAAAGAAATTCAGTGTCAAAGATGTATTCCTTCAAGAATAGAAAAACATGCAACCCTTTCCAGGGGCGGAGGATGTACTGATTTATATAAAGCAAGTTTTATACTTTGCCCTAGTCCTTGTTTAGTGCAGTTAGTATTATCAGAAAACGTATCTTTCAAGTGCTCTTAGAAATTGGTGGATTTGACCAACTGTTAGAGCTTAATATTGGTGAGTAGAATTTAAATGTTGATGAGAATTGATCTTCATAATTTCTTATGTCTTATGTGATGGATGGGGCTTAAGGCATCTTCCAAAGGTCCTTAAACATGAAAAAGGATTGGTTATTAAATTGCTTTACCATTTCAATAAAATTTTTAAATAACCTGTTAGCCAAAGAAAAAATTACTAAATTATCATGCCTTAAGGTCACATTTATTGAATAAAGCCATTTCTTTCCCTTCTCTCCCTCTGTAGTTCTGAGTACCTCTGTTTGTTCTTTCTGTGAGCCAGCAGGGCCCGCTTAATGGTGATGTTGCCAAGAGAGTATCATGGGTGGGTACGTGGTATCTGAATGCCACATCAGGGCTGATGAGTAACAAACAGCTGACACAGGGTTTATACTTTTCTTAGGTAGCTTCTCAAACAAGTGGTTTACCATAAGCCAAAGATATATTACCTACTGTAACCTTGTAGGAGAGAGATTCCTTTCTCATTGCAAAGGGGCATGTTTCTTGAGAGGTCAGTCTAAGTGGGTAACGTCACCCAAATTACTTTAATTATTTCAGAATAATTTTATTTATTTATAATTTAACTGCTTCTTTGGAAATTTTACCTTTTTATTTACTTATTTTTTTTGAGATGGAGTTGCCCAGGCTGGACTGCAGTGGCACAATCTCGGCTCACTGCAATCTCTGACTATCCAACTCGCTGGTTCAAGGCATTTTTCTGCCTTAGCCTCCCGAGTAGCTGTGATTACAGTCATGCACCACCACGCCCAGCTAATTTTTGTTATTTTTAATAGAGATGGGGTTTCACCATGTTGGCCAGGATGGTCTCAATCTCCTGACCTCGTGATCTGCCCACCTCAGCCTCCCAAAGTACTGGGATTACAGGTGTAAGCCACCACACCTGGCTGGAAATTTTACCTTTTTAAAAAAAATGTATCTTCTGGATTCTCAGAGTAATTTTATTATTCTCAGAACCACTTGCTTTGAATAATTTTTTTTTTTTAAGAGACTGGGTCTTGCTTTGTTGCACAGACTGATCTTGAACTCCTGACCTCAAGTGATCCTCCCACATCAGCCTCTCAAAGTGCTGAGATTACAGGCATGAGCCACCATGCCCTACTCCCTCACCCCAGTTTTTAAATTATCTTCTTTTTTCAAGTTTCAATATACAACATTGAATATTTTTAAAATTCTATCAAATGTTGGAGATTGTCAGCTTACAATGTTGATTTGCATACATTCAGAAATTGTAGGGATTTCTATTTAATTTCTGGTAAATCTGTTAGCCTTAAGCCTATAGTTAAAGTCTCGTTTTTATAAACTCTCTCTGGTTCTTTTATTACATTCTGAGTCCAAGAATGCTACACATGTTTTGTCTTATTTATTTTTTTAAATTAATTTTACTATTGTTATTTTTTTATATGTAGAGATGGGTGTCTTGCTCTGCTGTCCTGGCCTCTAGCAATCCAATCCCTCTACCTTGGCCTTTCAAAGTGCTGGGATTACAGATGTGAGTAATGTGGGATTACAGATCACGCCCAGCCTGCCCCTTATTTTTATAAAAGTAGGCTGGTGCGGTGGCTCACACCTGTAATCCCAACCCTTTGGGAGACTGAGGTGGGTGGGTTACCTGAGGTCAGGAGTTTGAGACGAGCCTGGCCGACACGGTGAAAACCCACATCTATTAAAAATAAAAACAAAAATAAAATTAGCCGGGCATGGTGGTGCATGCCTGTAATCCCAGCTACTTGGGAGGCTGAGGTAGGAGAATTGCTTGAACCTGGGAGGCAGAGGTTGCGGTGAGCCAGGATCATGCCATTGCAGTCCAGCCTGGGGGACAAGAGTGAAACTCTGCCTCAAAAAAAAAAAAAAAAGATATGTGTCTGTCTATCTATCTATCTGTCTATCTGTTTATCTGTCTGTCTGACTAATTTGTTTATTGATCTGCCACTTCAGGATAAAGAAAGTATTTATAAAAATAAAATAGGTACATATTTTATGTAGATGTAATCATACTATAGTTGGACTTCAGGATTTGCTTTTTTCATTACCAGCTGTGTTCTCACAACTGTTTAAACTCTGTAAAATCATTTTAAATTTTAACTGGCTGCATTAGATAAGCCATCAAGTTGATATACCATAATTTATTTACTCAACAGTTTTCTTATTATAGGATGTTTAGTTTTTTGTTGTTTTTGTTACTATTTTTATTACTCACAAACCTCTTTGGATATAGGAATTTCATATGAAAGAATGAGCTGCAAATGGGAAATTACAAGTCTCTAGAATTTCACTTGGCTTCTTTTTCTTTTTCTCCCTGTCACCCAGGCTGGAGTGTAGTGGCTTGATCTCGGCTCACTGCAATCTCTGCCTCCCAGGTTCAAGCGATTCTCGTGCCTCATCCTCCTGAGTAGCTGGGACTACAGGTGCACACCACCACGCCTGACTAATTATTTTTGTATTTTTAGTAGAGATGGTTTCGCCATGTTGCCCAGGTCGCTCTCAAACTCCTGAGCTCAAGCTATTCACCCACTTTGGCCTCCCAAAGTGCTGGGATTACAGGTGTGAGCTGCTGCACCTAGCCTTCACTTGGCCTCTGTTGATTACATGTTAGAATCAGAGAGCTGGTTTCAATAAAAAGTTTCAGGATCAGAATTTCTTATAGATTTGTCAGATCACCGTCTAAAATAGATTATATTAGTTACACTTCTTCAACGTTAACTCTTTTCAAAACCATTTTTATTGGCATTTCTTTGATTACTACTGTTGGGAATACATGTTAGAAATAGATACTCGGTGCCAGAAAGAAAAGTCGTCTCTGAGACAAAGGATCTTTCAGCAACGCAATTTTTACTTCCCGGACTGCAGGAAGGGTACTCTTGCTAGCCATTTTGCCACAAGAGTACAATGAACAAAGGAAAACACACGAATTTATTTCTTATGCATTTAGGGTCATCCTTACTGCTGTGTCTGATCTCTTGACTGGAGCCAGACCTCACAATCTGAACTAAAACCTGATTGGCTAACAACTTAAACTTTTTTAAACAGGTAAAAGCAATGGAGAGCTGGGACATGCCTTTGAACACATCCAGCACAGTTATCTTGGTTAAAGTACAAGGACATAGAGTGTACTATATGCCTGTAAGCATGGCATGTCTTCTAACAACTACATAGGATAGGGTTTAAGAAAGTTATTAGCATACTTATTCTTTAACAAGAAAGGCAACTTTAAAAAGGAACTTTTCTACTTCCCACACTACTGGGAGAGAAAGCATTTTCTTTCCTTTTTTGTCTTTGTAGTTAGACCTCATGCATTTTATTTTTTATTGATATTTTCTCCCACTCTTTTTCTTTTTTTTAAAAGCAGTGAGGTGTTAGTATGTTGGCCAGACTGAACTTGAACTCCTGGGCTGAAGCAGTCCTCCTGCTTCAGCCTCTCAAATAGCTGGAACAAAGCTTGTGCCATTGCATTGATCTTCACTTTTTATTCTGAAAAATTTCAAACCTATAGATAAGTTGGCAACATTCTGTCATATTTGCTCTGTCTCCCTCTCTGCAGACACACACACATATATACACATGCATACATGTATTTTTTTTAATCACTAAACGATTTGAGAGTCAGAGACATTAATAGTTAACTTAAAAGAATTTTAGTGTATTTCTCTTAACACAGGCTTTTAAAAAATATTGCCCTAATATATTTATCACACTCAGGAAATTTAACACTGATATGATTTTGATATGATCTAATGTCCATGCTGTAATCAGATTTCCCCAAATGTTCTAATAATGTCTCTTATAGTTTTCCTGTATTTATTTTTTGATCCAAGCTCCAGTGAAAGTCCTGTGTTACCTTTAGTCATCAGAGCTCTTTAGTCTTTAGTTTCCTTTAATCTGGAATAGTTCCCCAGCCTGTTTTTTGATTTTCACAAGACTGACATTTTTCTGAGAAGTTCAGTTTCATTGTTTTACGGTGTCCTTCAAATTGCATTTTTCTGATTGTCTCATGATAAGATTCAGATTAAATGTTTTTGGTAGGAGTACTACGTAGTTGATGTGCTCTTGTCGGTGCATCACACTGAAAGGCACATGATATCAGTTGGTTCCATTATTGCTGATGTTTGGTTTGACATCATTTAGGTAAATAGTAGTCGCAGATTTTTCCATTGTAGCTTTCCTGCTTTGTAATAAATAAGTACTCTGTGGGTAACACTTTGAGACTCTGAAACCCTGTTCCTCAGTAATCTCTCATCCAGCAGCATTAGTGTCCATTGATGATTTTTTTAAAGAAATTGATTGCTTTTGAATTTTTATGACCTCTTTGTACAAGCATGTCATTCAAATTCTAGTTAACATGTTGCCAAAGACGACACTAGAATTATTTTCAAAAGTTTAATTGGTTGTTATTTTGTGAATCGTGTGCTTTTATTGCTGATTTATAAGTACACCTACATTATCATTATTATTTATTACATTTAATGAGCTATTAGTTATTAGGTATAAGACACAGTTCTGAAATCCTTATAATTGTATGAACTACAGGTATCTTCCCCACCCTCATTTTATAGGAGAAAATGATGCTTAGATAGATTAATCCTGAGTTTTTTATTTTGTAAATATTTGTCCCAATTTGTTGTACAGGTTTTTTGTTGTTGTTGTTGTTTTTTAAGAGGCATGGTCTTGCCATGTTATTCAGTATTCACAGGTGTGATTATAGCACCCTAAGGTCTCAGCCTTGAACTCCTGGGCTTGAGATCCTCCCACCTCAGCCTCTGGAGGAGCTGGGACTACAGGTATGTGCCACTGTGCCCAGCTGCTCTTAATATAGTCTATGTTGCTCTACCAAAGCTTTACATTTTCCATAGTACAACTATCAGTTTGTTCTTTTATAGTTTCTGGTTTTGGTGTCCTGTTTAGAAGCATTAAGCATTTAATTTGTTAGGAATGAGTTTTGTTCACTTGTCTTTCAGTAAGTAGGATTGCCAGATTTCACTTAAAATAACAATGTCCCAAATGTTGTATGATATACTAAACAGTGATATGTAATCTATCTGAAACTCGACATCTTGCATCATTATGTGGTTACTTTAGACTTTCCCTGACCACTTTATTTAAAATCATAACCCACATCTCAGCACTGCCTGCTTTTTGTTTTCTCCATATCACTGCATGTACACTGTATATTTTACTATTCTGTTTAGTGTCTATATCCCAGCACTAGAATGTAAAATCCATGAAGTCAGGCTTTTTATTTAACTTTTAAATGGAGGTTTAACATACATATAGGAAAAGGCATGTATTGAACTGTACTGCTCAACAAATTGTTTTAGAAGGGCAAAGATTTTTTTATTCTAAGTTTTTCTCAGTGCCTACAATGGTAAGCACATAGTAGGTGCTCAGCAAATATTTGTTGATTGATTCAATGATATAACCTATGACAGAGGCATTCATGTTACTTTTCTCCAACGAACTAGCTACTTTTTTTTTTTTTTTTTTTTTTTTAATACATATTAGAAACAGTAGAAAGACAAGTTACATGTCAAGGCCCCATGAGTAGGGTCAACATTAAAGAGCTGTATTAAAGTAATCCAGACTGATATCTAATCCTAAAATCATTTATAAAATGTATTTGGCTTTGGAATCCACAGGACTTCAAACAAGAAATGTTTCACTGCAGATACACCGTCACAAAGATGCAAATACACGGAAACAAGAGCCTTATTAATGATTTTTACTATTTTGGATCTTCTGTTTCTTTCTTATTATGTTCCAAAGACTCCTTAATACCAATTTATCAGATAGAAGCATGTCGTCTTGTTGTTCAAGTTAATCCAGTAAATTTTCAGTCCATTCAAGTGCAGCTTTATGGCCAATATGCTTCTCTGGATTCCGTTCTGTTTTTCTACTCTTATTGGAAGGCATTTGCTCAGCAGCCTTGGTCTGGTCCGCAGCACTTTCACTGTCAGTCAGCACCTGACAGCTTGAGCCACTGCTCCGAGAGTCAAACCACTGATCAATATTCTCAGTGTCAATGTGTTCACATTCTTCTGTGTTCTGTAAAACTGTTGCTAAATTAGCTGCAAAAATGGCTCCTTCATCGATTTTCATACCTGAAGTCCCTTCATTGCCAGGGAAAAGTTTTTCCATGCTTTGGTTACGTACTTGATTTTACCATGTTTCAAGCTCGTGAAACTTCATAAATTGCATGAATTTTTGGAGAAGTCCTGCTTGGTAGTATCTTTTTACAGTGGCTAGAACTCCCTGGCTCATTGGTTGAATCAGGCTTGTGACATTTGGTGGCAAATACTTTACAATTATTCTGCCATCATCTGAACTCAACATTTCTTCATTTGAATGTGCTGGGGGAGAGAATCTAAAAGAAGTGCTGCTTTTTCTAAAAGTCCCTTGGATTTCAAATGCTTCTGCACCTGTGGCACAAAGTACTTTTCAAACCACTGTCTAAAAGCAGCTTGTTCTATCTAGGCACCTTTTTGACTGTAATATGTCAGAGGAAAGTTTGAAAGGTCAGTGCCTTTGAATGCTCGGAGCTTTTTGGCCTTTGCCTCAACACAAAGATTAAGTTTGTGTAAACCTGTGGCATTTGCACAACATATAATAATGATTTTCTCTCTGCTTGACCTACACCCAGAAGTACTTTGCCCAGTTTCAAGAGTTAATGTCCTTGATGGTAGACATTTCCAGAACAATCCAGTTTGATCAGCACCATAAATTTGCTCTGGTTGTAGGTTCTCTCTTTCAACAAATTCCTGAAAGTTACCACAAAAGTCACTGGCAGCAGTTTCATCTCTTTTTAATTTTGTTCCTTTACCAGCAGCCTTTGGAATACCATGGTGCTGTTTAAATCGAATTAGCCAGGCTGCTGATGCATTAAAATCACCTTCCATCCCCAAAGCATCAAAAAAGAACTTGGCTTGTTTTGCACAAATCATTCTGGACACCGGAATCCCATCTGTTTTCTGTTGGTTAAACCATTCTATCATAACTCTATCAATTTCCTTGTATGTTGATGACTTCATAGATTTACATTTGGATACCCCACTGGTAGGATCTGAACTGTTTGCATAGTTTATAATCCTTTCTTTGTTCTTTTTAATATCACGAGCTGTGGATTCACCAATTCCATATACCACAGAAAGCTTTTTGAAAGAGATGCCTTCCTCAAGTTTCTTAATAATGTCAGGCTTGTCCTTAATTGTCAACACCACACGCCTACATTTCCCCAACATTTTAAGTGTCTAATATTTTAGGTGATTGCTAGAACAAGACAATTAACAACTAAGATTTGAATACAAAGCGACTACAAAATGATGTCGAAAGATTCCTCCTCTCAGTTCTAGGACCTAGAGGGATGCTGCAGTGACCAATTTCCTGACCAGGTCTACATGAATCTTTACTTGCTGTTTTAAAACTTAGAAACTTTCTATGACAAAGCCTAGCTCCAGTGCACTCTTATCTTCTCTCTTCCCTCCTCTTCACTTAGGGTTTAGGGTCTTTCATGAATTGCAATCACACTGGAGGTTAGAAACTGAACAGTTTGTAAACAGTGCTATTGCATACTCAATTCTTGCTATCCTTGCAGGTCATGTTCTTTCCTAAATCTGCCACTAAATCTCAGGTGGAAGTATTTTAGGAAATGTGCTGGGGAGTAAACAGTTTAAGTCAAGAGAGGACTTGCAGACTTGACATACAGGAAAATACAATGGGAAAACTCACCCTCTGTCTATGTGGTCTTTGTCAAACAGTGTGGATTGTATGGAATGCTGTCTCTCTAGGCAAGGTCTCTGTAATAGGTTGCGCAAGTGAGTGTTTGTGGAAATCATAAGCAAGATAAAGATGACCCAGACAGAAGTGAGCGGTGCAAATAAGGTGAAAGTGGAACAGGCAGAAAACTCTCTACTTTAAAAGCGACTTAAACGTACTGCATTTGGCAGCTGGAAAGGAGGATAGTGGACTTGTGATGTCACATTACTAAAGAAAGCATCAAAAAACTGCATCAGTGGAAATGAGGACCCAAGGTAGAGGCTATGCGGTGGAAAGCTCCGTGAAGATGATGTTACAATAATCCTGGTGAAAGACAATCCTCGTCAATTTATTGATTATGTATTGTTTGGTTATTATTCCCTTGAAAGCATATTTTTTCTCCCCTCTGCCTACTTTCTCTCTACATAATTTTTAATGACTGTGAATAGTGTAATTATTTAATTATTCCCCTACTATTAAACATTTGTTTGTGGTTTTAAAACATTTTTAATTTTAAAAAAATTGCATATCCTTGTGCATTAAAAATTAGTCCTCATTTCAGATTGTTTTCATAGGATGATTTCCTACAACTGGAATTACTAGGTCACAGGATATGATCCTCTGTAAGCCCCTTCTCGTTTAGAAGAACACTTACTGGCAGTCAGTAGAACTCTCTGCTGAAAAAGGGACATACAATACTGTTGATATCATGCCCTTGGCCCACTGCTTCTAAGAACAGCTTACCACCATTTACCAGCAGAGTAGGTGGTCATTACTTTGTATCTTCCTTGACATAAGCTCCTTGCAGCATTGTATGATTGAAACTTTTTTTTAAGAGGAAGTCTCCCTCTGTCACCCAGGCTGGAGTACAGTGGCACGATCTGGGCTCACTGCACCCTCTACCCCATAGGTTCAAGCGGTTCTGTCTCAGCCTCCCAAGTAGCTGGGACTACAGGCGTGCACCACCATGCCCGGCTAATTTTTTGTATTTTTGGTAGAGACAGGGTTTCACCATGTTGGCCAGGCTGGTCTTGAACTCCTGGCCTCAGGTGATCTGCCCTCCTCTGCCTCCCAAAGTGCTGGGATTATAGGCATGAACCACCACGACTGGCTGATTGAAACATCTTGAATTTGTATTCCAGGTCTCCTTATACCATCTGTTAAGACTTTGGACAAATCATTCAACAAATCTCCAGTTTTCTCTATAAAGTTAGAGTAACAGAGCCTACAGCATTGGCAGCGTGTACTACGTGTGATTTGATCTCAGGAAATGATGGCCACTACCCTAGGGCCGATGACCCTGTTGCTCAAAGCCTGCCCAGTCAGTGATCCAGACCATTTTGGTAGATGCACGGGTGACCACTTCACCTTGGCCAAGAAATACTTGTAGGAGGAACGAGGGCCAGAACCTGAATTTATAGGACAGGATTCTCACCTTTCTGTTGTGTCCACAGGTAGGCAGGGAAAACTGCAGTATCATAATCCCTTTCAGACAAGAGATTTTTTTGAACATCTTCTCAGCTTAGGCTGCCCTCATCTTTCCTTGCACGACAAATTCATGTTACATCCATTTCTTTTTTTGGTATTTTTTGTAGAGAAAGCATTTCACCCTGTTGGCCAGGCTGGTCTCTAATGTGTGACCTTGTGATCTGCCTGCCTCGGCCTTCCAGAGTGCTGGGATTACAGGTGTGAGCTACTGCACCTAGCGATACATGCATTTCTATCACCTTTGCTGAAAGAAATAGATATTGCATTACCCTTTTCTCATGTGAGTCAGCTCTTTTCAGAATTGCTTCTAACCACAGAGAACTCCGTATAGCTCCCTGAGTGTTGTTTGTGCACCTAGAGTACAAATTGACCTGTGTAAACTACCCTGTGTGGATATTATATTCACCTCCTTGCTGCCAGGAAGAGAAGGTGGGGGTCTCTTCTCCCTTCTGATGATGTTCTGACTCCCCAGAAAGGAGAATCCATCCATTCAACTAATGTCAGTGCTTCTGTGGGAGGAGGTTGTTCTCAAACTTCTATGAAGCCCCCCAACACCAAAGCAGAGCAGATAGGAGCACTCAAGGGCACGGCAGGTGAGGGCGGGGCATGAGTTCCAATTTCTCTACAGTCTTATGTTTTATTTAAACCATTAACACAATTTTAAAAAATGCTCTTCTATTATATGTTCATTTTACTTTAATACTAATTTGTTTTAAATTGCCAGATTAATTTTTTAACATTTTCTCCCTGATCTCTAGTAAAATCCATGCCCTGAGAAGTTAAGCCATGGTTCTTTAGTGGCTTGTAGTAATTGCAAGACCAGGGCTGTTCAGAAGCTGAGAAAAGTAGCTGTATTAGCTGTTCTCTTCTGGAGAAATATCACTGGAGGTATAGAGTAGCTAAAATGTCTTCCTTGTCTTCAGAGAACTAGTACGTGTGATCAGAGGACAGGCACAGAGGCTTAGATATGCTAGATACCAAGTGGAGTTACATCATAACATTTTAAAACTTGTCTAAATTCAAATGTACTTGACATGGCTGATTATTTTTTAGGATATGAGACTGATTTTGCTTGTCACTCTTCTCAGTGAAAGTATGTATCCGTATCCCAGTAAGCTGGAGAAGAAATGGGAGATGTAGACTCGACCCCTTCCTTGTGAATATCAATTTTTACACTCTTCTTGAAGCAAGCTTCCTGCTGATTATAAACCATGTGTGCCCACGCATGTGTGTGCATGTGTGTTTCATAGCATGGTGCTCACATGCAAGCCACCTTCTTCCTCTGATGTGCTAGAGAAAGACCAGTAGTGTGTTCCAGCCCTGGAGGGAAAACCAGCTGTGTTGGCTTCACTGAGAGATGCATGTTTTCTAGTGTGAAGAAAGAAGTTTTGAGGATAATTTTAACTAAAGACAATGTTCAGCTTTAGCTCCCCACCCCTTACCCCATGTGTGAATTCACTCTGTTGCGACTCCAGTCTTAGATGCTTTCCCTGAAGCCAACTATGGAAAGCACCTCAGTTTAAAGATAAGAAAACAGTTGCCCAGGGAGGTCTGTGGCCTTCCAGTAGTAGCGCCGTCTTCCCTGGAGCATACATTTATTCCATTGTGCCTTGTGCTCGTGTGATGTTTGTTAACTCTTTAAAATCCTGAACCAGTCAAAAAGAAATTTTTTTTTAAATAAACAGCTTTTAGTTAAGGTCTCTAGAGAGCTGAGCGTAAGGTGTGCCTGTGCTCTTTCCGGAAACAGCAGTGATTTATGGCTGCACTCTGGCTTGAGTTGGTGACACAACAGGCTCTGATGGGTGTGGGCTTAGTGCCTTGTGTGTGATTTTCAGGATATATTCAGGTAGCTGCTTCCTAATGCATTCCCCAAAGAGTGTGCTTATAGGCAGAGCATGTGCTGAGGAGTAGGCCAGCTGTGAGCGGGGGAGCAAATGACTCAGCATTCCAGTGGGCTGCCTGCCTGGGACTCTCACCATGAGGGCTTTAATAACATGGTGGCATGTTGCCTGGTAACCTGAGAGTTGGTAGGGTTTGTTTCTACCTACTTTACCAAAAAGCCCCCTTATCAGCTGTTGGCCAACCACATCAGGGTGGAGTAAGAGAGAAACTTGGCTCTGCAAGCTTTCTTTTCTGTTTTGCATGCCTCTGCCTACATTTTAACATTCATTCTTTCTTTATTTTTTTATTTTTATTTATTTTTTTTTTTTGAGACAGAGTCTTACTTTGTCTCCCGGGCTGGGGTAGAGTAATGCAATCAAGTGATCCTCCCACCTCAGCCTCCCAAGTAGCTGGGACTGTGGGCCCACACCACCACACTGAACTAATTATTATTATTATTTGGTAAAGACGAGGTCTTACTCTTTTGTCCAGGCTGGTCTCGAACTCCTGGGCAGGCTCAAATAATCCCTCCTTGGCCTCCCAAAGTGTTAAGATACAGACATGAGCCACCGTATCCAGCCTGCTCACTTTTCTTATTTATGTACTACGTAAAGGTAGAAGAAGCTGGATAGTTGACTCCCATATCAAGTCTTCAAATTGGTTACTAAAAAGGTGGTCTTTTTTTAATTAGTTAAAATTATTTCATTTGTAATTCAGACCTCTGGACTATATCCCTGGGTGCCTCATAGCAGAAGAGTCTGTAGCCATGGACCTCCTAGCCACGGATTTGATTTTGGTGGAACAGATCTGGATGTAGCCTTAGAAGCAAGCTGGGTTTTTTCTTTTCTGTTGGTAAAGGCCTTTGACTGCTGCCCTAAGCTTGCATAGGGCACAGGGTGCTGTGAGTTCTCTGGAAAAACATGGTTTGCAGAGCTTTGCAGCTGCGTTCAACTACTTTTTTTTTCGTCATCAAAATCTCAGCATACTACTATGCAAAGGCAGTAGAAGCAAATTCATTCGTTAGACATGCTTTAAAATGAGACTTTTCTTATGTTAGCAGCATTAGATGTAGGACTTTAGAATTAGAATCTAAAGGATAGTAATATGTTTTTCTAGGGAAAGAAATGTAGAGAGTACTTTATAAAATCCAGAAGTGTAGGAAGGCGTGGTGGCATATGCCTATAGCCCTGGCTGCTCAGGAGGCTTGCGTGAGTCCAGGAGTTTGAGGCTGCAGTGAGCTGTGATCACACCTGTGACTAGCCAGTGCAGTCCAGCCTGGGTGACGTAGTGAGACCCTGTCTTTAAAAAAAAAAAAATAAGTATGCTAGGCGCAGTGGCTTACGTCTATGATCCCAGCACTTTGGGAGGCAGAGGCAGGCAGATCACCTTAGGTCAGGAGTTCGAGACCAGCCTGACCAACATAGAGAAACCCTGTCTCTACTAAAAATAAAAAATTAGTTGGGCGTGATGGCGGGCGCCTGTAATCCCAGCTACTCAGGAGCCTGAGGCAGGAGAATTGCTTAAACCTGGGAGGCCATGGTTGCAGTGAGCCGCGATCTCACCATTGCACTCCAGCCTGGGCAACAAGAGCAAACCTCCATCTCAAAAAAATAAATACATACATACATATATAAGTAAAAGATATAATTTACTGCATTCCATTATCAATCAGAAAACATTCTAGGCTGAGCACGGTGGCTCATGCCTGTAATTCCAGCACTTTGGGGGGCCGAGGCAGGAGAATTCCTTAAGCCCAGCAGTCCAAGACCAACTCTGGCAGCAAAGCAAGATCCCATCTCTACAAAAAAATTTAAAAATTAGCCAGCCATGGTGGCAAGCTCCTATAGTCCCAGCTCCTTGAGAGACTGAGCTGGGAGGATCACTTGAGCTTGGGAAGTTGAGACTGCAGTGAACCATAGTCGTACCACTATACTCCAACCTGAGTGACAGAGTGAGACCATGTCTCCAAAAACAGAAAATTAAAGAAAACATCCTGTGTTCTGCTCTGTGTACACATGACTTTCAGAAGTTGTTCAGTTTCCTAATTTGTGTTGAGTATTTTGACATTGTGGGAAACTCTCAGGTCATTGAGAATTTTAAAACACCCAGTGTTATAAAATATTCAAAAATACTTTGACATGTGATATCACATTTGCCATATAATTAATATTGTTTTTATTTAAAAATTATTTGTAGACAGGATTTCCTGTATTGCCCAGGCTGGACTTGAACTCCTGTGCTCAAGTGATCCTCCCAGTTCCTCCTGAGTAGCTGGGATTATAAGCACATGCCACTGCACATGGCTTGTTTTAATTTTTTATATTTATCTATTTGGCTTGACTTTGTAATCTAACCAGTTGGTTTTACACTGGATGTTTAAATAGACAAAAAAAGATCTACATTAATTTCTCTTTAGAATGTAGAAAACAAAATATTTAGAACAATTCAGAGATTTAATGACCTGAGTCTGGAAAGCTGAACAATGCCAATATCACTTTTAAAAAAATCCTGTTCTCCTACTGGCAAAGAATTTCACAGATTAATGTGCAGGAGTGGTGAAGGACTTGTTACTTCTTTGAATTTTGGGAGTTGCCACCTTCTATTAATAAAAGCATTTCCTCAGCAAATGGGAAAAGTTCGCTCTCCCTGACTCTCCTGCAGGCTCACTGTCCCCTCCCACTTCTTGTATCCCACTCTCTCCCCATCTCTCTCTCTCTCTCCCTCCCCTTTTCCCCTCCCCCCCCCCCCCCCCCCCCCTCTCCCCCTCTCTCCCCCTCTCTCCTCCCCACCTTCTCCCCACCTTCTCCCTCTCTCCCTCTCTCCCGCTCTCCTTTCTTTCTCCTTCTCCCACCTCCTTATATTACCTGTGTTAGACTCAAGAGTAATGTCACTCAGCATGTGTCCTCTCCTAGCAGCCTAACCTGCTCCAGTTCGGACCTGAATGCTGTCTTTAGGTCTGGTGTCAGCAGCAACAGACCCCACAGAGTTCGGGTCAGGACCTGTAACAGGGAAACAACTTCCTTAAGGAAAAAGAAAATAAAGAGCTGGAATAGTCCTCTCAACATCCCAAATCCACAGGGAAGTGATGTGGTCATTTAAAAGCAGAAACAACAATAAAAGTGTAGAATCATTGTGTTAAATGCCCAGGCAGGATGAGACATTAAAATCAAATCAATTCTTACTCAGATTTGCGCCACCATTCAGGGACTTTTGGTGATTGTTAGGGTTTCAGTGTGTAGGGTCTAGATGGAACCCACCAATGAAATAAATTAGTCATTGTGCACATCATCTCATCCAGGCAAAGAGTAAAATTGCTGTGGAAAATAAAAATGACATCCTCATTCTTTATCCATTTCCCTTCTGGAGAAATGTGACTCTTTTCTGAAGTCCAGTATGGCCAGTTAAAACAAGTAAATTTCATTGTCCCAAGGCAACCCATAGTCTGGAGAGAGGATTTCATTCCCTTCCTTTAAAATAAACTGTTCTGTCTCCACAGGATGGGAAGCACAGGCACAGGGCTCCATGAAGGCACGGACGAGCTGGCCTGGTGTTCAAGGAGGTGGAATTGGCATTTTTTCAAACCTTCTTGGTGTGTGACATGCCTGGAGCTGCTCTGCATCTGTAGGTGGATTGCAGGGCTAGCGGGTGGGAAGAGGTGAGAGGCAGGCCTAGGAAGAGAACTCTTGTTCTTAACACAACATCCTGGCACCATCAGGAGAGCGCTGAGTGCTTCCAGTTCTGGAAGTGTGGCAAGGGATGGCTAAAGGAAACCAGAGACACAATTGTCCCATTTACAGTTGTGACTCCTTTTTTAATAGGTTGGGAGAGGCTGCTTTTGGTGACTGACACCCTCCCTCCCAGGGGCCATGACTCACTTCACAGGTGAGCTAGCTTAGCTCTGCCTGGCTGATAAGGACCTGTCATTCTTTTTCCAGTTCCCCTCCTCTCCTCCAGGGTTTCACTTGGTTAATGAATAAGCTTGAGGCATGAGGTGTAAATTCTTTTTTTTTTTTTTTTTTTTGAGATGGAGTCTCACACTGTCGCCAGGCTGGAGTGCATCGTGGCACCATCTTGGCTCACTGCAACCTGCAACTCCCTGGTTCAAGCAAGTCTCCTGCCTCAGCCTCCCGAGTAGCTGGGATTATAGGCACGCACCAGTATGCCCAGCTAATTTTTTTACTTTTGGTAGAGACGTGGTTTCACCATGTTGGCCAGGATGGTCTCGAACTTCTGACCTTATGATCTGCCTGCCTTGGCTTCCCAAAGTGCTGAGATTACAGGCGTGAGCCACCATGCCTGACCAGTTAATTTTTTTTTTACCAAATGAAAAGCACTTCAAAACATCCACAGAGAGACAGTTAATGAAAGTGTCAGTAGCACAGCCCAGCAGCTTCTCTATTAGCTTATATACAAACAGACTAAGCTTTTCAACTGTTGAAACCTGTAAACCTTAAAACATGTGCTGCATGTCAGGCTGTTTGCATATGTGCCATGGGAATTAGAATAAACAGGGGACACTGCTTTATCACCGTATCACTAATATTGTGGCAGATTTAATGCTTCATAAACAGGCCAACAGGTTGCCAAGGTTAGCTAGGTCCAAAAGTGTTGTCTCATTGCAGGTGGTGTGTATGTCTGTTTGGTGTGTATTTATTTGTACCTGGCATCTGAAGTTCCTGAGAACTAGTCCAGGTGAAGGGACCCAAACTGAGTCTGTAGACGCAGCCTCTGCCTCCAGCCAGCACTTCAGTTACACACAGGCAGTGAAGAGGTTGTGTCCTAAATGTTCTTTTGTTGATTAACCTTTTAGAACACAAAGCACATTGTCACATAGAAATGCTGTTTTGAATGGTGGGTGTCAGTGAGCTGTGGTGCGTTATAGAGTTCGGGTCAGGACCTGTTGAGTGGGTCAGGAAATCAATGCTGGTAGATACCAGCATTAAAAAAAAGGGAGAAAGTGGAAGAAAAGGACATAACAGAGTAGGTTTCATGTGGTAAAAGTAGGTATTGTTGAGTGATACTGTTGCAATTTAAAACTTATTGCCAGCTGTATGCTGTTAAATTGGGAATCCCTCAGGCAAGGGAAGGGCCATCGTCAACAATGGGTTAAGTACCGGCTGTGTACCGAGGTCCAGCACAGTGACATCAGGCAAGTTATTTTAACACATCTCAGGCACTGTTCTGTCATATTCACACTAAGACTGCTTTACGGGGGTAGGATTAGAGATGGAAGAAATAGATTAATGTATTAGGATGTAGAATAATGTGTTAGGATTAGAGGTAGTAGAGTACCTGGTGCTTAGTAACCTCCCTATAAACCATGATTGGTACCTGTTTGTACTTCTTTATGATATGTATATAAGCAGACCTTAAAGATATTATGAAATGGTATTAACTAAGCCGTGTACTATTTACTCTTCTCCGGAGTGGAATTTATTCAGAGTTCTTGACATTTAGGATCTGCCATTTCACATGATCTAGCAGATCTTTGATTTTACCTTAAATTATTCTTGTGTGGTTGAGGCATCAATCTTAATTTTCTCCCATGAAGTGTGAAGAATGTTGTAAAGTGCTTAGGTCTTTCAGCTGTCTGTCAACTTACTCAAGACTGTTAAGTATGGAATTGCTTCCCAAGTCTATTTTAAGTTGTGTTTCGTCTTTAAAAAAAAAAAAAAAAGTATTCTTCTTTTTTTAAGTAACTGTTCTAAACTTTTTTCTGAATTCCCATCTGCTTCTACTTGATGGCATCATAAATTCCTTCTTACCTTCTGCACATCACTACCCACTTTTTAAGCTGCTATGTCAGCTCTTGTGAAAACCTTTTTTGTGTTGGGCTGGGTGTGAGAGCGGCAGCTTTGTTGACTGTTTTGAGGGGCAGGTTAAAGTTGTCATCAGAAGCATGCGTCAGGGTCAGGGAGCTCGGGTTTCACGCCCCAGCTGTGCCCGTCAGAATCTCGGTCTTTAGCCTCTCTCCCCCTCTGTTTGCCTAGCTGTGGAAGTAGAATTGTTACCCACTTTGTGGGGTGGTTTTGAGGGAAAAAAAGAGCATCAGACTGGTAGCACTGTATCGAGGGTCACATCTCTGGCAAGTACCTTATCAGGTACAGCTCCATGGCCTCTTCTGCTCTTCCCATCTTCCCAGGTTCTAGCCCTAGTGCTTTTGGTAAGACTCTCTCCGGACCTCAACCTCTCTGTGGAGGAAACAGCGAACTTCCAGGTGCAGCTTCCTGCCTCCAGATTCACAAAGCTGTCCACGCGCACACCTCCCTCCTTCTGTGCCTCTGCCAGGCGCTTGTCCCCACACATGTGTTCTGAGTCCCTCTCTCAGGCCTTGTGCTACATCTTATCCATGCCCACCCATGGGCAGAATCCCTTCCACTGTTCAAAATAACTCCCACAACCCCAGCTCGCCTCTTCTCCCAATTCTTTGCTTTCTTTTCGGAATTCAAGGCATCTGCAGTCACCATCCTTGCTGTGTGGTTCCTCACTCAGTCTCCTCTAGCTGTGGTCCCCATACCACTGAGTCTGTTCTCACTGAACACCCTGTGACCCCCTTGCCACACTCACCAGGCAGTCTTCTCATCTTGCCCAGTGTTCAGTACTCTGACCACTTCTTCCCTTTCTTTTGGAGACAGAGCCTTGCTCTATTGTCCAGGCTGGAATATGGAGTGCAGTGGTGTGGTCATAGCTCACTACAGCCTCAAACTCCAGGGCTGACGATCCTTCTGACTGTCTTCTGAGTAGCTGGGACTACCGATGTGCACCACCATGCCCAGCTAATATTTTTTTTTTTTTTTAAGTAGAGATAGTGGTCTCACTGTGTAGCCCAAGCTGTCCTCAAACCCATGAACTCAAGTGATCCTCTCGCCTTGTCGTCCCAAAGTGCTGGGAACTACAGGCGTGAGCCACGGTGCCTGGCATCTTCATCCTCCTTGAAGCAATGTTTTCTTGAATTCCCTAGGTTTGCCCTTCCCCTTTCAGGCCACAGCTTCCCAGGCTCTCTTGCCTACCCTCCCCGTGTATATAAATATTAAAGGCTGGTGCTCCTGAGTTCAATCTGGAGGCTTCTCTGCTTTTCCTGTGCCTTCTCCTCAGCAATTCCCTCTCTCTGGGGGCTCAAACCACCTTCATGCCAGTGATTCCCAAATGAATTCGCTCTGCCCATCCCACATTTCCACCGATGTTTCCCAGGTACTTCAAAGCCACCATCCACCCCATTCCTGTGTTCCCACTATCCTGTTCTCTTGTCCCAGGTGGTATGACCCTCCACTGCCCAGGCTAGTACTTGGAGGACCGTGTAGTTTCTCTGTACAGGTATTGATCGACTTACGATCTATGCAACTTACGACCATTCGACTTTATGACCACAATCGCTAGCCACGACTGCTCCGCGTCTGGCAGCGCAGACGTTGCCCAGCTGGGCGTATAACAGTGCGGACCAGCTTCCGGCAGCACTACCATCTCCACGTGCATATAGCCTACTCAACTTACGACCAAATCATGTTACGACCGGTGTGTCGGAACCAATCGTGGTCGTAAGTCAAGCACTAGCTGTATTCCCACCTCTTCCATCCTAACAAGCCACTGCCCTTTCTCTCTGTATGTATTACACTGGTGTCCTGCTGATCTTCCGGAAGCTTTGTTAGGAGGAGGAGATCTGACCACAAGGCCCTCCTGACTAAGCGTCTCAGTGTGGCATGCCTCTGCTCATCGCTCCGCTGAACCACTGACCCTTCTCCTTCCTCCCTAGGTTTCGCTGTTATGGTCATTCATCCTCAGTCTAGACTGCGTTCCTTTATCGGATGAGTCACCTCGTATTCCTTCTGCCTGGATCACAATTCCCCATCTTCAGAATTTCTACACTATCTGCTCTCCCAACCCTCAAGTCTTGGGAAAGATCCAAGTGTCTTTTCCTTAAGGAAACTGTTCCTAAACCCTAGGCGTGGTCAGTTCCTCATGGGAAACTCCAGCACAAGCTCCTTTTCTAACCCTGAGCCCATGCCTGATGGTCTGTGCACTATCTCTCTCCCTGAGTACTGGGCTGTGGGCTGTATCTCTCTGATTCACTCTCATAGCCTTAGTTGCTTTGTTTTAGAAGATAGTTTGTTAATGAATGAATGGATAGATGAGTAAATGAACAAGTGAGATTGAAATATACAGGCATTCATTGGTGTCCACGGGGGATCAGTTTCAGGACCCCTGAGTCTACCAAAATTCTCACATACTGAGGTCCCACCGTCAGTCCTGCAGACCCTGTGGATATGAGAGGCCCCCCATATAGGCAGGTTTTGAATCCCTCAAAGACTGTGTTTTCCTTTTTTAATTCCTTCCTTTTTCTATTCATTAAAGAAAGACTGTTTTCAAAATGTGTTGGGTTTTGAAAAATATATATAAGTGGACCCATACAGTTCAAACACGTGTTGTTCGAGTGTCAACTGTATTTGTTTGTAAAGTAGTTAGCATAGTTCTCTACAAGCATTTTAGCAATTAATAAATCGTGGCTTTAATAATTTTTGACTGACTTTTCAGCCTGTAACCATGAAGAAGAAAAATAAAACACCAGGCTGGGTAACCAAAGCAGGGTTCCTCATTGACATCATTCATTCAATTCTGAGGCAATTGGCTTGGGCCATGGGAACTTACAGCCTAAACGGTAGCTCTTCTGCCTCTCGGTCAGCCTGTTAATATCTCATATTTATTGTCGCCTCTTCTGCTGCCCCTTCTCATGTTAAAATCATCATTTCCCACCTAGATTCCTGCCTACTTGGTGTTCCTCTACCAGTCTTTTTGCCTCCTTCACTCTTCCTCCAGATTGCGGGCTTCTTAAGCATAGGGAATCCCTTCCCCACTGCTGCATTCCAGTACCCAGTGCCACTGTTTATTGAATGAATGAGATGGCTGGGCACAGTGGCTCATGCCTGTAATCCCAGCCCTTTGGAAGCCCAATGTGGGTGGATCAGTTGAGCCCGGGAGTTTGAAACGAGCCTGAACAAGATGGCAAAATCTTCTCTCTGCAGAAGATAAAAAAAATCAGCCGGGTGTTGTGGCATGCACTTGTAGTCCCAGCTACTCAGGAGGCTGAGGTGGGAGGATTGTTTGAGCCCAGAAGCTTGAGGCTACAGTAAGCCATGATACCACTATTGCACTCCAGCCTGGGGAACAGAGCAAGACTCTGTCTCAAAAACAAACAAACAAACAAATAATGAATGAATGAATGAATGAATGAGATGAATGTTTTAACAGGTGGTTTCAGGGTTTAATTTAAAAAATTAAAAATCAATTAATTTTAGTCTCAGAAAATTTTGAGAATTTGTAGTTCAGACTTTTTAAAAATAATGTTTTCTTTTGTTGTTGTTGTTCGAGAGTATGCAGAGCAATGGAATGTCTTATATTGGCTTTGGCGAAGTTCTTTTTGTCTGAATTACATATTTGTGATTTAACAGCAGTAACCTTGTTAATTAAGTACCTACACGACCCAGGCCCTGTGGTAAAAGCTTTGTAAGGTAGGTGGAGATGTCTGTTTTATAGGTAAAGAAAGAGAAGTCCAGGGAGGCAGGTAATTCACCCCAGACAACTTAAGGTTTGGGCGGGATTTGAACCCAGGTCTCTGTGGCCTCAGAACCTGTGGTTTTCCCATTTGACTTTGTGGCTTCCCTTTGGGTAGGTTTTAAATAATTAAACATCACCATTATCTTCATGTCTAAAGAGTGTTTTCTTTGCCACTTCCTTGGCCTTAATTGGAGAACTGTAAAGTGAAGTGACATGTGGGAACAGTGGCCAGCGTGTGTTATCTGTCCATATTTAATTGAGGGGAAGGATGGGGAGGTAGCAGATTGGAGGGCCTGACTTGTTCTAGGTGACAGAACCAAGATCACACTCTGCCCCATTCTTCTACATCCTAGTTGGGTGCCAATGGAACTTTCTCTCTGCCTTGTCAGTAAGCAGTTAATAACAGCATCTTCTCTCACCGCAGTGAGGGTCCAGCAAGTAGGATCTGTGGAAGCTGTCTGGAGATGCCTCGCTGCTCTGGCAGCTTCCTCTGCACTCTCCATCTCTGTAAGCACGGCCGTCGGAACCTGCTTCCTTTCCTTGATTCTTTCCTTTCCTTTCTTGAGTGCCTCTCATGGGTCAGGCACTGCCATGGAGGCCCTGAGGAAGCAGAGAGGAAGGAATGCAGTCCTCCACTATCTTCACTAGTTCTGTCTGTCCCTTTATGGGCTCAGATCTCTTTCACTGTCCTACTTTCCCCTCTTTCAGCCTCAGTACTTTTTTTAAAAAAAATTATTAGCCCTTATTGAAGAAACATAGTGTAAAAGGAAGCGTGAAGGACAAGGAATCCCAAGCTCTGGCTCCCAATGGTGTGAACAGGCAGGCGGGCCAGCTTCTGCTGTCAGTGACAGTGGCCCATTTCCTGCCCAGGCAAAGCTGCCCATTAGAGCCAGAGCCAGGGCCCTCCAGTTTCCAGTCCAGGCACTTTTTTCACATAGCAGGCTTCAACATGGGATTTTCTAACTGAAAAATTTGGATTGTTTTTTCTGGCTTGTTTTTTCTCTTGAGAAGAAACAGGCTGCCAGCAGACATAAAGGCTTTTTTATTTATTCATTTATTTATTTTCCGTTTTTTCTGAGATAGGGTCTCTCTCTGTTGCCCAGGGGCTGGAGTACAGTGCTGCAGTCTCAGCTCACTGCAGCCTCAGCCTCCTGAGTAGCTGGGACTACAGGTGCACACCAACACACCCAGCTAATTTGGTTTGTTTTGTAGAGATGGGGTCACACTATGTTATGTTGTCCAGGCTGGTCTCAAATTCCTGGACTTAAGCGATCCTCCCACCTTGGCCTCCCAAAGTGCAGGGATTATAGGCATGAGCCACCACACCTGGCTTGACGTTTTGTTTCTTCCTTGCTTTCCTCCCATGATCATATGTTGAATTTCTGGAAAACTGCTGTGGATAACCCCAGGTGCTAAGCTGGGTGTACACAGCAAGTCTGCACTTTGTCTTGAAGACACTGAAGAGTTTGACAGAAGAGAATGGATCATGTCAGCAGGGAAATAATGGATTGGAGAGGTTGGAAAGGAGGGCTGTCATTTTCTGGGCTTGCCTGCCCTTTTTTACTTCTTTGGGCATATCGGAAATACCTTGATTTTACCATGTTTCTTTTAGATCACTGATTGCTGTTTGCAACCTAATATCTGCCTAGTTCCTTAAATGGGTTAAGGGGAAATATGTCTATGATCATTTTTCTGAACTCAGGAAAATGTTCCTAGTGACCATTAGGGTTGGGTGGTTTTGTTTTCCTTTATTTCAACATCTTTCTTTAAAGATTTTAAAGTTTACCCTTTTGGAAAATCTGATGAAACCCTCCATTCTCTATTTGGTAAATTGCAGAGGCTGTCCATCTGTCATAAATTTAAACCTGATCAAAACTATATGGAATATGAGAAAACTTTTGTATCTAATATATTCATATTTAAATAAGCAAACAAACACAAAGCAACCTTTGGTATCATCCATGCACGAGCTGACAATCCAGAATGACTGCATGTGTGGTCAGTTACGGCCCCAGGCTGTGGTTGCTCTGAGGCTGAGAGGAATAAGAAAAGGCCATCTTAAAGGGTGTCAGAGAACGCACCCTTGACATTAAGACACACAATGGCATTAGAGGAGTAGGATTTGGGGCAGTGAAGTAGGGAGAGGCCACTGTTGGCACGCATCACTTCTGGTCATGGAGTAACATACCAGGTTATCACACAGGGACTCCTTCCAGCATTTGCACAAGCTGTTGTATGGAGAGATGGACACACTCCAATTCCTTGCAAACAGACGTATGCCAGTGTCAGCTCTGCATGACACAAACCAGGACCCTTCCATTGCATGTGGTATCGTGGAAAGAATGTAGGCTTTGGTTGGGGTCCCAGCCTACACATGTGTAGTCTGTGGGACCTTCGGCAAGTCCGTTTTTATGAATCTCAGTGTCCTTACCTTTAAAGCCAGGATAATGCTTAAAAGATTTTCTGTGCTGACAGAGGAAATAGCCAATAGTCATCTTTCTTTTTTGTTTTTGTTTTTTAATTTGTTTAATTAATTTATTTTTTTTTTGAGACAGGGTCTCACTCTGTCACCCTGGCTGGAGTGCAATGGCACAGTCTCAGCTCATAGAAACCTCTACATCCCGGACTCAAACAATCCCACTACGTCACCCTCCCAGGTATTTGGGACTGCAGGCATGCCTGGCTAATCTGTGTATTTTAAGTAGAAACAGGGTTTCACTGTGTTACCTAGGCTGGTCTTGAACTGCTGGACTCAAATGATCCACCTGTCTTAGCCTCCCAAAGTGCTGGCATTACAAGCATGAGCCACCATCCTCAGTCCTCTTTTTTGTAACCATTGGAGTAATAAGAATATAGGCAATTGCCTTAGATATTGAGATCTTGATGTTTGCTGAGGATGGCCATGGTAAAAAAAATGCAGGACTAATGGTGTGTAACTGCTTCAGCAGTTTCCTAGTACACCCTCCCCACCCCCTAACAGTTGCTACAGTAAACTGGTTTCAGCCCTCTAAGAAGCAAACTGCAAAAATTCCCCTAGCGGCTGAGCAAGGCTGAAGTCTGGCATCTGAGCCGCAGTACTCATTTACACCACATGTGTCCCACTCAGGGGCTCCACTTCCATGGGACTGAAGACATTGAAACAGAAATAAGTTTGAGCTGATCTTAAAGAGACCTTCTCACTTAAGCATAATGTTGAAAATGGCCTTCAGTAGTTAGACAGGGTAAACAATGGAAAAGTTAGACATTTTGTTTGTTTAAAATGCAATGAACATCTGTGAATCCACCACTCAGCCAAACAATTAAAACATGTACCTGCTCTTCTCCTGTCTAGTCCTCCTGATTCCCTTCCAGCACCAGCCACTTTGCTGAAGTGTGTGCCAATCATCTTCTTGCTGGTTTTTGTTTTCCCTCTCATACATACCCCCGCCATGTGTGTATGTATGTGTGTTGCAGGACCTGAGGGGGATTGCATTTATCATTCACCATTACATCACTGAGATTCATCCGTTTTATTCTATGTAGCTGTAGTGCCCTCATATTTTCTCTTAGACAGTATTCCATTGTGTTAATGTACTGCAGATTTGTACTGCAGGGTCATAGGGAGTGAGAATGATCACCTTTAAGTGAGAACACTAGCTTGTTTTCCAAAATGGTCACATAACCACTGGGGATCCTGTTACTCCACACCTTCCGGATAGTTGGTATTATCAATATTTTCATAATTTTTGCCAGCACAGTAGGTATAGAATCATGTCTCCTTATAGTCATGATTTGCCTTTGTCTGTGGCTGAGCATCTCTGCATATGTCCACTGGCCTCACACACCTCCCTTCTGTGCAGTGACTGCTTGCCTCTCGTGCCGTGTGCCCACTTTTCTGCAGTTGTTTCCTCACTAGGTTATGGGTGTTTTTATGTATCCTAGTGCTAGTCCTGTCAGTTGAATGTCTTGCAGATATCTCCTCCTGGTTTATGGATTGCCTTTCTTCTCTTTAAAGTATCTTCTGAGGACAAAGGCTTTAATATTAATGTAGCCAAATTTATTGATCTTTTCTTTTATGCCTATCCTTTTTCTGTCTTCTTAAATTATTTCCTACTTCAAGTTCAGAAAGATACTCACTTATGTTTTCTTTTCAAGCTTTCAGAGTTTGCTTTTGACATTTAAGTTCTTCATCCATCTGGAGTGAATTTTTCGGCATGGTGTGACTAAGAATCCAATTTCATTTTTTTTCCCTATGGATAAACAATTTTTCCAGCTTTTCCTTTTCCAGGCAGTTCTGTCAAAAGTCAAAGTTTCACAGATGTATACGTGTTTTTCTAGGTTGTTAGAATTCTGTATCATTGGTCCGTTTATCTCTGCATCGTTACTCCACTGTCGGAACTCCTATAGCTTTACAATAAGTTGTTTACCAGGTAAAGCAAGACCCGCTTCCTATTCTTTTTTAGAAATGTCCCAGCTGTTGTTGGCCCTTTTGTTCTAATTTTAGAATCCATCTTTCAGGTTTCCCAGAGTAACTGCGGTTTAACTGATGTATAATAAAATGACTGTCTTTGGTATACAGTTCTGTGCCTCAGCGAATGCATGCAGTAATGTAATCAGCATTGCCGTCAGGATACAGAACGGTTATGTGACCCCCAGAATGCCCTCACCCTCTTTATAGTCAACTTCCTCTTCCATTCTAGCCCCAGCACTAGCCCCAGGCGCTCTCAACCGGTTGTTTTCTACTGAGCTTTTTTCTTTTCTTATTTTTAAATTTTTTCAACATTTAATTAAAATGTTGGAGGCTGACTCTGGGCACACAGCCTGTGAGTTAGCCCTATTCCACGGGAGCTGTTTAAAAAATAAAATAAAACGTCGGAATATTTTTGCTGGAGTTGCAGTAAATTTATAAATCGATTTAGGAAGGAATCTACATTTTATGCTGTCTCCCTGTTCATAAACGTAATGCATCAACTTAGCTGAAAAGTCTTTGCTTGACAGTAGTGGAAAGTTCTTTTTAAAAAAAAAAACAAACCAGTCTAAACATTTTAAGTAATTCTTTAATACAGGAAACATTTTATAAGCTAATTGTCAACCTACATAAACAAAATGTATATAAATACACAGCAGACATTGGCAGTATTACATTGTTAAAATGTATGTATTATATATATGCCACATCCTAGTTCCAAGCCAGCTTTGTTGCTTTACCTACAAGACCTCAGGCAAGCTGTTTAGTTTCTCCAATACTCAGTCTCTTTATTTGTGCGGTGACTACAACATCCGAAGATTAAATGCTGTGATGTGTGCAGTGTCAAGAGACAATGGACCAGGCACAGTGAAGCCGGAGTGGTTGAGACTCTTATGTGAAGGAACTGCTCCCACACACCTCCAGGGAAACAGGGAGGACTCTTAGCACATTTGGTTCCCCAGTGGCTTTCACAAAGCGGCAAGACCGATAGATTGCCTTGAATCATTTCCCTGACAAATTTGGAAAAGGTTAGTGTTACCCAGCAGCCTGCTACATACTGCTTCTGACAGACGAGCTGGAATCACTGGAATCACTGGAGGACACAGTTGACAGCCAATTCATTTTGCTGATTCATCCTTTACAGGCGTGGCTTCAAGCCAGAGCTTGGCTTCTAGATTAAAGGCCGAGAGCTGCAAAGCTGCTGGGACTCAAAGGAATGCTGGTAAATTATTGCCACGTGGAGGCCAGCAGTGAAAAGCGGACTGTTATTTATTTCCCCCTTTAAGTGATCCTAAATTCCAAATGTGCTCAGATAAATTCCCTCGCCATGGTTGGGGAGTTGTTTGTAACATTTGTCCATCAGCTGGGAGCTGAATTACTGAAAACAATCAGATAGCATTAAATAGATTATCTCAGCTCCTCTATGACCCTGTTATCACCTTTGCTTTCATGGGAATATTGACCCAAGCCTTCTCTCCTATTTGGTAATCCAAATTAAACTTGAGAGAAGGATTTTTTTCGAGATAGGGTCTTGCTGTGTTGCCCAGGTTGGAGTGAGTGTAGGCGGCAATCACAGCTCACTGCAGGCTCGACTTCCTGGGCTCAGTCTATCCTCTCGCCTCACCTCAGACTCCCTAATAACTGAGACTATAGTCTCAAGCCATCACATCTGGCTAATTTTTTTTTTTTTTTTTTTTTTGGTAGCGATAGTGTTTTGCCCCATTGTCCTGGCTGGTCTCAAACTCCGGGGCTCAGGCAGTCCTCCTGCCTTGGCCTCCCACTGTTCTGGGACTTTAGGCATCAGCAACCACACCCAGCAACAGAGGGATTATCGCAGGTGTCATCCCTTTTGGGCATGCTTGCAAAATAAACCTTTTTAAGTTAAAGAACGAAATAGCCAGGCCCAGCACGGTGGCTCATGCCCATAATCCCAGCACTTTGGGAGACCGAGGCAGGCAGATCACTTGAGCCCAGGAGTTTGAGACCAGCCTGGCCAACACAGCAAAACCCTGTCTCTATGAAAATTACAAAAATTAGCTGGGCATAGTGGCGCATGCCTGTAATCCCAGCTATTCAGGAGGCTGAGGCAGGAGAATCACTTGAACCCAGGAGGCAGAGGTTGCAGTCAGCCTAGATCACGCTTACGTTCCAGCCTAGGTGACAGAGCAAGACTCTGTCACAAATAATAAATATATTAATAAAAATAAAGAACTTTCTTTAAAAAAAAAAAGAATGAAATGGGGAAATCGAGGAGATGCTCATTGATTGACAGTTGGTACAGAATAATGATGATAGAACCAATGGATTCTCATATATCCACATTGATAGATTAATGTATTTTAATCTGTCGCAAGCCTAGGGAGTCACAAGCTTACAGGGAAATCACCAGTACATAAAACTGGTATGTGACAGGGTGACTTTTAAGAGAGGGTGGAGATTGTGTCTTGATTTACCAAATACCTGACGTAGTTCCTGGGACAAAAACACTCAGTAAGCAATTACCACATGGAAGAATGGGTGGCAGTGTTTCTTGTATATAAATTGTTGGGAGACTGGGTAAATGAGTGAACAGAACCAGAAATATGACACATTAAAAGTAAGAAAAAGAACTGTTCCAAGGAATAAGATTTTGGGGAAAGGATCCTGTTTCTGTGGCTGTCTGATATGAGTAACTTTACTCAATGGCACATCTCCAGACCTACCTGCTTTTACTGCTTACCTCCTGAGTAAGTAAGTCAGAGCGTGCTGTTTTGAGCTCACGTTTCAGTAACCCCCTCTACTTCTTTGGGAGACTTTGTATAATATGAATATTCTCTAGCACCTTTTTTTAGAGATGGGGGTCTCACAGTGTTGCCCAACTTGGTTTTCAACTCCATGGGCTCAAGTCATCCTCCTGCCTTGGCCTCCCAAAGTGCTGCGATTACAAGTGTAAGCCTCCATGCCCAGCCTCTCTAATAGTTTGAGGGGTGTTTTTCCCCTTTTTCTTTTTAACTATAGAGTATTTTAAAAGCAAACAAACTTCTTAGTAAAAATTTGTGTTTTCTGAAGTAGAGTTTTTTCCTATTTTGTTCTGTTTTTTAGATGGCTAAATATTTAGGGCATGACATTCCGGAAACCTTTGTTGTGCTGAGAAGTTTTAGTGAAATCTGGCCTGGTTGAAGATTAAAATGTGTCAGGTGCTGGATGTGGGGCACCTGCCTCCCTTTCCCTCTGCAGTTGTCTTTCCCTCTGCATTAAGGTCCCTGGTAAACTGGAGTCCCTTGTCCACTGCCAAAGTGGCCCAAAGCCTGCATGCTCGTCCCTACCACTGCATTCTGCCCTGCATTTATTCACATCATTTTTGTTGAGATGAAAACTATTCCATATCCAGAGGTTTTCTACTTGCAGGTAGACAGATTCTGTTTCTGATATCGTGGCGCTTTTGCAGCTACCAGGTGCAAAGACTGCCCTGAACAGCGTGGCCAGGCTCTTATGGTCTCACTGCCAGTGTGCATAATAGTTGTTGACAGTGATAGTGGGCTGGGAACGCATGTGCCCCAACTGGAGGCCAGAACCAGCAAATTAGTGCCCATCCACCAAGAGGCCACCATTGGTTCTCAATCCCACACTGCCATCATGATTCATCCACAGTAACCTCAGAAGAGCGGGCAGCATGCGCGCAGAACACAACTGACCTGGCCTTAGTCTGAAGCATTAATACCAGGGGGGAAATAAGCCCCACTTTCAAGCACTCCTGCCAGCCAGAGGCGCATTATGGAGAATTAGCAGTCTTTAAGATGGAAGGAGCAGAGCCATGTCCTCAGTATTGTGAAGCTGTCTTAAATTTGCAGAGTGCATGGGAGCTAAGCTATGAGGACGCAAAGGCATAAGAAAGATGCAATGGACTTTGGGACTCCAGAGGAAGGACAGGAGGCTGGTGAGGGATAAAAGACTGCACATTGGGTGCAGTGTACACTGCTCAGGTGACGGATGCACCAAAACTCAGAAATCACTGCTGAAGAACTTTTCCATGCAAACAGACACCACCAATATTTATTTCAATAGTTCCCCTAAAACTATTAAAATAAATAAAATATTTTAAAAAACTGCATATGTAGTGTAATTCCAGTTATAGGTAGCTCAAGAGAAGGCAAAATTAAGCTCTGATGGTAGTAATGGTGACAGCACTTTTTAAGTTGAGGAAGATAATGCCATAATTGTGCTATATATCTGAGGTGCCTTCATCCAGTGAAGGAGGGGTAGGAGGCTGTCTACAAACAGGCATGAGGGTCACAGGGATGCTCTTTAATTGTGTGATGGATACGTGGGTGTACACATTTGTTTAAAAATCATTGTAACAAAACAGGAAATAAACCCTGATAGTTAAAACAAATTTTAATAATGAAATGAAAATAATAAAGCACTTTCAGAAGAACTTTGCAGAGTTCAGAGTGAGGTGCAGCGTGGTAAGAGGGACCCTGGTAATCGGGTTAGAGGAACCTGGTTTTGCATCTTGTCCCTGCCATGACCTCTGTGACCCAGCTTTCCCACCAGCAAAAACATCTCCTCCCTTGCAAGCATGCTATGAAGATTAGATATAATGCATGTAAAACACTGCACACAGACTTCCAGGAGATCTTCAGTGTGTGACACAGTAATCACCACCCACTGGCAATATTGCTTTTTGTTACCATTTTTATTTTAGGAAAATAGGGTTTGTAGTTTTCCCTTAGAGGTTTTGTTTGTTTTCATTTTGTAATTCCAAAAATGAATAATATCCAATAATGTTGACTGCAAACATTTTGAAAATTAGTATTTTACTTACATCATTACAGTTCTTTACAGTTTACAAAGCATTTTGACACCAAAAAGAAGATTGGAGAGCAATGACTCTTTTTTTCCAGATGAGAAAACTCAGACTTGGAGAGTTGAAGGGGGTGTACTCAAGGTCCGTTGTCTTCCAGGTGGCAGAGCCAGGGTCAGACCTCAGACCTGATGGGGCTCCTTTGACCACCTTAGGCTACCTATCAAAAGTGACATCTTTGGGGCTAGGCCATACTTTTCTAAGTTTTTTTTTTTTTCTCTTTTCCTTATAGCTGTCAATACCAGCAAATATGCAGAAAGCTATCGGATCCAGACCTATGCTGAATATATGGGGAAAAAACAGGAAGAGAAGCAGATCAAAAGAAAGTGGATGGAAGATGGCTGGAAGGAGGCTGACAGCAAGCGGTTAAACCCCCAGTGCTTACCCTATGCCCTGCAGAATCACTATTACCGCAGCAATAGGTAAGTGCTCTCAGCTGTTGATTTAAAAGGCCAGAGTTTTAGCAGTGGCTTTCCTTGTTGCCTCTCATAGGTTTTTAAGTACTGAATCTGACTTTTGAGAAAGATGGCGTTTCTAAATTTTCACATCATATCAGAAGTGATTATGGCCTAAATTCCCTGTATTTTAGAGACTGCTTTATAGACCACAGCTATTTCAGTTAACCCTTACAAAACCCCTTTGAAGCAGACAGGATTTTTTTGATACAGGGTCTCATTCCGTTGCCCAGGCTGGAGTGCAGTAGCATGATCACAGCTCACTGCAGCTTCGACCTCCTGGGCTCAAGTGATCCTCCAACATCAGCCTCCTTAGTAGCTGGGACTACAGGTACATACTACCATGCCCAGCTAATTTTTGATTTTTTGTAGAGATGAGGTCTCACTGTGTTGCCCAGGCTGGTCTCAAACTCCTGGATGCAAGTGGTGCCCTTGCTTCAGCCTCCCAAAGTGCTGGGATTATAGGTTAAAGTCACTGTGCCTGACCCAGGATATGTCTTATTCCCATTTTGGGGATGAGAAGATGGAGACTCTGTGTCTTGTTTACCAGTTCTGTGAGACAACCACGATTAGAACTGAACCCATGTGTGCCTGATCCCTTGCTCTTCTCGGTACGGCTGACTCTACCTGATCTCCTGAGTTTTCAGATTCTGTAGATACTGAACCATTTGCCTACTGTAGAAAGAATGCTTGACTCACTCTTTCTTTTACCACCCATAATCCTCCCTGCAGAAAATAAATGCTGGCAACATTTGGTATCTTTGTGAAACCACAAATCATAGGTATGGGAAAATGTATTCATATGTATGTTCAATATAGAAAATTGTGAAGTTTAGAACAATGTGAATTAACAAGAGAAAAAAATTAGCAATAATCCCAACACCCAGAAGCAGTCACTGATAATATTTCAGATTGCCTTCATACTTTTAAAATGGTTTTTTAGAGAGTAAAAACATTGAGGTATAATTAAGAGAAAATAAAATGCAAAGATCTTAATGTTTAGAGTCTTACCAGTTATATACACTCATATAACCACCACCCAAAGCACGATATAGAACATTTCTATTTTCCTTGAATTTCCTTGTGTCCCTTTTCAAACAATCCCAGATTCCCACTACAATTCTCATTACCCTAAGCAACCATTTTTAAATTTTTACCACTATAACATTAGTTTCACCTATTCTTGGAATTTATGAAAAGTAGAATCGTTTTGCATTGTTTAACTTTTTTGCTTAATATGTTTTTTAAATTCATCCTTGCTATTATGTCTCAGTAGTTTTTTTTAATTGTTGAGTAGTATTTAATTATGTAAATATTGAGCATTTATTTTACCCCCATTCTCTTGATGGTGGACATTTGAATTATTTCTAGTTTGAAGCTGTTATCAGTAAGGCTGCTGTGTTTTGTCTACATATGTAGAATTACTGATTTTTAGGATAAGTGTGTGTTAAACTTTATAAGAACAAAGAAGCAGTTGTTTAATTTTTTTTTTTTTTTTTTTTTTTTTTGAGACGGAATCTTGCTGTTACCCAGGCTGGAGTGCGCTGGAGTGCAATGGCACAGTCTTAGCTCACTGCAACCTCCATCTCCCGGGTTCAACCAGTTCTTCTGCCTCAGCCTTCTGAGTAGCTGGGATTACAGGCGTGGACCACCACGCCCAGCTAATTTTTTTTTTATTTTTAGTAGAGAAGGGGTTTCACCATGTTGGTCAGGCTGGTCTCGAATTCCTGATCCACCCACCTCGGCCTCCCAAAGTGCTGGGATTACAGGCATGAGCCACTGCGCCCAGCCTCTTGCCCCTTTTAAAATTGGGTTGTCTTTTTGCTGTTAACGTATAGTTATTTTATGTAGTCTGGATAGATAGCCTTTGTCAAATATGTGTGCTGCATGTGTATTTTTTCGATTCTGTGGTTTGCCTATTCATTTTCCCTGTGATGTTTTTAAATGAACATATTTTTTTCTCTTTCTTTCTTTGTTTTCTTTTTTTCTTTTTTTTTGATATAGTCTTGCTTTTGTTGCCTAGGCTGGAATTCAGTGGTGCAGTCTCAGCTCACTGCAATGTCTGCCTCCCAGGCTCAAGTGATTCTCATGCCTCAACCTGTGTAGGTTATAGGCATGAGCCACCACACCTGGCTAATTTTTGTATTTTTAGTAGAGACAGAGTTTTGCCATGTTGCCCAGGCTGGTCTCGAACTCCTGGCCTCAAGTGATCCGCCCACCTCAGCCTTTCACAATGCTGGGATTACAGATGTGAGCTACCATAGGTAGCCAGAGATTTTTAATTTTCATAAAGTCCTTTATATTTAGTAAGTTTTTTCCTTATTGGATTTTTTTCCCCACAAAATCTTTGCCTACCCTAAGGTTGCAGTGATTTTCTCTTGTTTTTTTGTAGAACATTTGTAATTTTAACTTTTAGATTTAGGTTGTGACCCATTTCAAATTAATTGTGTATATCAAGTGAAATATGGAGATCAGGGTTTTTGTCTTCTGGTTTTTTTTTTCCATATGACTATCTGGTTGTTCCAATAACATTTTAACAGTTTGTTTAAAACAGTTTTATTAAGTCCTTATGTTTATCAAGTTTTTTCCTTAGTGGATTTTTTCCCCCAAAAATCTTTGCCTATCCTAAGGTTGCAGTGATTTTCTCATGTTTTTTTGTAGAAGGTTTGTAATTTTAACTTCTACATTTAGATCATGACCCATTTCAAATTAATTGTGTATATGCAGTGAGATATGGGTTTTTTTTCCACATGACTATCTGGTTGTTGAACAACATTTTAACAGTTTGTTTAAAACCGTTTTCTTCCTTCATTGGTTTGACTCACTACCTTTGTCAAAAATAAATTGACCGTGCATGTCTAGGTCTGTTTCTGCACTCTTCACTTCCAGTCAGTTATGTCTTTTCTTATGCCAGTACCACACTGTCTTATTACTGTGGGTTTATAGTATCTTAAAACCAGATACATATACCTTCTAACAGTGTTAGATTCTTTTGACCATTCTATATCTTTTGCATTCTATATAAATTTTAGAATAATGTTGCCATTTTCTTCAATAAGCCTACTTTTTTAGTTTTTACTATGTCAGTCTGGTATATTTGATGTTAGTTTTCTTCCTAAGTATTTTTTTCTTTTTTTATATAGAGATGGGGTCTCATTCTGTCATCCAGGCTGCAGTACAGTAGCATGATCACAGGTCACTACAGCCTTGACCTCCTGGGCCCTAAGATTGTCCTGCCTCAGCCACCAAAGTAGCTGGGACTACAGGCACTTGCCACGACTCCCAGCTAATTTTTAAAAATGTTTTGTAGAGACAGGGTCTCCCTATGTTGCCCAAGCTGGACTCAAACTCCTGGACTCAAATGAACCTCCCATCATGGTCTCCTAAAGTATTAGTATTATAGGTTTGAGCCACCATGCCTTGCCTGGAATTGTTTCTTAAATGTCATTTTCAAACTGTTTGCCACTTTTGTATAGAAATATAATTTATTGTTATCTATTGACTTCATATCTTCCAGTCTTTTTAAATTCATTTATTTGTTCTAATAGGCTTTGAAAAATATTCCATAAGGTTTCCTATTTGCACAATTATGTTGTATGCTATTAACAAGTTTTACATCTTTTCCAGCCTTTATGTCTTTTATTTCTTTTTCTTGTCTTATTGCACTGACTAGCACCTCTAGCATATTGTTAAATAGAAGTAGAGTGGGTATACCTGCCTTGTTTCCAGTATTAGGGAGAAGAATTTCAATGTTTCCCCATTAAGTAAAATTTTAGGTTGTTCATATACATTCTTTTTCAGGTTGAGGAAGTTCCTTTCCATTTCTAGTATGTTAAGCAATCATTCAGCTTCACCAATGGATACTGAATTTTTTTCAGGTGCTCTTTCTGTATCTTTAAAAATTGTCTTATGGTTTTTGTCTTTTATTTATTTATTTTTTTTTATTTTTCGGAGACAGGGTCTGTTGCCCAAGCTAGAGCACAGTGGCATAATCATAGCTCACTGTAGCCTTGAACTCTTGGGCTCAAGGGATCATCCCACCTCAGCCTCCTCAGTAGCTGGGACTACAGATGTACACCACCACAACTGACTAATTTTTTTGTTTTTGTAGAGACAGTCTTACTGTGTTACTCAGGCTGGTCTTGAACCTTTGGCCTCAAGAGATCCTCCCACCTCCAAAAGTGCTCAGATTACAGGTGGGAGAGCTGCGCACCTGGCCATCCTTTATTTTGTTATTATTTTTGAATTATACTAATTGATATTTGAATGTTTAATCAGATTTGCATGCCTGAAAGAAATCCCACTTGGCTATGAAGTATTATCCTTTTAATAAGTTGTTGGATTTGATCGATGATATTGTGTTAAATATTTTTGCTTCTCTGTTCATGAGGAATATTAGACTGTAATTTTCTTTTATATCTTTGTCAAGTTTTGGTATCAGGGTTATGTTGATCTCATTCTTATTAGAAGTGTTTCTGTTTATCTTCTGAAACAATTTATGTAGAATTTTTCTGAAGTTTTTTGGTAGAATTTAGCAGTGAAACATCTGGGTATAGAGTTTCTTTGTGAAATTTTTTTATGAACTCAACAATTTTTAAAAATTCATATGAAGTTACTTAGATTTTCTGTTTCTTCTTATATGAGTTTAAGTAATTTGTGTTTTTCAAGGAATGTTTCATTTCAATTTAAGTTTTCAAATCATTAGCATAAAATTTTAGGTCAGAATATTCTCTTACTATAAGTTTAATATTTGTGGGATCTATAATGTCCCTTTAAAATTCCTGATATTAGTGGTTTGTGTCTCTATTTTTTCCTTTCTAGCTGCTTACCTATTTCACTAATCTTTTCAAAGAACCAACTTTTGACTTTATAGATTTTTTCTTTATTGTTTTCTACTTTTTTTTCATTCATTTATACTGTTGTTCTTATTATTCTGTTTATTTTGAGTTTAATTTGCTATTCTTTGTTCACTTTGTTAAGGTGAGAACTTAACTCATTGATTTTTTTTTTTTATGTTTCTTCTTTTCTTTTCTTTTTTTTTAGGGAGTTTATTAAGAAAGTAAAGGAGTAAAGAATGGTTACTCCATAGGCAGAGCAGCCTATTTCTTTTTTTCTAATAAAAGCACTTAAAGCTGTAAATTTTTGTTTAGACTGCTTAGCTGCATCTCACATATATTGATATGTTGTCTTTTCACTCCTGTTACAAAATCTTTTCTGGTGTCTCTTGTACCTCCTTCTTTAACACAGGGGTTATTTAGAACTTCTTTCCTAACTATTGAGACTCGGTTTATTGCTTGGCATGTGATCTGTCTTGGTGAATGTTCCATGTAGACTTATGAGTAGAATGTTTTATGAATATCATTGCAGGGTTAAGGTGGCTCATGGTGTCACTCAAATGTATATCCTTACTGATTTTTTTTTTTTTTTTGTCTACTTATTCTTTTGAATACTGAAAGCGGTGTTGAAATCTCCAACTATGATTCGACATTTGTTTATTTCTCCACTTAATTGTGTTTGTTTTTTCTTTCATGTATTTTGAAGCTCTTCATATGTGTGTTCCTATTTAGGGTTGTTACGTCTTTTGTGTGTGTGTGTGCAGTGGCATGATCTCAGCTCACTGCAACCTTCTCCTGGGTTCAAGTGATTCTCCCACCTCAGCCTCCCGGATAACTGGGATTACAGGTGTGCACTACCATGCCTAGCTAATTTTTGTATTTTTGTGGAGATAGGGTTTTACCCTATTGGCCAGGCTGGTCTTGAACTTCTGACCTCAGGTGATCCACCTGCCTTGGCCTCACAAAGTGCTGGGTTTACAGGCGTGAGCCACAGCACCCAGCCTGTTAACGTCTTCTTAATAAATTGACCCTTTTATCATTATAGAATATTCCTCTTTGTTTCTACTAATCTTTTTTTTCTTTTTTCTTTTTAAAGATGGGGTTTCACCATGTTAGTCAGGCTGGTCTTGAACTCCTGACCACAGGTGAGCCACCCGCCTTGGTCTCCAAAGTGCTTGGATTACAGGCGTGAGCCACCACGGCTGGCCTTAATAATCTTTTTGATGTTAATTTTGTCTGAGATTAATATAACAACTTCTATTTTTTTTCTTTATTTATTTTTTTGAGACAGAGTTTTGTTCTGTCTCTCAGGCTGGAGTACAGTGGCGCAATCTCGGCTCACTGCAACCTCTGTCTCCCGGGTTCAAGGGACTCTCCTGCCTTAGCCTTCCCAGTAGCTGGGATTACAGGCGTGTGCCATCACACCTGGCTAATTTTTTGTATTTTTAGTAGAGACCGGGTTTCGTTATGTTGGCCAGTCTGGAACTCCTGATCTCAAGTGATACACCTGCCTTGGCCTCCCAAAGTGCTGGGGTTACAGGTATGAGCCACCACACTTTGCCTGTTTTCTTATACTTAGTGTTTGCATAGTATATTTTTGTTCAGTCTTTTACTGGTAACTGGTTCGTCCTTATAATTAAAGTGTGTTTCTTATAAAGAGCATATGGGTCTTGTTTTTTTAATACATTCTGGCAGTATTGGCCTTCTATATTTAATTAATGTTGAGGGCAGTTCTGCCTCCCATCTTGTGGTTTGTTTCCTGTTTGTTCTGTGTCCCTCTGTTCCTCTTATTCTACTGCCTTTTGGTTGAACTGTACATTATTTAGTATCTGCTGATATTTTATCATCTCATTTTATCTTCGCTATTGACTTTCTGCTTATACTTCTTTGTGTTGTTTTTTAAACTTACTGTTCTGAACTGGTGGTTGGTAAACCACAGCTCTCAAGCCAAATCTGGTGCACATGGCTCTCATGTTTTTATAAAGTTCTGTTGGAACACAGCACTGCCCATTCATTTATTTTTATTTTATTTTATTTAAATAATTTTTTAAATAGACATGGGGTCTCGCTATGTTACCCGGGCTGGTCTTGAACTCCTTGGTTCAGGTGATCCTTCCACCTCAACTTCTCAAGTGCCGGGCTTACAGGCATGAGCCACTGTGCCTAGCCACTCATTCATTTATATAGTCCCTGTAGCTGCTTTTGAGTTACAGTGGCAAAGTTGGGTAGTTATGACAGAGACCTTATGGCCCCCAGAACTCAAAATATTTACTATGTGGCCCTTTAGAGAAAAGTTGACCCTTGCTCTGAAATTATGCTGTCCAAGATGGTAGCCATTAACTGCATGTGGCTATTGAGTACTTGAAATGTTGCTAGTCCAAAATGAGATGGGTTGTGAATATAACCACGCACCAGATTTTAAAGAATGTAAATTACATTAATCATTGTTTACATGCAGATTACATGTTGAAATAATAATATTGTTAATATACAAGGTTAAAAATATTAAATTGAGTTCTTTTTTGTTTTTAAATGGTGGTTATTTGAACATTTTTAATTATATACCTGGTTCACATTATATTTCTATTGGCCAAGCACTGCTCTAAGTTTATAATATGCATCTTTCAAGTATCACAGTCTTTCTTTTTCTTTTCTTTTCTTTTTCTTCTTTTGTTTTTGACAGTCTGTCTTTAAGTAAAAATTGTACTACTTCATGAACAGTGTGAGACTCTTAACAGTATTTTTCCAATTACTCCCTTCCCCAATGCTTTGTGATCTTTTGTGTTATATTTTACCTCTACATATTGTATAAGCCCCATGGATACGTTAATTTTCTTTTTTTTTTTCTTTTAACAGTTAATAGCCTCTTAAATAAAATAAAGGATTAAAGTATGGGGGAGATGGCATAGATATAAATGTAAGAATTCAGGCATCCATAAGTAGAAAGGTACAGTTGAGATCCACAGGGCAGCACTCTTGTTGAAAGGAAGACAGGCTCTGTGACTCACTTCTGTTTGCTTTAGAGAATTGACTCTGAGCCCTTGGCAGAGCTGGTCACAGCAGTCGAACTTCTACATGTGGCTCTTAGCAGTGCTGCTAGAGATGGGCATCCGTTTCTTTTGCTGTTTGCACTGGTGTTGTAGCAGTGTGCTGCTTTCTTTTCTGTAATAGATTCAGTGTCCAGAATATTTAAGCACTTTATAGTTAACAACTGGAAAAAAGAGAGGGCTTGGGTTCTGCAGAAACTGGACTGAATGTCAGTTTGCTTTGAGAGGGAAGAAGATTTGGTTTGGTGATGTGGAATCTGAAGAAATGCAGGGTGGTATAGTGTTTGGAGGATACTCCTCTACAGTGGTTGCCGAAACACATAAGATCTCACTAACAGGTACTCGGTCCCCATAAGCCAGCACCAACACTTGCAACATTCCTGAAATATAGTTGCTATTACTATTCCCATTTTATTGATACTGTAATGTTCTCTAATTAAAGGGAATGATTTTATTTTCCAAAGCCACTTTGCACTGATAGAGATTTTAATCAGTCATGCCCTTTGGTTGCTTGCTCTCTGGTTTATCTCAACTGATGGGAAAATCCCATTGGCCAGCCTCTTCCCTCTAGCCTTTCCTTTCTGTGAGACTACATTTCAGCCTTCCTTGAAAATTGAGGAGCTCTTGGAATTCCTCCTAGGTAGGAAATGCTAATGCACATATCGAAGCTATAGTTTTTGGATTCCACCTTGTTTTCATCTGGAGCTCGTGGTTTCTGAAAGTAACTGAATATATGTATTACATTAGAAGGTGGTGGAAAAGCCCTCTAAAGACGAAGGAGAATTCTGATTGACTAGACCATATTCCAGGACCCATTGTTTCCATTGTTTTGTCAAAGTGCTTACAGGTTTATTCATAAATGGACCTGTAGAGGAAGTCTTTTCTCTCTTACTAAAAAATGCCTTAGAGACAAAGAAGCTGTGGGACCAAGTGGACAGGAAACTGACTTATCAGGCAGCCAGGAGCCAGGGGGTCCAGCTTAGGCCCTGCCACCATTAGCACCTTGGAAAAGACTCTTCATTCTTTCTTCCCTTCAGTAAATAACCATCAAGAGCCCAGCTGTGCCTCTGTTTTCTCATCTTAAATGAGGCATTTTGGTGGAAAGAACACTGAAGTCCCTTCTGGCTCTTAAATTTCAAATGCTTTTATACTGTGTATGTGTGTAGGGCATGATGTGGAAATTGATAAAAACTCGTGAGACCCTTTGATTCTCTCAAATAGCAAACAGCAGTCTCTTCTCAACCTGAGGATTCGAGTTTTGAAAATCCTTATGGTGGAACTTTTAGTTGAGAAGCATGTAGCAAATCAGTGTCACAGGTGAACCTATGAAAGCTGTTTATGACACTACAATAATAAAGGCACATCAAATAAAAAGACCCTTGGGTAAGCACAGTGGCTAATGCCTGTAATCCCAGCACTTTGGGAGGCGGAGGCTGGGGGATTGCTTGAGTTCAGAAGCTCAAGACCAGCCTGGACAACATGACAAGACCCCACCTCTAAAAAAACAAAAACGAAAAACAAAACAATACAAAAATTAGCCCGACATGGTGGCCTATGCCTGTAGTCCCAGCTACTCGGGAGGTTGAAGTGGGACAATGGCTTGAGCTCAGGAAGTTGAGGCTACAGTGAGCCATCATCCCACCACTGCACTCCAGCCTGGGTATTAGAGTGAGACTCAGGAAAGGAAAGGGAAAGAAAGGAAAGGAATCATTGGCCCTTTTAGTGGGAACCACCCTCTGAATTTCCATCTAACATCTGTATACTAGAAGATTTTAGAAAGTCCTTCTCATGGTTTCAAGAAAATGGTTGGAAACCACTAGCACTGTCGCAGAAGAATGTATACTCAACCCGTTTGCCCTCCGTGTCTTGGCCCCTTGCTTAGACGTGCATCACTTTGAGTGGGTGCCTCTCACCTTGAGATCCACTGCCGCCTCAAAATATATGTCTACAGTGCAAGCAGTGGCCCCTTTGACCCTGGCGGCAGCTGGCTCTCTCACTACATCCAGGAAACTTTGTGTTGCCTCATCCTTGATGCTTCTCTCTTGCCCTGGCCCTCTTAAGACACCTCCATTCTGCTCTAACTGCCTCTTCTATCCCTAGTCCTGTGTTTTTCTGGGGAAGTTTCCTGTTGTTTAGCTCTTGTTTGCTTCTACGTTCTATAGCTAAGGAACAGAATTTATATCTCTATTTTTATCTTAACCAAATCACAATTTCCCAATTTGCTTATCTCTTGGGATAGAGCCTTAGCTTCTGGAAAGGACTATAGATTTACCTAGTCTAGCTGCCTCAGTAATATCTCTCTTGTATTTGGGCAGAGTAAATGTTGGCAGATTCAATGTAGATCTTATAAGTTAAGTACATTTTAGCAGAGAAAATACTTCCCATGACAGCTTTGAAGCCACTGAAATGATAAATGCACATAATTTTTTTTAAATTCATGTAGTACAGTAGAGTGTAAAATGAAGGAGGAGGATCTTCACTCCTCACTCTCAGTTCTTTTTTCCAGTGGCAGCTCCTGTTATTTTCTTTCCATGGTTTCTATTATGCCTTTAAATAATACCTCCATTTCTTGACTTGCCAACTTTGAACAATATATTTTTATTACTGCTATAAAATATTTGGAATTTAGTATGTATATTCCACCTTCTGTCTCTTTCTGCCCTCTTCTCACTTTGGTTAGTTATTATTTATGATATTTACTACTTTTTTTGTATCTATACTTTTGTGCCTTCTTTAGAAGTTGATCCCAAGAGATGACAGCCAGTATACGGCATGTATAATATTATGGATGTCTATCTGTTATCCTCTGTAGAGAAAAAAATTTGCATAAATGGGACATAGAGGAAAAAATGTATTCCTGTGTCATTTAAACCTTGCTGCTCAGAAGAATCTTTTAGACCTCCCAGTGGTTTTTGTATGGACTTTTTTGAGGGAAGTAATTTTCCTTTTCTTAAATGTTACATTATTTTGCATGTATAGTGTTGCTGGATATAGAATTCTAGATCCAAAAAGTGTATCCTCTCAGAATTTTAAACACATTGCTCTTATTACTAGAATCATTGATTTGCTTTGGACAGGTGCCATGTTTTCTGTGCCTTCATGTTCTATCACCAAATCGAGAGTTCTTCCTGCTGACCTGCCACCACCTTTCCCTCCTCTTTGCTGGTTTTGGCTAGGTCTAGTTGTCTTTTAAAGAGCTATGCTAATTTCAGACTGGAAAAGTGGTAGAGACCTTTTATACCTGTTCTGGATTTTTTTTTTTAATAAGTAAGGAAGAATTTCCACCACCCCACTCAGCCCTCCTCTTAATTCAGCTACTTTGCACCTTACCAGCTGCACAGTTGAAAGAAAGGATCAGTCTGTTCTCAAAGGATTATTTTAAGAAATTCAAGTAAATATTCAGCATAAAACTAGAGCCTAGTTAATGTAAAATGCAGAATTTTAAAGTGTGCAGTTACTAATAAAATAGAATGATTAACCAGGAAAATTGATTTTACCACGTTATGTACATAGAGATATAAAACCTGATTTTTAATGAAGATGTGGTACAACTCTAACAGATGCCTTCTCTGGCATATCTCTCTAGTTGGGTATCCAGAAAAGATGAATGAATGTAGCTTGTCTCCTTCATTTGACATCTTTTAGACATAGATCAGGACACCATTGCTTTATTTAAGAGGAGATAGTTCAACAGGATTCCTGAGAATAGCATTACATAAAAGAGGTACAGGCCACTTGGATAAGCAAAATGTGTCATATGCTTACGGTGGAAAACAGCCTTAAAAAGGAAGGAGATTCTACTACATCAGTTTGCTTCAAGCAAATTGTAGAAACGTAATTTGGTTAAGATAAAGATATAGATGTAAATTCTGCTCCTTAGCTGTAGAAGCACCTTGAGGACATTATGCAAAATGAAATAAGCCCATCACAAAAAGACAAAACACCACATGATTCCACTTATGAGATTCCTAGAGTAAGTCCAATTCATAGAAAGTAGAGTGGTGATTGCCACCGGCTAAGGAGAGATGGGAATGGGGAGTTGTCTAATGTGTTTCAGTTCTGGAGATTGGTTGCCCAGCATTGTGAATGGACTCAACACTGCAGAACTGTACACTTAAAATAGTTAAGATGCTAAATTTTATGTGTACTTTGCCGCAATTAAAAAAATATTTTTTAAGAGATTCAGACAACTTGGAATACTATTTTTATAGTAGAATTTGCCATGAAACCTTTCTTTGGTTTCATGGTAAATGGTTGGGAATGGAGAGAACGTTGATGAGAGACCTAGAATACTTAAAAAATGTAAACAGAGAATTATGAATTATTAGTAATTCATATGAGTAAATTATCATATGATAATATGAAATATATTTGAGTCCATAATTTTCTGTTATTGCTTTTCTATTTTGTGCTTTATTAAAATGGTTTTTAGATATGGCCTTTCTCCTCTCACCTGTTGTATGGGCTGTAACACATCTGGCAACTGGATGGGTGGATTTTTAGATGAAGGTGTGCTTTAATGGAGCTAGAGCATATAGACTTTGACAAAAGCACAGCTTTGGAAGCAGAACAATTATATTTATTAAAAATTACCTGTATTGGCTGGGCATGGTAGCTCATCCTTGTAATCCTAGCACTTTGGGAAGACAAGTTTGGAGGATTGCTGAAGGACAGCTTAAAGACCAGCCTGGGCAACACAGCAAGATCCCATCTCCACAAAAAATAAAAAAATTAGCCAGACATGCATGCCTGTAGTCCCAGCTACTCAGAAGGCTGAGGTGGGAAGATTGCTTGTGCTGAGGAGTTTGAGGTAGCGTTGAGCTGTGATCATGCCATGGCAACAGCCCAAGACCGGGGAACAGAGCAACAGCCCACCTCAAAAAAAAATTATATATTTGTATTTTTAAAAAGTGATTCAAACTCAGCCAGGCCAGATGGCTCATGCCTATAACCCCAACCCTTTGGAAGTCTGAGGTGGGCAGATTGCTTAAGCTCAGAAATTCAAGACCAGCCGGGCAACATGGCAAAACCTTGTCTCTGCAAAAAATACAGAAGTTAGCTGGGAGTTCTGATGTTCCTCTGTAGTCACAGCTGCATGGGAGGCGAGGTGGAAGGATTATTTGAGCTTAGAAAGTCGAGGCTGCAGTTAGCTGAGGTTGTACTACTGTACTCTGGCCGACGGTGACTGAGTGAGACCCTGTCTCAAAAAATAATAATAATAATTCAAACTCTAAGATTTCTGTAGTAGTTGTTTTTTTTTTTTAACTTTGTAATTATTTCATTAAAGTTTAGGAGATTTTAGCCATGACTTAGCTTTCTTTAAATTGGAAAACATAGAAAGATTTGTCACTGTCTCCAACAGAATTCAGCATTTCCATTTAAAAGCTCCTGTATGCAGAAATTTGGAATTCAGCACTGAAAACCTGCTTTCACCTCACAAATTAAAGCAGTATGTCATCTCAAGATTTTATTTAAATAAGAGGAAGCTAAGTTTAACATCACCTTACACTTATATGACCTTTGTTTTGTTAGAATGCTTTCATGTTTCATAATAGCAGTAATATTTGAAAATCGGTGTTTTGTTTCCATACCTTCATGTTATGTATTTGATTAACCATTTTTTAAAAGTCATTGTCGTCTGTGTTTCTAACAATGTGTTATATTATTATTTATCTTCATATAATAGTATAAATTTTTGTGGTAGCATAAGGTGCTAATAATTGAAACAAGTTGCCCTCAGCACACTTAGATTTTAGGGGATTGAAATATTGTTTTTTCCATGTCTGTTAACTAAATGCAAAACACATTTCCTGTTTGAGTTGTTCAAATCATGTGCATTTGGGATTAGTCCTGTATAATTTATAGTAGTGTTAGTGGGAATGAAGCATTAAATGTATAAATCCTGTATTTTAGTTGCCAGATGTAGAAATCTTTAACATTTTCCTCGTAGTTCTCTTTTTTTGACACTTTATGCTTATTAAAAATTCTGCTAGTACATCATAAGCCAGCAGAAACTGCAGCATGTTTGTGTTTATTTCGGGGAGATTGGTGGAAGAATGAAAAATGACTGCTGTGGCCCAAAACCAAGTTTGTCCTTGTGCTGGTAGGTGGTTCCATGTTTAAATACTCTCTCCAGATTTGAGGGGACTCCTTTTTCACCATTCAAAAATCTCTGAAGCAAAGATTTTTCATTCATTCAGCTTGCTGATAGTGCAGAAGCCAAGTGTTTGCAAAATGAGAATATTCTAGAACCTCCCATTTGTGTCCCCTTTTCCCAAAGGCAAAAGGACTCAAATCTGTGGTGGGTACACGGGTGTTTACTGTACAGTTTGGCTTTTGTTTTTTGATGGAGTTTCACTTTTGTTGCCCAGGCTGGAGTGCAGTGGTGCGATCTTGGCTCACTACAACCTCTGCCTCCCAGGTTCTAAGTTTTAGTTTTTTTAATATTTTATTTTTAGTTTTATTCATTTATTCATTTATTTAGTGATGGGGTCTTGCTGTGTTGCCCCAGCTGATCTCCTACTCTGGGCTCAAGCGATCCTCCCACCTCAGCCTCCCAAGTAGCTAGGGTTGCAGGCACACATCACTGCCTGTACTGTACAGTTCTTTAAACTTTTCTATGTGTTTGCAGCTTTCATAATAAAATGGTGGGGAGAAGTCACACTGTGAAACTAAAAACCTGTGTACATTTCCAATAGAGTAGGACAGTTGGGGTGGTTCTTGGTGATCCACAGGTTCCAAACAGACACCTGCTTACCTGCCCATCAGCAAGACTGCTGGGACACTTCCCTCCTTGCTACCCAGTGTTGAGGACTGTCCTGTACAAGCTGTTCTTGCCCTTTGTGCCTCCTTACTGCTCTTCCTTCTTTTTTCCCCTGTTTTCCTGACGTTTTTCATTGGTTGTCTCCCTGAAGACCCAGATCAGTGTCTTCTCAAAAACCATGGACCGACTGTCTAGCTTTCCAACCATAAGAAAGGGAGCTGACAGAGAAGGCACTGGCATTTACTGAGTCTCTAATGCGCCAGGCACCATAACATGAGCTTTCCTGTTTTGTTTTGTTTCTTATTTAATCTTCACAGTAACTCATTTTTTAATTGAGGAACTTGCTCAGGGTCACAAAACCAATAAATAAATTCAAACCCTCATCTCTCTTTTGTGAAATCCCCTTCGTGCCCTTTCTAAAATGCCTCCTGCCTCCTCAGATATTCATTTATGAACCTTCCATGACACTAGAAATGCCTTCTGAGATGCCTTCCGTGCCACCCAGAGTCCTTGGGAATTCTTTGCTTTCGGGCTCTTTTAAGAAGTGAAAAGATAGAGTTGGGGATTGTCACTTATTCTTTCTTCTTAGTGTTCCCGCACCTAACAAGTACTGCCTTATGGTCACTTGGAAAAACGTTTAAATAAGTGAACAAACAGGAGATCCTGTGCCACACTTGGAACATGTCTTGCTACCCACTGTCCTACTCAGGAAGGGCATGCACACTGCTTTTTGGCTTTTAACAGTATGAAGTCATGCTAGGAATGCTTTCACTTGCTTTGCTTACAATAAGGCAGAAAAGAATGACATTGTTTTCATAATCGTGCCGTAATCTACCTTATTTTTATTGCCTTACCTGTTGTTCAGACTAAAAGAGCCACCTGAAGGTGGGAGTATGAATATGCCTTGGAATATTAGGTCTGAAGACTTTTCAAGCCATTTTTTTTTAAGGGAAAATAAAAGGAAATCAGTATCATGCAATGCCACAGAAATCAGTATTCAGACCACTATTTTCTGAGTATTACATTAGGTGTCATCTATTTGATAAAGAGAATTGCGGAATTCTTGTGAATGACCATGTGGTACATTGGTTCATCATCATAAATTAATGACTGAATTCTTGGCAGATTAGTTTCTAGTTTGCTCTAGTTGCAAATTAACCCACATTTCTCTCTATTATTTCCGGTAATTTAGCTGCAGGGCGCATCAGGAAAAGGGGGGTGCACAAGCAGAGAGGAGAGAGGAGTGGTTGGATCCTTCTAGGCACATACCTCTTTTTTTGGTCATTATTTGTGAAGCAGTAGTTTACTTCCAAATTTGACCCTGCCCAGATGGTATTTAGGGGGTTTTCATTTCTTCTCAAGTTACAGTTAGTGGGTTTATAGGAAAACCAGAAGGAACCAAAGATGTCAGTTTTCAAAGAGCAGGAACATCTTCAGAAACACACAGGATTAAGATATAAACTTTGTTGTTTAGGTAACTGGCTTTGAATATTTTCTTTTGTGTCATTTCTATTTGCAAATGTTAATAATTGTGGAATATAGTAATACCACAGTAACTCGGATAGATGGAAGTGAAGATAAATGGGAGGACATTTTTGAAGAAATGTAATGTATTCTTTTAAAGAATGGGTAGGTGGTGTCTATAACTGTCAGCAAAAATGTTACCTGATAAACATGGACTTTGGAGAGCCAGAAGGAACTTGGAGGTGATCTGGTCCATCCTCTGTCATGTTACAAAAGAGGGCTGCAGGCTCACAGTAGCTGTCTTGTTCAAGGTTGTAAAGCCGATTTATAACAGACCTGAGTTCTGTATACCCTTTAAAGACAAGTGATGATTTACTGTTGCTGTAGAGGTTTTTCACATATTGAGTGAATCTTTGTGAAGTCCTTGACATTTAAAAAGAATATTTTCAATGGAAGATAAGAACATTGTCTTTAAAAGCCAAATAGTACAAAAAAGTTTATAATAAAAAGCAGTAGTCCCCTGCTACCCCCCATCCTGTCCCTCAGGGACAACCATTTTCAGTTCTTTCTTTTGATATTTATTTTCTCAAATAATGTATTTACTGCTACTTCATGTTTTAAAACTTTTAGCTTCTGGGGGTACATGTGCAGATTTGCTATATAGGTAAACTCATGTCAAAAAAGTTTGTTGTACAGATTATTTTGTCAGCCAGGTACTAAGCCTACTACCCAAGAGTTATTTTTTTCTGACCCTCCTCCCACCCTCCACTCTCAAGTAGGCCCTAAGTGCCTGTCATTCCCTTCTTTGGGTCCATTTTATGGGAGCAAAGCACCTGCTTATAAGTGAGAACAGGCAGTGTATGGTTTTCTGTTCCTGTGCAAGTTTGCTAAGGATAATGGTCTCCACCTCCATCCGTACTTCTTGATTTTTCTGTTTATCGTTTGACCTGCAAATAGGATAGGCAAGGATTCAGCCCTGTTGCTCTCACGCACTCCAGGTTGCTTTCCTTTCTCCACCTTCTGCCTTCCTCCAACTTTGTTCTCTTTGGTCTTCTTTTTCATAATTGTTTTGGCTGTACTAGATCCTTTGCAGCTCCCTATGAACTTTAGTATCAGCTTATATATTTATATAAAAGCGTCTGCTAAATTTTTGGTTGAGATTGAATTAGGATATATAATATACTCTTTTAACCTATCAAAGTCTCCCTTCAAGTTATATCAATTCACATATAGCGTAAGAACCTTACAGTAATGTACTTAAATTTCCCACTTCCCAATCTTTGTGCTGTTAGTGTCATTTACGTTTATGTTATTAACAGCATGCAGTGTTGTTATATTTCTTATTTAGTCAGTGATTTTCTAAAAAGAATTAAGTAATAAGAAATCTTACACTGGGCATGGTGGCTCACACCTGTTATCCCAGCACTCTGGGAGGCCACAGTGGGAGGATCCCTTGAGCCCAGAGTTTGAGACCAGCCTAGGCCACATGTTAAGACTGTATCTCTACAAAAAGCCAAAAAATTAGCCAAGCTTGGTGGCACCTGAGCTTGGTGGCACACACCTATATTCCCAGCTACTTGGGAGGCTAAGGCAGGAGGATCCCTTGAGCCTAGGAGGTTGAGGCTACAGTGAGCTGTGTTCACATACTTCTGCACTCCAGCCTACATGACAGAGTGAAATCCTATCTCATAAAAAAGAAATAAATGGAAAAGAAATTTGTATTTATCCATGTAAACATTTCCTCATGCCTTCCTATAGTTCCATATTTCCATTTGTTATCATTTTCCTTTTGCCTGAAGGAGTCGACTATGTCTTAGGGCAAGGACCTGCTGGTGATTAACTCTTTCAGCTTAATGAGGTTTCATTATGTTGTCCAGACTAGACTCCAATTCCTGGGCTCAAGTGATCCTGCCTCAGCCTCCCAAGCTCTTTTGTATGTATAAAAATGTCTTTATTTCACCTTCTTTTTTTTTTTTTTTTTTTTGAGACAGAGTCTCCCTTCATTGCCCAGGCTGGAGTGCAGTGGCGTGATCGCGGCTCACTGCACCCTCTGCCTCCTTGGTTCAAGCAGTTCCCCTGCTTCAGCCTCCGAGTGTACCACCACACCTGGCTAATTTTTGTATTTTTAGTATAGACAGTGTTTTGCCATGTTGGCCAGCCTGGTCTTAAACTCCTGACCTCAGACAATCTCCCCACTTTGGCCTACCAAAGTGCTGGGGGTGAGCCACTGCACCCAGCCTCACATTTTTTTTTTTTTTTTTTTGGTGTGGGGAGACAGCAACCTCCGCCTTCTGGGTCCTGTTTCAGGCAATTCTCCTGCCTTAGCCTCAGGAGTAGATGGGATTACAGGTACATGCCACCATGCTCAGCTAATTTTTTTCTTTTTTTTTTTTTTTTTTCTTTTTTTTTTTTCCACCATGTTGGCCTGGCTGGTCTTGAACTCCTGACCTCATGATCCACCTGCCTTAGCCATGAACCACCACACCCAGCCCACATTCATTTTTGAAAGATGTTTTTGCTGGGTATAGAATTCTAAATGGACAGGGTTTTTTTTTTTTTCTTTCATTCTTTAAAGATAGTGCTCCACTTTCTTCTCTCTTGCATTGTTTCTCAACAGAAATCTGTTGTCATCCCTGTTTTTGTTTCTCTTCTATGTGGCACAACTTTTTTGTGGCTACTTTTTACAGTTTTTTTCTTTATCATGAGTTTTGAGTAATTTGATTATGATGTGCCCTGGTGGTAATGTTTTCTTCAGGTTTCTAATCTGCTTGGGATTTGTTGAGCTTGAGTTTATAGCTTTAATCAAGTTTAGACATTTCAGGCCGGGTACAGTGGCTCAGGCCTGTAATCCCAGCACTTTGGGAGGCCAAGGTGGGTGGATCTCTTGAACCCAAGAGTTCATGACCAGCCTGGGCAATATGGCAAAACCCTGTCACTGCAAAAAAAAAATACACACACACAAAATTAGCTGGACATGGTAGCCCATGCCAGTAGTCCTAGCTGCTAGGGGAGGCTGAAGTGGGAGGATCACTTGAGCCTGGGGAGGTCAAGGCTACAGTGAACTATGATTGTGTCAGGGCACTCCAGCCTGAGTAAGATCTTGTCTCAAAAAAAAAAAAAAGAAAAGTTTTGACATTTTTCAACCATTGCTTTGAAAGATTTTTTTTCTTTTTTCTGCTCTCATTTCCTCTTTTAGGGACTTTAATTATTCATGTATATTGAGGTGCTTGAAGTTGTCCCCTAGGTCACAGATGCTCTTTTGAATTATTTAAAGTTCTTTTTCTCTGTGTTTCATTTTGGATAGTTAACATTGCTGGGCCTTCATTGCAGACATTGTACTTTTCATTTCTAGAAGTTCTGTTCAGTTCGTAGCTTATTATTTTGAACATGTGGAATGCAGTTATAATACCTTTCAGTGTCTTGCTCTGTTAATTCTAACATCTCTGTCAGTTCCAGATCACTTTCAGTTCATTGAATACTGTTATTGTAGGTTGAGTTTTTCTGCCTTTTTGCATACCTGATAGTCTTTGTTATTTTTTCTTTTTTTTTTTTTTTAAGCTGTCTCCTACAGGAAGGAAACCTGGTAGTCTCTAATAAGATACCATATATTATAAATTTTACCTTGTGGTGTGCTAGATATTTTTGTATTACTATAAATGCTCTTGAGCTGTGTTCTAAAATGTCGTTGAAATGCTTGGAATCAATTTGATTATTTCAGGTCTTTGTAGTTTGGTGGGTCTTGAGCACTGTTCGCCTAAGACCTTCCAAAATACTCTCCCCAATGCTGTGATGTATGTGTTTTCCCAGGTTAGCTGGTGGGAACAGGCATGGTTCTCAGCCCTTTATGAGCACCACATACTGTTCCCTTGAATTCTTTTGGATGGTTCTTTCCCCAGCCCTGGGGAATTGCTCACCCATTATGTGCTGATCAGTCCTCTGCTGAATCATCAAAGAATCCCTGTGCAGCTCTTCAGGGTTTTCTAACCAGTAAACTAGAGCAGTCGTTGGGTTCACCTCATTTGTTTCCTGTCTCTCAGGGGTCACTGTGCTTCCTTGCCCAGTGTCCAGTGCTTTCAGAACCATTGTTTCATGTATTTTGTCTGATTCTTTTGGTTGTTTTAGACGGGTGGGTAAATCCAGTTCCTGTTACTGCATCTTTGCTGGAATGGAAGTTGTTCCATTGTATTTGTGTCATTGCATACAAACGTACTGTCCAGAAATCTGATGCCAGTTTTATTCAAGGTCCTTTGTATACAGCCGTTTTCTTTATTTCTCTTCTTCTTCTTCTTCTTCTTCTTCTTCTTCTTCTTCTTCTTCTTCTTCTTCTTCTTCTTCTTCTTCTTCTTCTTCTTCTTCTTCTTCTTCTTCCTCCTCCTCCTCCTCCTCCTCCTCCTCCTCTTCTTCTTCTTCTTCTTTCTTCTTTCTTCTTCTTCTTCTTCTTTTCTCTCTCTCTCTCTCTCTCTCTCTCTCTGCCTTTGTGGAATTTTTGAGATTATTCTTTTTTCTCTCCCAGTATTTGGAAATTCCACAGTAATGAGCCTCGGAAGTGTTATGCTGAGTAGTACTCCCTATGAGCTGTTATAGGCTGGAGACTTGTGACTTATGGGGAAATGTATTGTTTTATTTCCTTGACAGCTTTTTTTTCTTTGATTTCTCTCTCCTTTCTTTCGGGAACTCCCGTGGTTCAATGTCAGGTTTCCTGGATTTATCCTCTAATGTTTTTGTCTTTGTCTGTTCTATTCTATTGTCTTTCATCTTTTTGTTCAATTTCTTGAACATTTCTCTGACCTTCCCCCTTCAACACTTTCATTGATTTTTTTTCTTTCAACTCCTATTTTAATTTCTAAGAATTCTTGTCTTCACAATATTCCTTTGAAAGAATGCATACAGCTCTTCTTTCTTGGATGTAGAATTATCTTTTACGACTATAAGGACATTAATTTTTTAAGTAGTTCTCTGTGCATGGTTCTGATATGCATGGATTTTAGTTGCCAGGTTAGTTAAATAACAGTAGTCCCCCAATAATATGATTCCAATTTCAGTGACTACGATGTATTAACTGTGAGTAATTGAATAAAGTGCAAACTTCACTACTAGCTCTTCAGTCCACTCGTCCCTGTGTAGAAAACAGATACATATCCTGATCGGTCACCAATCAGGGCACTTCTTTCAGAGTCTCTGTGACTGGTCACTGCACATTCATTATTCTGTTCACTCAGACAGCAAAACATGTCATTGTGTTGTCTCCTTGTTTCTCAGTGATAAACCCAGGCAACATTCTTTTCAAATGGATAATCAAAAGAGGGAATTGATCCACCAAGATGAAAGTGTCACAAGGAACCAATAAGTGATAATGTCGAAAGTGAAATTCAAATCAAAACAAGTAGAGTTATAAAGAAGAATTGGCTGACCATGGGAATGTTGACACTGCTGCCATATGAGTTGCTGTAAATCTGCAGCCCGAGGAACTTATTAAGGAAGGCACCTTATCAGCATAAATGAGGAAAGTGGTTGTGACAAAAAGGATGAAGACTTCCCAGAGGAAGTCATGATATTTCACATTTAAGGAGCTCTCAGAGATACATCGTTGGAAGAGCCAAGGATAACCCATTGGAAGCTGATTCAGATTTACAAAGGAGTACGACGGTTCACCCAGGCATAGAAGAAACACTCCATATCATAAGTTATATGACAAGAAGAAGGCACACACTGTTTAAACTACTCTGAATAAAGGTTTTTTTTGTTTTGTTTTTAACAAAAGCTCATACTTTATTCACATTTCCTCAGTTTTTACCTAATGTCCTTTTTCTATTTCAGTTTCAGGAGCTCATCGAGGATACCACATTACATTTGGCCATCGTGTCTCCATAGGGTCCTTTAGACCATGATGGTTTCTCTGACTCTCTTTGTTTTTGATAACCTTGACACTTTCAGGGTGAATTTCAGCTAATATATGGAATGTCCTCCAACTTGAGTTTGTCTGATATTTTTCTAATGGTTAGACTAAAGTTATGGGTTTTGGATGGAAGACCCGTGATGAAGTGCCATCCTCATCACTTCATATCAGGGGAAGATGCTGTCAATGTGATTTCTCACTTGTGATGTTAACTTCATCATCTGGGTTGAAGTGGTGTTTGTCAGATCTCTCCATGTAAAGTTACTGTTCTCCCTCATTCCACACTGTGTTCTTTGAAAGGAAGTCACTGTACACAGCCCAAGCCTAAGTGGTGGGTGTTACGTTCCACCTCCCTTGGGGAGGAGTGTCTGGAATTTTTCTGAACAGAGATTTGTCTCTTATTTATTATTCAGTATTTGATCTATATTGTTATATTGACCTAAGTTTTATACAAAGTAATAAAACACTTTAATTCCCAGTGGTTTCTGATGCTTTAAATTGCAGTGTGCTAAATGTTATGTTTTACTTGTTTTCATTTCTCTATTTTTAACTCACAGTCAGAGACTTAGTAATGTTGTGACAAAAATTTCTAAAGGTCACAGAAAAATCCGTGTTTCCTATTGATCATTAAGATTGCTTTGCACCTTTTCAGTTGTCCAGACGTTTTTATGATTCTGTACTACACGCACAGTGAGGCCTGGCTGTAGCTTGTAGAGTTTCCTTCAGCTCCCTATTCTGTCTGTGCTGCTTTCCTCAGGGTTCCTTTTTTTTAATCTGTGTATTGGTCTGTTTTGGTTTCTGTCTCTCATGTTAGGAGCTTTCTTCAAATATTTGACTGTTCTTGGCCATCCATTATTTTTTAAGAATGAACTAAAAATTGATGAGAAGCTCTGGGTGTGGGGCAAATCTCATTGATGGTCTTTCTACATAGGATGATGAGGTGAAAAGTTGGCTTTATAATTATTAAGTCTTTTCTCTGAGGCTGATTCAGTTCCTTTATGGTTTACACTTCTTATAGCTATATAAGATCTCTCTGCCTAAATAATATCACAAAGATTTTCTCATATTTTTTAGCAGTTTTTATTCTCAGTTTTATGTTAGGTATATGATCTATGAGGCATGAGTATGAGTTTATATTTTACATGTAGATACTCAGTTACTCCAGCAGTATTTTATGAAAAGAATATCCTTTCCCCACTGAATTACCTCAACTCCTTAGTCAAAAATCATTTGGTCATATACATATGTGTCTATTTCTAGACTCTTATTTCATTGATCTATATGTCTGTTCTTTGACCAGTACCATCTTGTCTTGATTACTGTAGATTTATATTGAGCCTTGAAATCAAATAGTATACTCTTTAATCTTATGGATTTTTTTTTTTTTTATCAAAGAGTTTATTCTAAGTCCTTCACTTTCCACAAAAATTTTAGTCAGTTTGTCAGTTTCTACAAAAAGCCTGTTAGCTCTTTGACTGGAATTGTGTTGAATCTGTAGACCATTTTGAGGAGAATTAACCTCTTAACTACATTGAGTCTTCCAACCCGTGAACATAGTATATCTTTTCACTTACTTAGGCTTTCTTTGAATTTCTCTCATCAGTGTATTATAGTTTTCAGCATGCAAATTTTGCATGTGCTATACTGGAGTTGTCCCTGCGTATTTTGCCTTTTGATCTATTGTAACTCATGTGTTTTTTAAGTTCCATTTCTAGTCATTTATTGCTAGTATAAAGAAATATAATAGGTTTTTTGTTTTGACCTTGTATTCTTACACCTTCCTTACTTATTTACTTATTAGTTCTAATAATTTATTGTAGAGTTATTGGGTATTTTTTGTTTAAACAATCATATCTACAAATTTCCCCATACAAATTTTTCTTCCTCTTGCCTTTATTGCTCTGGCTAGGGCCTCTAGTACATTGTTGAATAGAAGTTGTGAGAGCCAACATCTTTGTGTTATTCCTGATCTTAGGAGGAAAGCTTTCAGTCTTCCACCATTAGCGTGGTATTAGCTGTAAGGATTCTGTTTTTTTAAGAGATTGATTCTCTGATTTGCAGCTTGGGGGATAAAAGCCTGAAAGAAGCTGACTTCTGTGCTCTGGGTATGGATTGGCAGAAGGGAGCTGGAGCCCTCACTCCTCAGTGTGTGGGAGATGGCTACTTGCCCCCTTTTGTCCACTCATATCACCTCACTCCCACTCTTTGCCATTGTACCTGGTGCTGCTGAGCTTGCAGAGGATCACTTTCTCCTATCTAGCTCCTACTGGCTTGGGGTGATACCAGTCCCCTGGCTTCTCTGGGGTGGGAGATTCTATTACACCCTTGTTCCCTACTGACATGGCTCCAGTCTTTATCACCTGCTCGGTTTAGGAATCTAGGGCCTGCTTGTGCTGAGATTTTGCAGGGCTCTATTGGGTGAATCCGCCTTTTGTAGAACACTCAGATTTCTGTTTCTGCCTCTATGCAGAGCAGAGCTCTTTGCCGCTTTTCTCCCTAATTTCCTCTGCAAAGAGAGTGCCTGCAAGGTGAGCTGATACCCCATTCTCTGATGCTGACTCTCCTGTTCTCTTTTCCTCCTTAGGTGTTATCTTCTCTCTGCAGATAAATAGTGTGTTCATCAGTCATGTGTAACTTCATGGAAATTTTTAAAAAGTAGTTTATTTTCTGAAATAGTTGGCTTTTTGGTATGCAGGGGTGATATTTTGTTTTTCCTCTTACAGCCTTGATTATGTTACTGATTTGATTAGTAAGTCCTTTCATCAAAGTCAAAAGGTAAATTTTAGTACAAAAGTAAATTTCATCCTAGCCTCTGAAAATTTCAGATGTTCTAAATTCAGGTCCAACTAATTGTATGTTGAGTATATGTTTTACATTTAGAAATTATTATTAACATAATATCTTTCAGGTTTGCATCAATTAATTTTTCCAATGTTAAAGTGAGTTGAAAATAGGGGATTGTTTGAAATAGTCAAAACAGGTTCTTATAAAGTATTTCTTATTCAATGCCATTGATTCCTTGGAATGTTGAACCAGTTTTTCTTTTAAGCCTCATATTCACAAGTAAGCTTTATGTCTAGGATAGAGCACATACACAATGCATTCGTGTTTTCATACACACACACACACACACACACACTCACACACTCACTCTCTCTCCCCCCCTACCCATTGCACAAGAGATGTCCTTTATTACCAGACAGCTACTGTTCTTATTTAATGTTAATTTTGTTTTCAGACTCAATTAGTTTTTTTTTTTTTTTGAGACAGAGTCTCACTCTGTCACCCAAGCTGGAGTACAGTGGTATGATCTTGGCTCGACACACCCTCTGCCTCCCAGGTTCAAGTAGTTCTCCTGCCTCCGCCTCCCAAGTAGCTAGGATTACAGGCACGTACCACAATGCCCAGCTATTTTTTGTATGTTTAGTAGAGACAAGGTTTCACCATGTTGGCCAGGCTGATCTTGAACTCCTCACCTCAAGTGATTTGCCCGTCTCAGCCTCCCAAAGTGCTGAGATTACAGGCGTGAGCCACTGTGCCCAGCCCCAAGACTCAAATTCTTTACTAGAAATAAGAATCTTGGTTTGTCAGTGATTTCTGAGGGTCTGGCTTCCAAGCTGAGCATAGGTTGTCCAACATCCTCCCCTCTCCTACCTAGATCGAGCCCCAAAACACAGAAACAGTCATGCTCATGGAATTCAAATTTACTGTAAGAGTTTGTGGATACAATAAAAAGGCATTTCTAGCTCCGACTTAGCGGATCTCTCTACCTTATTTTGCCGTGTGAGGTAGTTTGCACAGTGGGACATTCCTTCAATCCCTTAGCTACATCTAGTAGGGAATGTGTTTTCATTCAGCCTAGCAGGAGAAGCTGAGTGTACACAGGAATGTAAACTTATTAATACTGTTTCTAATTCAGGATGAAATAAGCAGTTTGTTGTTTGTCACTTGCATTATTGCTTTTGGGGAGAGAGCTTTCACTTATTTATTTCATCCATTCAGCAAACCTTAGCCAAGAACTTACTCTGTGCCAGGCCCTGTGGCAGTTACAGAGAGTACAAGCAGTGTAAGAGCCCGCTCTCATGGACCATACATTCTGGAGGCAAAGAGAGAGAATAGATAAGTAAGGACATAAATAAGAAGCAAGTCAGAGGCGAGTAGGAGGAGGAAAATAAAACAGGGCAGGGAGATGAATGTGACAGGGTAAACGGCTGTTTGGGCTCCTCCGTGGGGGTTAGGGGGTCTCTTTTCAGTTGAGACCAGCACAGTGAGGAGATCTGGCCCTAGAGGTTGTAAAGCAGTGGCAAGAACATTGACCTTGGAGTGCAGTCTGAGACCCACCTGCCCAGCTGCAGTACCTGGGGGAGGTCATTTACCCTGAAGATGAGGTTTCCTTTCTGCAAAATGGGAGTGTACATGTGTCCAGCTTCAAAGGGTCATATACAGTTACCAAATGAGAGAATGATATAAACAGAAGCCCTTTAAAATGAAAGGGGACTGGTATTTTATACAGCAGCATGAACGTTCCAGCCAACTAAAGGACTTGCTATACCTATATCTTTAAGACTTACCATAGGCCAGGCATGGTGGTTCATGCCTGTAATACCAGCACTTGGGGAGGCCAAGGAGGGAGGATCACGTAAGCCCAGAAGTTCAGAACCAGCCTGAGCAACATAGCAAGACCCCCATCTCTACAAAAAAAAAAAAAAAAAAAATTAGGCATGGTGGTGCGTGCCTGTAGTCCCAGTTACTCAGGAGGTGGAGGTGGGAGGATCACTTGGGCCTGGGAGGTTGAGGCTGCAGTGAGTTATGATTACACCATTGCACTCCAGTCCAGGTAACAGAGCCAGACCCCATCTCTTTTTTAAAAAACAAAAACAAAAACAAAAAACACTTACTTTAAAACTGCGGTAATACAGTGTGGGGCTGGGTAAGAAAAGAGAGATGTAGTGGAACAGAATAGAGAGTCCAAGAATACAGCCACACGTGTGATCAGTTGATTTCCCATAGTTTTTCCATGAAAGAATTCCTTCTTGGCATTTATAGACATTTGTCTCTTATTCCAGATTGTGAGAAAAATCAGTCAAGAAATAAGGAAAAAGGAAAAATCCTGCAAGAATTAAAGTTTTAGCAGCCAACATGGGTATCACTAGTTTAAAGGAATTCCCCAGCCTCAGGTGAAAGGCAAGAGCACAGTCAGCAACACTTGGAGTCAGAGATTAAGGTCGTCATTTTCAGCAACATATAGGAGAGAAGGAGTCACAGTCCAGTCAAGTCATTCTTCGTTGTCACTGTCACCGTATTGCAAGTGTGTGTTTATGGCCCTGCCTGCTGTTAACAGTGAGTCATTCTTCTCAAAAATCTACTGAGTTTATGCACATGAGTACACGTCACAAAATCCTGCAACTCTTGTTTGAAGATAGAAGTTTTGGCAGCAGCCCTTAAGTTGGTAGCTTTGAAGCGTGATTCCTATGTTGTGCTGTTAACCTTGCTAGGATAGCCAAACGTTACATTACATTAGCTCATAGAATCCAATCATGTTCACTGGTGTTTTTCCGTGTTTGAGTGTTTAATGAAGGCTACAGTTCTTTTTAAATACTTTTACAGGAGAGATGTAAAGAGAAGATGTGTGAGTATGATTGTGGAATACTGTTAATGTGAAATCAGATGATATAAAATTTGAATTTGGAAAAGCAGGATCAATTTTAAGAGCAAAATCAAGGCAAGGAGACAATATTTTCAAAACTAGGAAAGGAAATGGACTTATATAAAGCTGTATGTAGTCTGAAGCCCAACTGCAATTTGCTTTGGACACACTCTGAAGGGTTTGACCATCATTAACATAACATGAAAGAAGCTTTTTGACATTTGAAATATTTTTCATGAAACAGATATTAACAATTAATGCTTGTGTGTTTTTAAGTATCATTTAAGAATAACTTTTAAATACTAAATATTTGTGGCATCTTTCAGTTTTTAAATGATATTTATTTGGCATTCATTTGGTGCTATTGTGTTTGTCATGTTTTCTGTTACCAAATGTCTATATCAGGTAGAGGTTGTTTTTACATGTTATTGAAATATATGCTTTTCTCACAGTGTGTTGGTTCATAATAGTAACCTGTGCATATATTATTATATCTTACTTTATAGAACTGACGCCTGAAACTTTTAGTATAACTGTATCACATAAAAGTGACTTGCTATTTATAACTCATTATTCAAAAACATATAACACAGTGCTATTAAAAATGCAGAATATTTTATGATTTGGGAATTCTGAATTTCTCATTGCTGAATCTGGAAGCTAATAACTATTGAGAATTTGGAAAAACCAAAAATTCCTGACAGAGGTACCGGTAATCCAGTAGGCGAAGGAAGGTTTTGTCTTCCTTCGCCTTCTAGATTACCGGTACCTCTGTCAGGAATACAGTACCGAAACAACTGGGTAACTATGCCCATAACCGCATTTCTGTTCTTATGCTACACCACATTTAAAATGAACTTGAAGCGACTCATAGAACAAAATGGAAGAACTAAAGTGATACCACTGTTAGAAGAAAAAAAATGGAAACCTTAGTATCTTGCATTAGGCAAAGATTTCTTAGATATGACCAAAAAAAGCATAAAAGAAAAATATGGATAAATTGGACTTATAATTAAATCTTCTTTTCTTCAAAAGATACTATTAAGAAACTGTGAAGAGAAGGCACACACTGGAAAAAATATTCTTTTCCTTTTTTTCCTTTTAAATAGAGGGAGATTCACCATGTTGCCCAGGCTGGTCTTGAACTCCTGAGCTCAAGCGTTCACCCACTTCAGCCTCCCAAAGTGCTGGGATTACAGGCATCAGCTACCATGCCTGACCAAAATTATTTAAACTGAATATCTAATAAAACAGTTGTATCTACATACAAAATAGTTGTATCATAATCATATATACTCTTATAATATATACTCGGCAATTCAGAAAACAACCCAGTTTCTTGAAAAGGTGGATGAGGTCAGAAAATTTCAAAGATTCTTCAAAGAAGATATACAAATGGCCAATAAATAGTTTGGCAATTTCTTGTAAAGTTAAATTGCAAATGCATTTCCATATATCACCCAGAAATTCTTCTAGGATCTTTGAAAAATAAAAACTTAATGTTTTTAATAGTAAAAGCTAGCTTTTACCTAAATGTTCCTAGCGGTATTATTTATCATGACAAAAAGTTGGAAGCAGCCCAAAGGTCCATCAGCTAGTAAATGAATAAATTCTGATACAGCCATACTATGAAATACAGTACTAATACTAACAGCCATGTGGCTGACTCTCAAAGTATTATGCCAAGTGAAAATAGTCAAAAGACTAAATATTGTGTGATTTCATTCATATGAACTTCCAGAAAAGGCAAAACCACGTAAATAGGACGATAAGCAGATTAGTGGTTGCTGTGACAATGTGTATTAAGTGCAAAGTGACATGAGGAATCTTTTTAGGAAAAGGGCATTGTTATATATCTCAATTGTAGTAATAGTTACATGGTTATATGCAATTCCCAAAGTTAACCAAACTACTTTTAAAACAAGTGAATTCCATTGCATGTAAATAATACCCTGATTTAAAATAGGGGAAAATGTTCCTATGGCAGCCAGATTTTTGTTAATTGCTTTATGGAAAAAGGTATTTGTAGAGGTTTGAAAATACGGCTTTTCTATAAGCAAACATTTTTTCTACTAAAAGCAAAAAACTAACGAAGATGTTTACCCTTGTAGAATTTGTTGGATAGTTGACGGTAACTTAACTTTTAGCAAAATACTAGTCAAAGTTTAATGTTCAATTTTAACATACCAAGCTGTGTCTGTGACATTTTAATTAATTACCACTTCTTAACAGTGGATTTAAATGTCCACTTCATATTCATTATAAACTAGCTCACTTTGTACACTATAAATCTGTATGCAAAATGAGGTCATATGAATGGGAGATTGTTTTGCCTCTCATTTTACCTTTCGACATTTAAAATCAGTTAATAAAAGAATGCCTCCTCAACATGCATGTATTGAGAGTGCTGCATAGGCATGTGCACACACACATGCGTGCACAGCAGTACTTTCCAAATATATAAAGAATCACATTCGTAAAGGCAGTATTACATATATCCAGTTTTTAATGTATAATTAAAACTCTTTGATTTAAAACTGCCATAGTTAAGTTATATGGGATATAATCACAGCTTTTATTTTCATTAAAGGATAGCAGGTCTTACATATATATAGATACAGAAGCATTATAGGAAATAAACTAATTCCACATATATCTGAGAGCTTTCTCAGGCAGGATGCCCAATAACCATTAGCTTCTCCTAGGAAGCAAAAGACTTACTTGAGAGCAGAAACTACAGATAAGCAATTAAGTAATATGTTGTAGACCAGGCGTTGTGGCTCACACCTGTAATCTCAGCACTTTGGGAGGCTGAAGCAAGCTGATCTGTTGAGGTCAGGAGTTCGAGGCCAGCCTGGCCAACATGGTCAAACCCCATCTCTACTAAAAATAAAAAAATTAGCCAGGCATGGTGGCACACACCTGTAATCCTAGCTACTGGTAAGTTGAGGCATGACAATCACTTGAACCTGGAAGGTGGAGGTTACAGTGAGCCAAGATTGTGCCACTGCACTCCAGCCTGGGCAATGGAGTGAGACTCTGTCTCAAAAAAAAAAAAAGAAAAAGAAAAAGAAAATATGTTGTAAATTAATTGAGAAACTGTTCAGGAAAATGCTTTGTAAACTTAAAAGTTGTATAGGAACAAGAGCCCTGCAGAAGCACATCTGGCATAGTCCCTGTTGCATAGTAGACATCAGATGTTTATGGAGAGGAGCATTACAGATGCATCGGCCTTGTTGGCCAAAAATACCATAGTAACTTGTGGTTAGGATACAAACCAATGTATTCTAGTAAGTGCCTTCAAAATCATTGCTTGCAGTTAATGCTGAAGTTAATTATTCTCCATGTCCATGGAATAGCCACATGATGCTATGATATGAGGTAGTGATTGTTATTGTTGTTGTTTGAGAAAGGGTCTCACTCTGTCACCCAGGCTGGAGTGCATTGGGACGATCACAGCTGACTGCCACCTCCACCTCCCAGACTCAAGCAATCCTATTTTAGCCGCCCAAATAGTTAGGAATACAGGCATGCCATCACTGTGCCCAGCTAATTTGTTTTTGTTTTGTTTTGAGACAAGAGTTTTGGCACATTGCCCAGGCTAGTCTTGAACTCTTGGGCTCAAGCATTCTTCCTGCCTTGGCCTCCCTAAGTGTTAGGATTACCAGTTTGAGCCACCATACCCAGCCAAGATAAGAGTTTTGATGAAACCATACTCCTATAAAGACACAGGGCATTAATACCACCCCAGAAAGTTCCCTCACGTTCCATCAGTCAATCCCTGCCTACCTTCCCACACCCACCATTCTTCTGAATATTTTTCTCCGAAGATTAGTTTAGACTTTTCTGGAATTTTATATAAATGTGTTTACAAAATACCCACTCTTTCCTGTGAAGACTTCATTCACTTAGAGTGTTTGAGATTCATCCATGTTGTTGGAGGTAATAGTAATTCATTTTTTATTGCTGAATTATATTTCATTGTATGAATATAGCCCAGTTTGTTTATCCATTCTCCTGTTGATGCACTGCTCCAAGTTTCAGTTTATTATAAAAAACAAGGTGAATGAGTTAAAGTTCTCTTGAGATAGCCAAGCAGGGTGTTTCGGAAGCATGGAAAGGAAAGAACACCAAATAGGGCTTGGGAACATTCCCAGAGGAGAGTCATGTTGAGCAGGAAGAGATGAGCGGTAGGGTCTTAGCATGAATAGTGACATTGAAATGGGAAGCGTGGTATATATTTGGGCTGTTAAGCTTCTGGTGGGATGTCAGGCATGTGGGAAAGTAAGGACGATGGGCTTCGTTAGGTAAACCTAGATAGTCTCTGCTGCTTGGCCGCCTAGTGAAAGATAGACCAGGAAAGCAGATTGGGCCCAGATGACAGAGGATCCTGGATGCTGTGCCAAGCAGTTTAAATTTAGGTTTATAGTGGAGAGTCGTAGTTTTTCTTTCCCTTCCCTTACGTATTGATGTAGAATCATGGATTCCTATTTTTTTTCAATGATGCAGAATTTATTACTGTTTTCTAATAAATTAGAGGGCACACTTTGTCCCAGATTTGGCCAGTGGGAGTCAGTCCTTTCCTTTCAAGCTAGTTCCTAGTTCCCTGTGACATGCCTAAACATTTTTTACTTTTTGGCTTTGCAAAATATTTTAGACTCATTTTATAATTTATCTCCCTTGACCCTAGAATTAACCACTTATTCAGGAGCCCTGGTTCCTTTTAGTGAGGTATTAGAAACTAAAATCTGGAAAGCAGATACGCTCATTGTTACTGGTGTGTCTCTACTTCTAGGTCCTTTCTGTAGACAGAGCTGGGAATTTTGTGCCTGGATAGATAGGGTTACCTATCCCTGCATAAATATACGTGCATATATGTGTGTATACATAAATATGAACACATATACACATACTTATTTTAGAAATCACAAGCCCAAATCCTTATCTCCAATTTCAGTCTATCCCTCCAGGGTTCTTTTTTATCTTCCCTTATTCCAAAATTTTTATGTCTGTCTTCCAGAAACATCAGCATATTTACTGATTTATTCAGTGCCATCATGCAGCTAAGTGTTTTCAGAATTGCTTCACTCATTCTACTACAGAAGCAAACCTACTAAAGGATTCAGGATTTGTTTGCCATTCTCTCCCACGCCCTACTCAAGAATGGGAATATCAGGTTCATAAGTTGTTCTTTTGCACTTGGCTTTTTACACATATTTTACTGGAAATCATTCCATAATCATTTTCAGTTCTTTGAGATCTTCATTCTTTTTTGTAACTGCTTAGTAGTTCATTGATTGTACGCACTGTTGTGTATTCAACGCGTTTTCTATGCTTAGACATTTAGGTACTTTGCAGTATTTTGCAATTCTAAATAATGCTATATTGAATAACTTGTACATATATATTTGCCTTGTAGGAGGTATATCTTCTAAATTCCTGGAAATGTATGTAGTTTTGTTAGATATTGCCACACTCCCTCCATAAGAGTAAGTTGTACCATTTTGCATTCTTACCAGCAATGTATGAAAGGACCCTTTCCCCCAATCTACAATGGAGTATATTATCAAGCTTTTGAAGGTTTTTGCCAGTCTAAAAACCTAGTGGGTGAGAAGTGATATTTCGTTGTTGTTTTATTTTGCATTATGAATGGAGTTGAGCACCTTTTCATGTGTTTAAGGAGTGTGTGTAATGAGCTGTTTATTCATAGCTTTTTCAGTTTTCGTTGTCTATAGGACTTTTGGTCTTTCTTTTTCTCTTCATGTTTGAGTTATTATTTGTTAGGGGCATTAACCCTTTATCTGCGATACATGTTGCAGATATTTCCTCCTGGTTTGTCATTTGTCTTTGCTCACGTTATTTATTGCCCTATAAAACATGTTTACATTTATGAAGTCACATTTACAAATCCTTTATTATGTCTGGATTGTAAGACATGGCAAGAAAACCTTTTTCTACACCTAGATTTGGAAGCATTCACTCGTGTTTTCTTTGAGTACCTGTGAAGTTGCCTTTTTTGCATTTAGAAAGCTAATGCCTTTGGTATTTATTCTTTTATACGGTATGAAGACTGGTTCTAATTTTATCATCTTCTGCTTGTCCCAACACTATTTTTTTAAAGTCTGTCTTTGCCCCAGTATTTAGACATACCACCATTATCATACAGTAGATTTCTACGTACATTTGGGGCTATTTCTAGACTTTGTATTTCACAAAGTGTTTTTTTTTACAAGTCTTATTTTATTCAGATAGCAATCTGATCGTACATGGTCCAACAATGCTCAAATAATAAATCACATATAATCAGATGTTAAAGATTGCTCTTCAAACATTATAGCCAATGATGCCACACTTGCCTATGATCTCCTCGACATAAAACCACATCAAGCACCTCACCAAACGGTCCAGCACAGCTTCCTTAACTGTGAGTTGTTTGAAGCTACCAGTCTGGGCATTATTGACTGTTTTTCAGGCTCTGAAAAGCTCTAGGGATCTCAGCAGGGGTAAGAGGAATCAGTTCAACCTTGGCATAGTACTAAAATGTGGCCAGTTGAGGCTTTGAATAAGTCACAACAGTGTTCGCCAGCGCCAGGGTCTTCTCCACAAGGTTATGGATAAATTGGGCCATGGTTCTTGGGTGGAAAGTCCGTCACCCTGGAAGGCCAGCTGAATGTCACACCCTGGAAGGACCCGCTGCAGGATCCCCTTCACAAAATATTTTTAATGCCTGTGGTTCTAGCTGAGTTTTCATTAAATATTTATGTCTCAGAGGCTACCAGGTTCCTGAATTTACAGTGCAAAGGAATTTTTAGGCCTCTTCCCTTTTCATGATGGAAGAACCCTTACTATCTTATACTTTCTGAATTTTCTAAATTTTCTGAAATCAGTAAAATTTTTTTAGTCTTTAAAAAATCTTCTTAAAGGTATTATCAGTTTTTTTTGTTTTTTTTTTTTTTTTTTTGAGACGGAGTCTCGCTCTTGTTACCCAGGCTGGAGTGCAATGGCGCGATCTCGGCTCACCGCAACCTCCGCCTCCTGGGTTCAGGCAATTCTCCTGCCTCAGCCTCCTGAGTAGCTGGGATTACAGGCACACACCACCATGCCCAGCTAATTTTTTGTATTTTTAGTAGAGACGGGGTTTCACCATGTTGACCAGGATGGTCTCGATCTCTTGACCTCGTGATCCACCCGCCTCGGCCTCTCAAAGTGCTGGGATTACAGGCTTGAGCCACCGCGCCCGGCTATTATCAGTTTTTAAACAGTAAACTTTAGCATAAATTTTTAACCGTTCCCCCCCGCAAAACATTACCATTGATATCATCCCTTTTTTTTTTTTTTCAGAGTCCCTCAATTCAGAGATGTTTCAGAAAGCTCTCTATAATAGACATGAAAAAGAGGACAAATGAAAGGCTGGCCAGCCCAGTAGTAAGAGGAAGTGTGCTCCAGCCTCTTCTGCTTCGCATGCCTTAGAGATGCACCAGGAAGGCAGTGTGTTCTCCTCCTCCATCCTCTGAGTGTACCGTCAAGTGCAGTTGGCAGATTCAGGGAAGATGTTCAGTGCAGGAGTGATGTGGAGGAACTTGAATATTTGGGTAGCCAGCGTTTTTTATATAGAACGTTTTAAAATAGTCGCGTCCTAGCTGGGCATGGTGGCTCACGCCTGCAATCCCAGCACTTTGGGAAGCTGAGGCTGGCAGATCACTTGAGGTCCAGCATTCAAGACTAGCTTGGCCAACATGGTGAAACCTCATCTCTACTAAAAATACAAAAATTAGCTGGGCGTGATGGCAGGTGCTTGTAATCCCAGCTATTTGGGAGGCTGAGGCAGGAGAATTGCTTGAACCCAGGAGGCAGAGGCTATAGTGAGCCAAGATTGCACCACTGCTCTACAGCCTAGGTGACAGAGCAAGACCCTGTCTCAAAAATAAATAAATAAAATTTAAAAGTACCCACCTCCTAGGAAAGGCTGGTAGGATCAGTTCATCGCTCTCACTCCCCACCCTCCCCACGTGCTTGAATGGCCTTTCCTAAATAGAATGCCTTGAATTTATTTTAGGCTTTTCATAACTTGGGGGCTATAATGAAAAAATCTCTAAGACCCATTTAGAGGAGAAAGGACTCAATGTTTATGTGTTATGTGGACGCTGTTTTTATCTAGTTATATTTCAGATAATATTTTCTTAAGGAAAAATCAGGACACATAATCTGATTTAATTCAATATGTCAAATCCTATAAAGCTTTCAAAATGAAACCAGATTTAATTATACATTTAACAAGTCATCTTTTTGGAAAAGAAGAGGATTACATGAAGGTGGGGTATGCCCTGTAACTATATCCAAGTTTTAAGCCGTGGGATAGCAGACCGATTCAAGAATTCTGCATTTCTGCTGTTTATCCATTAGGCAGTCATTGAAGGGAATAATGCTATCTTCTGACTTAATGTAATCAAAACTATTATTTTGTTATAGTATCTCTGCTATTCTATTCTGTTGCAATAGTTTTTTCACAATAGAGACTAGGAACTTTTACAAATGTGTTCTTGAGCACTCGGAACAGCTTAGATTTGTATGTATTTACAAGCATAATTTAGGACTTTTTTCTGAATAAGCGTGTTGTAGGTAAACTTTCAGACTTCAGTTCATAACAAGGTCTTTACTTTTTACACACAGGCAGCAGCTGCCCATGTTGTTGATGGCTGGCTAAGTGTTAATAGAATTAAGAGTATTAAAATATTTTTATAGACTAGTCTTCCTGTAACTCTCGGCACCTTTCATGTTGTTCCACTTTTTGCATTTCAGTTTTACAGCTCCCAGCACAGTAGGAAAGAGAAATTTGAGTCCTAGTCAAGAGGAAGCTGGCCTGGAGGACGGAGTGTCGGGGGAGATTTCCGACGCTGAGCTTGAGCAGACCAATTCCTGTGCAGAGCCCCTCTCAGAGGGAAGGAAAAAGGCCAAGAAATTAAAAAGAATGAAGAAGGAGCTTTCTCCAGCAGGTTTGTGTTGGATCTTGCCGAAGTTCTGGGGCTGTGGACTCTTTAAATGCTCTAGAATCTCCTATTTTGGGGGAGAAATTATAGCAAGGCTTCACTTGGTGGCAAAGCCCATGTAGTCTTCCACAAGAGAAGATATTTTTAGGATCAATTTAATTTAATTTGAGGAATCCTAAAAAGCTCTGGCTCGGGTGGCGTAAGGCCTGGGGGGGTCTCCTTGTTAAAGATGGCTAGTCTATTTTGGTAATCTCTCTCTCCTCCATGGTGTAGAGGTTTTGCTGATGTGTTTAAAGCAGCCTCAATATTTAAAATGTGCATTTAAATGTGCGCAGAGGCCCCTCCTACATGCTATTTTCAGTAGCAGAGTTTTCACTGTTTCCAGCAAAACCCCCAGGCAACCTGGTTCTCTCCTAAGCAGAATTATATAAGAAGGAAAGGAGACAGGAAATTAGCACCTGTTGAGAGCCTACTACATGCTAGACGCTGTAGTAGGAGCCATTTCTCTCCTTATTTCATTTTCACCATAGTCCTGAGGTGGGAATCATCATCCTTATTTGAGTGAAGCAGATGCCTGGGCTGAGGGAGGCTAATGTGCAGGGCCATGCTGCTCATAGGAAGCACAGCCAGAAGGCAGACCCAGGCCCACATGAGCCGAATCCCATGTCCTTTCCACCCCACAGATATGCCTAACTCAGCCCTTCATGCTCGCATGCCACGCAGGGCCAGAACAAGAGGCCAGAAGTGTGTCTTGTCAGTCAGCACATGAAAAAGGCTGTTCCCTGCTGCTGGGGGCCGTCCAGCAAGGCACCAGTCACAGTGACAGTAATCGTAGCCACTGTTGACTGAGTGCTTACTAAGGGGCCAGCACAATGCTTAATGTGTAACAGAAATTCTTTCATGTAATCCTGGAGACTGTCATCATTATCCTTCTTACAATGAAGAAAACAGAGGCCTTGGGGTTATGTGAGTTGCCCAAGGTTCTAGAGCCATTTAGTCTGTCCTATAAGAAAGCCGATGAGGCTGGGCTTGGTGACTCATGCCTGTAACCCCAGCATTTTGGGAGGCCAAGATTGCTAGATCACTTGAGGTCAGGAGTTCGAGACCAGCATGGCCAACATAGCAAAACTACGTCTCTACTAAAAATACAAAAACTATTCTGTTATAAAGACACATTCACACATATGTCCATTGCGGCACTGTTTACAATAGCAAAGAATTGGAACCAACTCAAATGCCCATCAAGGATAGACTGGCTAAAGAAAATGTGGCACACCATGGAATATTGTGCAGCTGTAAAAAAGGATGAGTTCATGTCCTTTGCAGGGACATGGATGAATCTGGAAACCATCATTCTCAGCAAACTGACACAAGAACAGAAAACCCGACACTGCATGTTGTCACTCATAAGTGGGTGTTGACCATTGAGAACACATGGACACAGGGAGAGGAACATCACACACTGGGGTCTGTTGGGGGGTGGGGGGCTAGGGGAGGGATAGCAGGGGGTAGGGAGGTTGGAGAGGGATAACATTAGGAGAAATACCTAATGTAGGTGAAGGGGGGGATGGAGGCAGCAAACCATCGTGGCATGTGTATACCTATGTAACAGTCCTATAAGATCTGCACATGTACCCCAGAACTTAAAGTATAATTAATATATATATGTATGTATGTATGTATGTATATATATATATATATATATATATATATATATATATATATAAAATATAAGAATTAACCAGGTATGGTGCATTCCCGTAGTCCCAGCTGCTCAGGAAGCTGAGGTAGGGGGACCACCCAATCCCAGAGAGGTCAAGGCTACAGTAAGCCAAGATCTCCAGCCTGGGCAACAAAGTGAGACCCTGTCTCACATACACACACAAAAAAAGAAAGCCAGTTCCTTTAACCAAGGTTATATGTTGAGAGACACTGACCCAGACACAATTATAATCATTCTCCTTTGTCTTGTATTGTGACAGTTGTCACAGTTAGCAGAACTAACAGTCAAATCAAAGGAAAGTAGTAGTCAAGCGGTGGAACTCGATTCATACCCAACCTGTGAATTCACTGTTTTAATTCATCCCCTTTTGCATGTGGACTGATCTGACTGTGGGGAGTTTTCTGAATCTCACTGATATTAACGAAATCAGACAAGCAGCAAAAATGTCACATACGCTTTTTATACATTATGCTGAAGCTGAATTTCAACAGAAAACTTAAACTCGTGTTTGAAGCCTGGATTGTCTATTTTAACTGTCTCCTTGACTCTGGGTGTCTCCCTTTACTTATTTCCTCTCCTATCCCTAAATTAACTGTTGGAGAGCAGCCAGGCATGATGGCTCACACCTATAAACCCACTGCTCTGGGAAAATGAGGCAGGAGGATGGGGGGCCCAGGAGTTTGAGACCAGCCTGGGCAATATAATGAGACCTTGTCTCTACAAAAAAAATTTTTTTTAAATATTAGTTGCATGGGCCTGTAGTCCCAGCTACTCAGGAGGCTGAATCGGGAGGATTATATAAGCACAGGATTTTGACATCAATGAGCTATGATTGCATCACTGCACTCCAGCCTGGGGGACACAGCAAGATCTTGTCTCAAGAAAAAAAAAAGTATTGGAGAAGTTTTTAATCTGCAGCATCCTTAGTCTTCAAATTTGATCCCTTTATTACCACTGTCATGTTTTATGTGCTCAACAAATGTTAAAATAATAAATGTCAGCATGATTTCTAGAGATCATACTCGACAGGATTTAGAGGGTTGGGGGAGTTCCCCTGTTGTATTCCTGTCCTTTGTATCTGTCTCTTCTGGATTTTTTTAGTTTATTACTTCTTAGGGACAAGCTTTTTGTTTTTCCCTTCTTTATCAGCATAATCTGAAAAATATATTAAAATAACTAATAATAGACTGCTTTAATAGATTAGTCCTTTTATAGCTTTCATCGTTTTAAGTGAAAACTTTCTATAAGTTATTTAGGGTTTTGAATTTATAATACTGTAATTAAAATGGGGATTTTTTTCCCCTCCCATTGACAGTAAAGCTGTCACTGCCACAAGATTTGAGCTAAAAAGAAAAAAATTATAGATTTTGTACTTCTTTGTTAGCGCTGCCAAAAAAAAAGAGAGAGAAGCAGAGAGACAGAGAGGAAGAGACATCTTGACAACTTTTAATAGAATCAGAGAACTTGAGTGAATCGGGCTTTCTTCTGGAGCACCATTCATGGAGCACGACCCCTGACGGTGCCAGGTGGAAACTTAATGGATCCTTTCCACCTGGTTTGTTTTCAGTGTTTAATCCTATTAGTATCAGCAGGATGTAGGTCAGAATATCAGGTGCGGAACCTGTGGAATCAACCAATTTGGCTTGCTCATTTACTTTAATAAGGTCCTGTAATGAGTGAGAGTACAAAGTTCAAACCCTGTTAAGGGTCTGCATTTAACTCTCAGAGGTATTTAGAGTGTGCCAGGAGCCTCGAGGGCCTGGTTCGGGTGGTGGTGGGAACTGTATTAGAGTGCTAGGCATGGCGTGAAAGTGTGTCCAAACCTAAACAGTGCTGAGGAGTTGGGTCTGAGCTCTGGTACTCAGAAGGGCTTCTCAGCAGGTACTCAGCACATCCTCAGGTGCACTGGCAATGAGGCCATGAAAGGTATAAAATACAAGGGTATTTTCTGTTCTCCAAGGAGGAAGTAGCAAAAATTAGGATGCTGGAATATTCTGTGTTGTAGCAATCCCAGAACAATTGGTGCTCAACAAATACCACACAAAACGAATGTTTAAAAATTTAATCTTGCCGGGCGCAGTGGCTCACGCCTGCAATCCCAGCACTTCGGGAGGCCAAGGCGTGCGGATCACCTGAGACAGGGAGTTCACAATCAGCCTGGCCAACATGGTGAAACCCCGTCTCTACTAAAATACAAAAATTAGCCAGGCAGGCATGGTGGTGCATGCCTGTAATCCCAGCCACTCAGAGGCTGAGCCTGGAGAATCGCTTGAACCCATCAGGCGGAGGTTGCTCTGAGCCAAGATCATGTAGTGCCATTGCACTCTAGCCGGGGCAACAAGAGCAAAATTCGGTCTCAAAAAAAAAATTAATCTCTGTATCTGTTCTTTTTCTTTCAATTTTTTTCTTGACCTAAGCACATGAACTTGTAGTATACATTTTGATATCGAAGATACATTACAAATTAAGTACTAGACCCAGTCCCAGATAACAAAATAACATAAATAGCAGAATAAATAACTCTTCATTAGGTTTATACTATGAGACAGTGTGCTAGGAACATCTTTTATTGTCTTATCTAGACCCTTGAAACATGCAGTAAGGCATAGATCTTATTTCCCCATTGTACAGAGAAACTGAGGCTCAGAGTTGCAGACTTAAAGTATCTAACTGGCATGTGGGAGGCTGGGGAAACGCATCCAAACTTAAGAGGAAATGAAGGATCCTTTACGAAGGTGTTTCTTGTAGCTGTTCTAGATCAGAAACAATTACCAATCTAGACTTCATAGAAATCCAAGTGGGATAGAAATCCAGGCTCACGCCTGTAATCCCAACACCTTGGGTCAGGAGTTCGAGACCAACCTGGCCAACATGGTAAAACGTGTCTCTACTAAAAATACAAAAATTAGCCGGGAATGGTGGTGCCTCCAGCTACTCAGAAGGCTGAGACAGGAGAATCGCTTGAGCCCAGGAGGCAGAGGTTGCAGTGAGCTGAGATTGCACCCTGCACTGCAGCCTGGGCAACAAGAGCAAGACTCCATCTCAAAAGAAAAGAAAAGAAAAATCCAAGTGACCACTCTCCTACTCTCCTTCAGGGCTTCTAGTTTATGTATATATTATGTACTCAGCAATTCTTTTTCTGCTAAGTGTGGTTGTTTGGATCCTGTTTTCAGGAGGTAAATGAATGTGTAAGTCCCCTCCTTTTCTGTTTATATGACGATGTTGATTGGCAGTGCCAGCCACTTTCCATCTGAGCGGTTCTAGGTACGTACTCAGTTGGTGTGCAAAGGAAAACTATTCTGCATGCCATTAATGCTGGAATAAAGTGTCTTTAGGAAATGTGGCTGTTTTCCCAGGTCATGTTTAATTGAAGGATTTCTGTAACCTACTTGTTCTTGTTGATGTATTCCTGGGGCCTGGAGAAACCCAGTTCACCCCCTCACTTCCCTGAAAAATCTTGGGGCCGCATGGACAATCTGATGCTGCCCAGGCTGACCATTCTGAAAATGCTGAGGCTGGTCCCTAGCAGCAGCTTCCATCAGCCCCTTAGTCAGACTGTGTTTACAGAGGTGTGCCCAAAGTAGATACATTGACTACTCATGGTTATTTTTTGTCCTGTAAATAGAGACATTGTTCAAAGCCTTTTTTCCCCTAATATTTAAAACAACACGTTAGATCTTTTAAGTGTTTGTTTGCCAAAGAACTGTGAGTTTTATTGGAGTTTGTTTAAAACTCGGACTAACCTACCGTACTTGTCAAGCTTAAACCCTGAGGGTTACCGTATAAAAATTTAGAACCTACCTAGAGCCCCAGTCTCCTAATGCTGTTACAGGTCTCATTAAAGTTAAAAACAATATCTATAGCTGCTGCTGTCAGTCACCTGAGAGACCAGGCTGAGGCAGCTCAGCGACCTCCCAAGGAGCCTTTTAATAACTATGTTCAAGTGTGGTTTGCAGTGAACGTGGCGAAGGAGGTGTGTGCTGCTGTGCAGTGAGGCAGAGGCAGGGCGCTCCACGAGCATTTGGGCCGTCCTTTTCCTCCTGGCAACTCCAGAGTGTCATCAGCCTTGCGGGGAGGGGGCTCACCTTAGTGTGGGAAACCAGCCCCAGGGCATACCCCCTTGAGCATTTCCTAGTTAGAAACTTGTGTGGGGCTTCCCAAAGGACCCTTCTGTATACAGATTTCCACTCCGTGGAAGATGATATAACGGGAAGCTTCCAGTTTCCTGTGCAGTTCCTTAGATTCTGTTTGGGATTCACCTGGAAAAAGCAATGTCTACCCTTTGAGTTTCTCCATTTCAACTCCAGTTAGGTAAAGGGGTAGAAAAGCAGGAACATTCACCTTTTGTGTTACCCACCTTTTAATTTTTTGTTGTTTTGATTAATAAAAATAATGTACTCAGCATGAGAATTTGGAAAATGCAGAAAAATAGGAGAAAATTAAGCCTCCCAGCCCGCCACTTGATGCCATAGTAACAAGCATTCTTGCTCTGTGCAGTCGACCTTGTAACCTGTGTGCAACTTGTATCCTGCGTTTTCCCACTGTAGAAACTCTTGGTCAAATAGTCTTAACTAGAAGCATAGTATTTCCTATTAAAATTTTTTTGTTTTTTTTTTTTTTTAAAAAACATTGTTCTTAGTATCTCTTGCCAGGTCAGCTTCAAAAAGATATAATTTGCACCCAATAAAAGTCATTATTTTCAGGTATACAATTTGATGAGTTTTGACATCTGTGTACAGTCATATAACCACCACTATGATCATGATACAGAACTCCATCACTCCAGAAATTTCCCTCATGCCCCTTTGGAGTCGATCCTCCCCCCAAACCCCAGACAGATCCCAGCAGCCAGTGATCTTCTTTCTGTCCCTGCAATTTTGCCTTTTCCAGAATGTAATATTCCTGGAATCGTGTGCTAGTTAGTTAGCCTTTTGAGTCTTTCATTTAATTCTTTCATGTAGCAGATGCGTTTGAGATCTGCGGTGTTGCACGTATCCTCAGTTCACTCCTTTTTACTGCCGAGTAGTATTCCACTGTATGCGGCTATCACTATTTAGGTTGTTGCCAGTTTTTGGCAACCAGGAATCAAGCTGCTATGAATGTTGTGTTCAGGTCTTTGTATGAATTAACTTTTCATTTCCTTTGGGTAAATATCTAGGAGTAGAATTGCTGGGTCATATGGTAACTGTATATTTAACTTTATAAGAAACTGATGCACTCGTTTCCAAAGTAGCTTTACCATTTTGGATTTCCCCCAGCAGGATACAGGATTTCCGCTCACTCTGCACCTTCACCAGTACTTGGTATTATATGCACACCCCTTTTGCTTGTTTGTTCAGCATTTCTAATGGGCATGTAGTGGTATCTCATTGTGGCTTTGGTTTTTATTTCCCTAATGGCTAATAAGCGTCTTTTCATGTGATGATTTGCCACCTGGATTTCTTATTTGGTGAAATTCCTTCTCAGAGCTTTTTTCCCTTTTTTCATAGGGTTTATTTTCTGACTGCATTTTTAGAGCTCTTTATAGATTTTGGATACAAGTTCTTTTAAGTGTTTTACAAATACATTCTTCTAGATTGGCTTTCCATTCTTTTAAGTGTCTTTTTTGAAGAGTGGAAGGTTTAAATTTTGATGCAGTCTAGTTTATCAGGTTTTTCCCCTTGGATTATGCCTTTAATGTCATTCTAAGAAATTTTTGCATAACTCTCAGTTGGAAATGATTTCTCCTATGATTTCTTCCAGAAGTTTTATAGTTTTAGGTTTTACAATTAAATGTGTAATTCAAGTTAATCTTAGATTAAGATCCACTGTGGCAGGAGGCAGATGTTCTTAAGTATCTGTTCCCTCCCTCCCTTCCAGTTTCACTGTGTCACCCACCCAGGCTGGAATTCAGTGGCACAATCTCAGCTCGTTGCAGCCTTGATATCCTGGCCTCAAGTGATCCTCCCACCTCAGCCTCCTGGGTAGCTGGGACCATAGGTGCGTGCCACCACACCTGGCTAATTTTTAAATTTTTTGTAGAGGTGGGGTCTCCATGTGTCACCCAGGCTGTAGTACAGTGGTGTGATCTTGGCTCACTGCAACCTCCGCCTCCCAGGTTGAAGTGATTCTCCTGCCTCGGCTTCCTGAGTAGCTGAGATTACAGGTGCCCACCACCACACCCAACTAATTTTTGCATTTTTAGTAAAGACGAGGTTTCTACATGTTGGTCAGGCTGATCTCAAACTCCTGACCTCATGATCCGCCTACCTCAGCCTACCAAAGTTCTGGGATTACAGGCATGAGCCACTGTGCCTGGCCTAGCTGCTGCTTTTTAAAAACCATGGCTTCTTCCCCACCAGTTTTTAGACTGGCCCTTTGTTGGTCTACAGCTCTCCCTTTCTGGAGGTGGTGAAAAAAGCACTGTTAGTGGCCTTCATTTCCCCTCTGGTCTGGGTCTCCTGTAGATGACTCCTACAGTTCTGGCCCCTCTGTCCACATCAGTGTTGCTCAGCAGCTGCACAGGTAGGCCCTGAAAAGTAGCATCTTCTTGACTGTAGACTGTTGGCTTCCTGGGGACAGCCTTGTGCCAAGTTGGGTCAGCTTACTGATAAGGGGAAAAGACCTAGCATTCATTAAAAACTTACCCAGAAACTTTGCAGTATCACAGAAGTCCTATACAGCGTAAACTAGTACTAGGTCCATCTTTTAGATGAGGCAGTGAGACCTGTTCAAGGTCATCCAGCTAGTAAAATGGTCCAACCTGACTTGCCTCCCTCCTGAACTTTTGCTTATTCCATTATTTCCTGTTAGCGTTTCATGAAGCCACTTTCTGTGTGTTTGATGGCTCGTTGTGCACTCACACACACCCCAGCTAATGGCAGGTGCAGATTACAAGTATTGCAGTGCAGTTGCTTTTAGCAGTTTATCTTCCTTTTTCCTCTGAGCTGGATTTAATTCACTTCAGTTACTCACTGGGCATTGTAGCTTTTACCTTTAGAATGGCTAATTGGCTACCGCAATATTTCTTTCATATGTGGATTATAAAAGTGCCCTTTATGGATGTTTATTTTCATAAAATTAGGTGTTGTGTCAGGGTGTGACCGGGAAGGCCAGGCTAGTTGCAGGTGTTCATGGGCCCCTTGCAGTACTTCACTGAGCCCTGTGAGTCCTTTTCAGTGGATCGTCTGCCCATCCTCACTCTGGGGAGTGGTCTCGCTGTCTTTACTGGGGGCCCAAGATGAGCCTGTTCACACCGATGAGACTCAGGGCAGAAAAATTCCTGTTACCGTTTCCTGATCTCATCCTAACTCCCTGGATCTTATCACAATAAAGGATCAAAAGTGGGAATTCTCATGTTAGCTGAAATTCTCTTCGTGCTTTTCTTGTCTTTAGACCTTGTTATCTTTAGGCATCCTTGTTATTGGTGATAACCACTCTGAACTGAGTGTTATGATTCCCTAGTTTGTAAGACACTACATCCCCTTCATCTTTAAAAGTTATTTCCCATTGGAGGTATCATCAAAGACTTCTCTCCCTTTTTGAAATCTTGGTGTTAGCAGCTAGAAGAGAGACTGCCAGTTTTCCCTGCCAGCCCTACTTTATGACATCATGCATGGCACCACTTGTGCAGCTGACACCTGGTCGGCTTTCCATTATGAACACACCCTTTCCTGACTTCCCTCACATTCGCTGAAGTCCAGATCCCAACTCAGTTGCTGGGCACAGCTTCTGCTATTGTAGAAAGTGGCGTGAATGAAGAAGAAGGGCTTCTAACCTTAGAGTGAAACTTTGTCACTGAAGAGATCTTTTCAATCCAAAAAGAGGACCCAGACAGCTTTGCTAAAGTTGGAAAAAGCTGCAACCTTCTTTTGCCCCTTCTGAGATCTTGGAACCCCCACTAGTTAGCTTCCCTCTGCCCTATAGCTGCCCACCTGAGATTTCTCACCTAGGCACAGCCACAGCACAGCACACAGAAACTCAGTTTCTGGGGACTTTGGCATGGATCTTGGTGCTTCGGGAGAATTCAAACACCATCTCAGCCGCTTGCTAGCTCTTTGCATCTCGTCCTATTACTCCACTTCTCAGTCTGTTCTTGCATCTGTAAAACGAGGATAGTGATACCACATTGGTCGACTTTAATGAAGATTATATGAATTAAGTGCCCACTGTGGTGCCAAGAATCCAGCACGGTGCTCAGGGAAGGATACTGTGCATGGCTACAGTTTAACTCCTGTGAGATCAATAGATGGATGCAGGAGGCGGGGAGGTGCTTCCTCTGCCCCCCTGTGATGTTTCTGTGGTCTCACCTTCCCTTGCTGGGCACTGCTCTCCCTAGACAAGACCTGTCTGTGGACTTTTGCCAGCGTGGCTGTGCAGCCAGACCCCGCCCTGTCTGAAGCCATCTCTGCAGCCGTCACAGGCCCTCTGTCTCTGCTGGTCATGTCACGTTCTCCTCAAGGTGCCATCCTGATGTTCACGTTGTTTCGTTCTTTCCCACCAGGAAGCATCTCCATGAACAGCCCTGCCACGCTCTTTGAAGTTCCTGACACGTGGTAACCAAGACCTGAGGGCAGCAAACCACTGGTGCTGTCGCCCTGAGCAAGAGCCGGCTGGCACATTTGGAAGCCATACTATATTTAACCTAATAAAATGTGGTATGGGAGGGGTTGGAAACCAAGTTGTCTCCTGGAAAAAACAAAAAACAGGTTTTATTTTTGTGGCTGTGGTTTTTTTTTTTTTTTTCCTTTTTAATCTAACTGCCTGTTGGACGTTGACATTCATCATGGTTGTAGGCTGCCATGAATGTGTACGTGCTTAACCAGTGAATTCCGTGTTGCTCCTGTGAGGCCTTTCCTATTATGACCCAGTGTGCTTAAGAACCCACCTGATGGGGAATGTTGGCTGTGAAATCTGCAGAAAAAGCTGACGTCCTGACGTGATCATGAATTTGGGGGTGTCCTCCTGCCTGTGTGTCTTCTTGCGCTCAGATTTTGAGGCGGTTGCAGCCCTCGGTTAGTCCCCCAGTGGAGAAATGGGTTGTACCTCCCTGCTTCCCTCCATAGCTGCCTGAAAATACGACGCTCTCATGCTTGTTGTCCACTCACACCTACCCATGAGGGAGCTTGCCCTATGCCCTGGCCTTTGGGCATATTTATGTAGAGTTCCTTTCTCCCAAGACATGAGTTTCATGGGGGATGTACGAGTAAAAAGGTTAACTTCTGTTCTTACACGTGGCGCCGTGTTCACTTTCCAGAGTCTCTGTTCATTTGTTTGGGTGGTGGTCTGGGGGTACAGCGGTGTGTGTGTGTGTGTGTGTGTGTGTGTGTGTGTGAAATCATGCAAATCTACAACATGTCCCAGCTCATTCTCTGTTGAAACAGATCACAGCAATGACAAACGCTCATGGAGCTGCTTTGCTACACCCGCTTTAGATAGATCATTGTTAGATATTTAACATTTTTGTATGGTGAAAATAAAAATGAAAAATGTATTTCCAAAAGATGACAATTAAAGACATTTTCATATGACTCTGGTTTTCTCCTCTCTCTTATTTTATAAGTGAAGGATGTTTTCGCTCTCTAGTAATACATAAATTTCTCACCCCTGAAGAAATCTGCTAAGCCACTAAGGCTGATGTTGATGGATTTTTTTCTTTTTTTTTTTACGTTTTACCCCTGATTACTGTACCTGCCGTGATGGGTCAGCTCCTCAGTGCTGAGCTGAGTCCTGGTGGTGAGTGGCCTCGCAGGAGGGCAGGAGAAATGAGGACCCTTAATGCTTACGCTGGAATCCCAGGGCGTTATGCAGATGCTGATTTGTAAGACAGTTTCCCCCATCAAGAGCCTCTTGGTGGGATGCGGTGGCTCACACCTGTATTCCTCCCACTATGAGACCAAGACGGGAGGATCGCTTGAGCCCAGTGTGGGCAATACAATGAGACTCTGTCTCTTAAAAAAAAAAACAAAAAAACTTTTTTTTAAAAGCATCTTTTTTTTTTTTTTTCTTTTTTTGAGATGGAGTTTCACTCATGTTACCCAGGCTGGAGTGCAATGGCGCAATCTCGGCTCACCGCAACCTCCGCCTCCCGGGTTCAGGCAATTCTCCTGCCTCAACCTCCTGAGTAGCTGGGATTACAGGCACGCACCACCATGCCCAGCTAATTTTTTGTAGTTTTGGTAGAGACGGGGTTTCACCACGTTGACCAGGATGGTCTCGATCTCTTGACCTCGTGATCCACCCACCTCGGCCTCCCAAAGTGCTGGGATTACAGGCATGAGCCACTTCCCCTTCCTGCTCCTCTCCCTTCCCCAGGAGTCTCGTAGCCACAAAGTGAGTAACCTAGGCTCAGCAGGAGGGACTGCTCACTCCTCGTAGGGCACTCAGTGCCCACAGCTCCGTGGAAAGTGGAGGTGGGATGGAGACAGGCAGTAAAGAACGGTATACGCAGGAGTGTTTGCAGGACGGCTGCTGGGCTGCTGAATCAGCAGCACTCACGCAGAAATGAGTGACCCTAATTTTTGAGAGAAAAAAGGGGGGCCCAGTGCAGTGGCTCAAGCTTAGAATCTCAACACGTCGGGAGGCCAAGGCAGGAGGATCACATAAACCCAGGAGTTCAAGATGAGCCTGAGCAACATAGGGAGACCCCATCTCTACAAAAATTGGCTAGGTGTAGTGGCACACGCCTGTAATCCCAGCTGCTCAGGAGGCTAAAGTGGGAGGATTACTTGAGCCTGGGAGGTGGAGGCTGCAGCAAGCTGTGATCACACCACTGCACTCCGGCTGTGGCAACAGAGTGAAACCCTGTCTCTTAGATAATAAGTAAAAGAAAAAGAGGGAAAACCAGACGGTAGGTTGTACACATAGGAGAGACGTGCGTAAGGCCTGATGAGCACACCCTGTGTGGTAAAGCAGAGCCTGTGGTGGGGCCGACAGACCTCTTGTGCCCTGCATGTGTCTTGCGTGGGAGATGGAAGCCTCTTGTCCTAAGATAACAAAATCTTAATTGTGCCCTGAGACCAACTGAGGAATAAACATGGTGTTCCGGCTCAGAAAGCTTTACAAACACAGGTTGTGCGCCTGCCACTAGAGGTGCCTAGGGAGGAGAGATTTCTAGAAAGGGTGTGTGTTTCCAAGCCTCCTGGGACTGTTGGCATCCAGTTGCCACACTGCATTCTTGGACATGTTTTATACCATCTGAGCCTCAGTTTCCTCCATCATAAAATCAGGAAAATAGGCCAGGCGCAGTGACACGCCTGTAATCCCAGCACTTTGGGAGGCCGAGGCAGGCAGATCACTTGAGGTCAGGAGCTGGAGACCAGCCTGGCCAACATGGTGAAACCCTGTCTCTACTAAAAACCCAAAATTAGCTGGACTTGGTGGCGCATGCCTGTGGTCCCAGGTACTTGGGAGTCTGAGGCAAGAGAATCTCTTGAACTCCGGAGGTATAGGTTGCAGTGAGCCAAGATTGTGCTTCTATACTGCAGCCTGGGCAACACAGCAAGAATCTGTCTCAAAAATTAAAGCAGGAAAATAAACTACTTCACAGGGTAGTTGTGAGGGTTAAATTACATAAAATGCCTAGCATGCACAAGTACACAGTAAATTGCAGTTATATATAAAGATTATGCTTTGATCTGAAACCTTTATTGCATTTGCTTCTCTCAATGGGAGCAGAGATAGTCACTGGAATTTGACTTAGAATTAAACACTCAGGGGAACTTTCATACAGGCCCACACCTTTATTTTCTCTGCTTCATCAAATGACTTAACAACAGGTGAGCTGCAGCTGACGCCTGCAATCTGCCACTTGGGAAGCAGAGGCAGGTGGGTCACTAGAGCCAGGAGTTCAGGACCAGCTTGGGCAACATGGCAAAACCCCGTGTCTACAGAAAATTTAAAAACTTAAAAAATTTAAAAACCACCGGGTATGGTGGTGTTCGTCTTTTGTCCCAGCTACTGGGGAGGCTGAAGCAGGAGAAATGCTGGAGCCAAGGAGGTTGAAGCTGCAGTGAGTTGTGATTGCACCACTATGCTCCAGCCTGGGTGACAGAGCAAGACCCTGTCTCAAAAACAAAACAGGTGAGCTGGGCTAGCTCACTTCCCGCTTCACACACACATACCAGGCTTTCTTGACATACCTTTTGGGCTTAAAAGCCTAGGATGGTAATGCTGGCCTTTTGATACTGAGGCCCAGGGGCATATTATGACAACAAGGCTATGGTTTGGGGGGCTTCTTGAATATGGTAGCTAGATCTGGAGGAGGTGTCAGAGTGCGAACTTCTGTGTTTCCCTGCAGATCGTTCTGTTGTCGTTTGATTTTGGAGCTGGGCTGGAGACCAAGCACTATAGCTCTGTCCATTTCCATAGCTTTGTATTTGTCCAGATTTCCCCCCCCAGATTGTATCATGAAGATTTTCAGGCATACAAAGAAGCTGGTAGAACACCTATTGCCTCACCACCTAGGTCATAGTTACCATGTAGCTATACAGTCATGCCTTGCCGTCAACAATGGAGGGCCCAGAAGCTGATCTTAGAGCTGGGAAATTCCTATCACTTCCAGTGTATCTGTATTTTAACGTAAGTGTTGTTACAAAGGGGTCAAATAGTTGAACAAAAATTTAGAAGTTTATTAAGTAAAGAAGTTTCAGTAAGCTAAGGTCATTTTATTTTTGAAAGGAACATTTTTTATACATTCAAGGTAACAGTGAGTCCCAGGCCTTCACATTCACTCTCTACTCACTCACCAGAACACCTTCCAGCACTGCAAGCTCCATTCATGGTAAGTGCCCTAACAGGTATACCATTTATATTTTTTAAACTGTATTTTTACTATAGTTTTTCTGTGTTTAGATTAAAAAAAAAATACCATTGTGTTACAGTTGCCAACAGTATTCCGTACAGTAACCTGTTGTAAAGATTTGTAGCCCAGGAGCAAAGAACACTCTATGATGTTCATACAATGAAAACATTGCAGGCTGGGCATGGTGGCTCACACCTGTAATCCCAGTGTTTTGGGAGGCCAAGGCAGGAGGACTGCTTGAACTCAGGAGTTCGAGTCTTCAGTGAGCTATGACTATGTCCAGCCTGCGGGACAGAGCAGGTTTCTGTCTTTAAAAATAAAATAAAAATCCTTGTGTTTGTGTTGGGAATATTAAATTTTTTAAAAATCACCTAATGATGCGTTTCTCAGAATGTATGCCCGTCATTAAATGACACACGACTATATTTGCTTTATTATATGTTCTTCCATTTATCAATTTATCTTTTCTTTTTTTCTTCCTTTTTTTGTGTGTGTGTTTTGTTTAGAGACAGTCTCACTCTTGCCCAGGCTGGAGTGCAGTGGCGCGATAATAGCTCACTGTAGCCTCGAACTCCTTGTCTCAAGCAATCCTCCCACCTCGGCCTCCCAAAGTGCTGGAATGACAGGTGTGAGCCACAGCACCCAGCCTACACAATGTTTTTGAGATTCATCCATGCTGCGTATGTATCAGAATTTCCTTCCTCTTTATTTCTGAGAATGGCCCTACCACTACTTATTTATTCAATTGATGAACACCTGCACTATTTCCAGGTTGGGGCTATTATGAATAAAGCTGCTATGAACAGTCTTGTACAAGTCTTTGAGAACAAAATCTTTAATTTGGGGGAGTAAATGCCAAGGAGTGGAACTGTTGGGTCATGGGATACGTGGTCTATTTAGAAATTGCCAGATCTTTTTCCAAAGTGATCACATCATTTGTACTGTCACCAACAATGTATAAGAGTTCTAGTATCACCCTTCCTTAGCAGCATTTGGTGGTATCAGCCTTTAATTGAGCTATTTTGATGGGTTTATAGTATATCTCGTTGCAGTTTTCATTGTCGTTTATCTGATGACTCATAATGATGTACCTACTGGCCAGAGGTATATCTTCCTTTGTGAGTTATCTGTTCAATTATCTTGCCCTTATTTTACCAGGTCATTCGTCTCTTTATTAAGTTGTATAGGTTGGCCTGGCATGGTGGCTTGTGCTGTAATCCCAGCACTTTGGGAGGCAGAAGTGGGTGGATCATTTGAGGTCAGGAGTGATCAACTGATTCGCCAGGTTCACCGTCACCTGGCCGACATGGTGAAACACTGTACTAAAAATACAAAAGTTAGCTGGGTGTGTTGGTAGGCGCCTTTGCCTGTAATCCCAGCTATTTGGGAGGCTGAGGCAGGAGAATCACTTGAACCTGAGAGGCGGAGGTTGCAGTGAGCTGAGATCGTGCCACTGCACTCCAGCCTGGGTGACAGAGCAAGACTCCATCTCAAAAAAAAAAATTATAGAAGTTGAATACATATTCTGGACATCAGTCCTTTGTCAGATAGTTGTTTTGCAAATATTTAGTCCCAGTGTGTGGCTTCCTTATTTTCTTAACAGTATCTTTTACTGGGCAGAAGTTTTTAATTACAATGAAGTCTATTTTATAGATTTGTTTTCTATGTCCTGCCTAAGAAATTCCCCAGTTATATTCATCCATGTTTTCTCTGAGCTTCCTAATTTTAGCATTTATGTTTAAATCTATGATCCATCTTGAATTAACCTTTTTTTTTTTTTTGAGACGAAGTCTCGCTCTGTCACCAGGTTGGAGTGCAGTGGCGTGATCTTGGCTCAGTACAACCTCTGCCTCCGGGTTTAAGCAATTCTCCTGCCTCAGCCTCCCGAGTAGCTGGGATTACAGGCACCTGCCACCACGCCCGGCTAATTTTTGTACTTTTAGTAGAGATGGGGTTTTATCATGTTGGCCAGGATGGGCTTGATCTCTTAACCTCGTTATCTGCCTGCCTTGGCCTCCCAAAGTGTTGGGATTACAGGTGTGAGCCACCGCGCCCGGCCTTGAATTAACTTTTTATGGATGGTATGACTAGAATTGAGATTCCTTCATTCCATATGGATGTCTAGTTATTCCAGCACCATCTGTGGAGAAGACCTTTCTGTTTAATTGTTTTGGTGCTTTGGTCAAAATTCTGTTTACCTAATTATAAAGATGGATCTTGAGGGAGTGTGTGTGTTTCATTTTATTTGTTTTCAATGACAGATAATAATTGCACATGCTCATGGAGTACGTAGTAATGTTTTTTTTCTTTTCTTTTTTTGGTGGGGGGACAGTCTTGCTCTGTTGCCCAGGCTGGAGTGCAGTGCCCCATCTTAGCTCACTGCAACATCCTTCTCCCAGGTTCAAGAAATTCTCCTGCCTCAGCCTCCTGAGTAGCTGAGATTACAGGCATGCACCACTATACCCAGCTAGTTTTTTGTATTTTTATTAGAGACAGGGTTTCACCATATTGGCCAGGCTGGTCTCAAATTCCTGGGTTCAAGTGATCTGCCTGCCTCAGCCTTCCAGAGTACTGGGATTACAGGCATGAGCCACCATGCCCAGACTTGTTTTTTTTTTTTTGTTTGTTTGTTTTTATGGAGTCTTGCTCTGTCATCCAGGATGGAGTACAGTGGTGAGATCTCAGCTGACAGCAACCCCTGCCTCCTGGGTTCAGGCGATTCTCCTGCCTCAGTCTCCTGAGCAGCTGGGATTACAGGCACATGCCACCATGTCCAGCTAATTTTTTTGTATTTTTTTTTTTTTTAAGTGGACACGCAGTTTCACCATGTTGGCCAGGCTGGTCTTGAACTCCTGTGCTCCAGTGATCCTCCTGCCTCAGCCTCCCAAAGTGCTGGGATTACAGGTGTGAGCCACCATGCCTGGCCTGGATCATATGATATGCTATTTGTAGTGTTTTGAGGAGTCTCCAAGCTGTTCTCTATAGTGGCTATGCTAGTTTATATTCCTGAATGTATGTTTTTATTTATTTGTTTGTTGTTTTGGGACAGAGTCCTATTGTAATTACATGTGTAATATAATGAGGTGATAGATATGCTAATAACCCTGATGTAATCCTTATACATTATATATATGCAAACACTACATCAGTGGTTTACTCAGGCTGGCATGCAGTGGCACAATCTCAGCTCACTGCAGCCTTTGCCTCCCTGGCTCAAGTGATCCTCCTGCTTCAGCCTCCCGAGTAGCTGGAGTTACAGCCACATGCCACTGCACTTGGCTAATTTTCGTTTTTGTTTTCTTTTTCTTTTTCTTTTTTTAATTTTTTTTTTTTTTCTTTTTTAAGACAGGGTTTCACCGTGTTGGTCATGCTGGTCTTGAACTCCCAACCTCAGGTGATCCGCCCGCCTTGGCCTCCAAATTGCTTGGATTACAGGTATGAGCCACCACGCCTGGCCCTTGTTTTGTTTTTTTGAGACGCAGCCTGGCTCTGTCATCCAGGCTGGAGTGCAGTGACATGATCTCAACTCACTGCAACCTCTGCCTCTCAGGTTCAAGCAATTCTCCTGCCTCAGCCTCACAGGTAGCTGGGATTACAGGCATCCACTACCATACCCAGCTAATTTTTGTACTTTTTAGTAAAGATGGAGGCTGGGCATAGTGGCTCATGCCTGTAATCCCAGCACTTTGGGAGGCTGAGGCGGGCCGATCACGAGTTCAGGAGTTCAAGACCAGCCTGACCAACATGGTGAAACCCCGTCTTTACTAAAAATACAAAAATTAACTGAGTATGGTGGCGCATGCCTGAAATCCTAGCTACTCAGGAGGCTGAGGCAGGAGAATCATTTGAACCCGAGAGGCAGAGGTCGCAGTGAGCCCTACACCTACCCCTAACCCTACCCCACCCCTAACCCTACCCCTGGGAGACAGAGTAAGTCTCACTCTGTCTCAAAAAAAAAAAAAAAAAAAAAAAAAAGTAAAGCCAGGGTTTTGCTATGTTGCCCAGGCTGGTCTCGAACTCCTGGGCTGAAGTGATACACCTGCCTTGGCCTCCCAAAGAGCTGGGATTCCAGGCGTGAGCCACTGCGCCCGGCCGAGTGCATGTGTTTTTAATGTGTGCATCATTATTACCGAACAGCAGCACTGAGAGAGTCTCATCGTTCCTGTGTGTTCCCACTTGGACTATTTTGCAACACTCCTCTTGACGTTGAAAAGAAAATGCTATAACGCTTGGTTACTGCTGAGGCGAGGCCAAACCACCCTTTCCAGACCTGGGAAACCAGTGAGTATTAAAAATAGTTCAATCTTTTTGGCTACTTTTTAAAATATCTAATGAGTTCAGCTGAAATCATTTTCCGCCAAATGATTCACGGAGTAAATCAATGCGTCTGATTTTGCCGAGGAGGGGAAATAGGACACCTGGAGGCCAGTTTGTATTTCTCCTGGTTGTGAGCCACCCTCTCCTCCAAGTTGCCTGATCCTTGCAAACAGCAGTTCTATTTGTATTCAGCTGCCTGCTTTTTCTAGTCGTGCTGTGAACGTGAACTTGAACTTGAGAAAGCTCTTGATGCTGACTGGGCCTGGTGAAAACACTGCACATTCAAGCTGAGGCTCTTTTTAAATGGAAATGTTTTAGACTGGCTCACACCTGTAATCTCATCACTTCGTGAGGCTGAGGCGGGTGAATCACTTGAGGTCAGGAGTTTGAGACCAGTCTGGCCAGCAGGGCAAAATCTCGTTTCTAAAAAAATACAAAAAGACATTAACTAGGCATGGTGGTGTGTGCCTGTGGTCCCAGCTACTCAGGAGGCTGAGTCAGGAGAATCACTTGAACCCAGGAGGCGGAGTTTGCAGTGAGCTGAGATCCCACCACTGCACTCCAGCCTGGGCAACAGAGACTCCATCTCAAAAAAAAAATGTTTAGACAAGATAATTCTTGTCAAAAAAGGACAACAAGTAAGTACCTTTTTTTTTCTTTTTTGGGTGGGGAACTGAAATGTGCATTTCATAAGAAAAGAGTGAATCCTCTTTTACACAAAAGCACCTCTAAGGAAAAAAAAAGAGAAAATAAGAAAAGAGTGAATCCTCACAGTGATTTTTTTTAAGCTTGAGAACATAGGAAAATGCTAAACCAGAAAGCCTGCAGCCAAGTAACCTTGCCTGTGTGTGCAAGTGTGGACCTGAGCAGAGGGAAGCCGTAGGCACCTGTGCCAGGCCCGTGCAACTTCTCCATGGAAACGTCTTGCCATGTTTCCTATACCAATCGGAGAACCAGTTACCCGCCTTTTGATGTCGTCCTCTTCCTGCAGGAGGAAGGGTGGGGGGACAGAATTCTTCTTCTCAGGTATCCTTGCCTCTGTCTAAGCCTGGGCAGTGGAGTCTTGGTTCCTGGTAGGCCTTGGTAAGCAGGCAACAGCCAGATTGCCAAAAACACCCAATTAGATTGAATGCGGTTCCCTGGTTGTGGCTGTGGGTAGGGAGGACAGTTAAGTCTCTTTACACATCTCCTCTCTGCGCGCTGTGGTCTAGTTTGCACAGCCTCTTCTTATTCCTAATAACCCAGAATCTGAGAATTTGGAGTCCTTCCTGTTACTTAGGAAGGACTAAGCTGCTCCGGCAGGTTGTCCTGCATTTGTTGAGTGGAGTAAAATTACATAGCATCTTGAGTGCTGTGCCTACAAATTACCTTGATAAATGATTGTGACTCAGCAAAGCTTAGGCTTTTGCCCTAGTTTTGGAGGCTGGGTCTAACTAAGAAAAAAATGGAGGGTCTGTTGGGTGTTTTTGCTCTTTTTACAAGGCTTCATAATTCCCCATTGTCCGCGTGTGTGTGAATCAGCAAGTCCTTCGCATCCTGATTGGGTGGTGTGATGGGAGCACCCACCTCACAGAGCCTCAGAGATCTCATTGTCTCCCTTTTCCATTTGCTCATTCCTACTTTGGCCAGTGGCATCCTGAAAGAGTTTCCATTAGTAACAGTGTTGAGGAAACCACACGTTAGAGGCAGCACACTACGCTGATCAGCATCTGGGCTGGGTGATTGCTCAGATCTGAGATGGGAGCTTGCTCTGCTGCTCACCGGCTGTGTGAGCCCAAGGTTGCTGTCCCGGCTCCCAGCTTCAGTTTCCTCACCGGTCAGACTAGATGGGACTAAGCCAGGGGGAGAACAGAAAGCACCCACAGGTAGTAAGTGCTCCCCAAGGCATTTTCCCGGATTCCTGCTGGGAAGCACCCACAGCCTCCTCCTGGAAAACACACACACCCTGCTCTCAAGAACTTTCCATTTTCAAACAAACTCGCCCTTTGGTGTGTCACTCCTGCTTTCTGAAAGCGAGTTTTTTCCTCCACGCCGCTGTGGTTTTTTTTCTGATAACCGTAGGTAGGAACTGTGTATTGGAGCTCGCTCTGTGGGAAGCATTTTATACGCTTTTGACGTTTAGGCACTGTTATCCCCACGTGAAGATGAACTGAGGCTCAGGTGGGTTGGTTCAGTGATGCGCACTGGAGGTCAGGATCAGTGGCAGAGCTGGAATTCAAGCCCCAGGATGTCTGACTGCAACACGCATCTGTCTAACCACGATTTGATACTGTCAACCAGACGAAGGACATCACGGGGAAGGGAGATAAAGATGGAAGGAGGTAGGGGTGCCCAGCAACTGAGGGTCGCCAGGATCCCTTCATAAACCCGCTCGTCTATGCAGAGCGTGGATCCATCTGGAGTCAGTGTGCCTGCTTGGGGCCAGAATCTCACCTCTTCCCATTCTGTCCATCTATAGCTCTGGAAATAGAGAGTTACACACATACCTGCAACTTCCTATTTCTGCATGCGACAGGCAGCCCTCACACTTCGTCCATCCCTTAGATTATTCTTAAGAGATAGCTTCCAGGAAGGGGGATTACAGCACCAGGAAGCAGAAACATTTCAAAGGCTTTTTACACATGTGGCCAAACTGTTTTCCAATTTACTCACCAGCCAGAGGACTACAGATCCTGCAACACAGCATTTAAAACACCCACCTTACAAGCCAGCCAATCATTTCTTTCTTTTTCTTTCTTTTTTTTTTTTTTTTTGAGACAGAGTCTTGCGCTTGTCACTCAGGCTGGAGTGCAATGGCTCAATCTCCTCAGGTCACTGCAACCTCCACCTCCCGGGCTCAAGTGATTCTCCTGCCTCAGCCTCCTGAGTAGCTGGGATTACAGGTGCACGCCACCACACTCAGCTAATTGTATTTTTAGTAGAGATTGGGTTTCACCATGTTGGCCTGGCTAGTCTCAAACTTCTGACCTCAGGTGATCCACCTACCTCAGCCCCCCGAAGGGCTGGGATTACAGGCGTGAGCCACCATGCCTGGCTCTTTTTCTTTTTTTAAGAGATGAGGTCTCACTCTGTTGCCCAGGCAGGAGTGCAGTGGCACAATCATAGCTTACTGCACTCTCAACCTCCCAGACTCCAGCAATCCTCCCTTCTCAGCCTCTCAAGTAGCTGGGACCACAGGTGCACATCATCACGCCCAGCTCATTTTTTAAATTTTCGTAGAGATGGGGTCATGCCATGTTGCCCAGTCTGGTCTTAAACTCCTGGCCCCAAGTGATCCTCCCGCTTCAGCCTCCCAAAGTATTAAGATTACAGGTGTGAGCCACTGTGTATGGCGAAATGTATTTTTATATATTGGGACAACTGAGAATATTGGAATGTGTACAGGCCATTAGATGACACTGAAATTGGTTAATTGTAGTTAGTGGTGACATGTCTCATGTCTAACTTATCTTTAACCTCCACAGAGTGAGATGAATCAATACAGAAAACAATAATTACCGAATCTAAGTAGTGGGGAGATAGGTGGGTTTATGGTTCACCCGGGATTACAGGTGTGAGTCACTGCGCCCAGCCCTAAACATTTCAGTTACAAGGGGGCTGTAGGGGCTCACAGCGACAAGGGATTTCACCCCAGGAAGAAACAGACATGGAACCTGGTCACCAGGCTTTGAAGCTCCTTGTTCCCAGCGTGCGGACCCAGTGAAGCAGCATCAGCCTCACCTGAAACCTTGCCAGAAATGCACGTTCTTGGGCCCCACTCCAGTCCTACCGAGTCAGGAACTCCAGCGCCAGGGCACTGCTGGAAACAGGCCCTTTAGGTGATTCTAGCGTCTGCGCAAGTTTGGGAGCTGCAGGTCTGCAGAAGGCTATGTCAGCTAAAAGGGAAAATGTACCACACTTGTTTATAACCAAATCTGTGCCCACGGGAGCAGTCCAAGGGAAATGTCACTTCCATCTCTTGTCCATGTGAAGAGTTGGCACCTCTTAACTCAATAGTGTCTTTAGTTTGGGTAATGTGACCGTGTGGAAAATACCCCTCTGTCCCTCATGTTAAGAGGTCTAGTCCTCATAGACCCTTGTTGTTCATAACAAGGTTTATGAAGGCCTGGGCACGTTATTATTAATATCCCTGTTGTTCCCTTCGGAAGGGAAATGAAGGCTTAGAACAGTTTGTTTATTTTTCCAGACGAAGTCTCGCTCTGTTGCCCAGGCTGGAGTGCAGTGGTGTGATCTCGGTTCACTCTGCCTCTCAGGTTCAAGTGATTCTTCTGCCTCAGTCGCCCAAGGAGCTGGGATTACAGAAGCTCACCACCACACCTGGCTAATTTTTGTATTTTTAGTAGAGACAGGGTTTCACCATGTTAGCCAGGTTGGTCTCAAGCTTGTGACCTTGTGATCTGCCTGCTTCGGCCTCCCAAAGTGCTGGGATTATAGGCATGAGCCACCAAGACTGGCCCTTAGAGCAGTTTAGAAACAACCTAAGGTCCCACAGCTAGTAAGTGAAATAACTGAAACTCGAACCCAGTCTGTCTGTTAGAGACGGAACTTTAGCAGCCACGCAGGCTAAGAGAGACACAGGCTGAGAGAGAGAGAAGGAGGGCGGGGGGGAGTTGAGACACTTACATAAGGCGGGAGCCCTGCAAGTGGTTGGGTATGGTGGTGTTCTGGAATCTTCCAAAGCTCTGTATTGAGTGCTGTGAGGAGTGACTTTCCTCCGCCCCTCCTAACCTTGGACTCTGACACGTGAAAGCCAGTTTTGGGTGCATGTGGCTCTTGCCTGGTTGACAGTCCCCATCGAGCTGGTGAGGTGGTCTTGTCTTTTTTTCGCCACCTGTTGTAATTTGACTCTTAGGTATTGTGTCCTGAGCACTGAGACATGCAGACATCCCATTGTGGGGGCCTTGGTTGTGTATCACTGTGCCCATGGCTCTTAGGGTGACACATGCCCAATTCCCAAATTCTGTCCAGAATGACAGGTGAGGTCCGGAGGCACTTAAAAGTCCAGGAAGTCTGAGGGACAGGGACGCTGACAGTGGGCATTGGTGGTTTGTCTGTTTTACTGTTTCAGGGGGCTGAGCCCACCATGTGGAATTCAGACAGGCCTTCTGGCTATCCCAGAGGCTTCTGGCTCAAGTTCCTGGGCGTGTCAGAGAGGTGTGCCAGGGGCCAGAGCTGAGGAACAGGGCTCGACTTACTGCTACCCAGGAGGAGTCCCTCTGGAGAGCCTCAGAAAGTACCAGTGGCTGTACAACAGAAGAGCTTCCAAATATTTTCTTTTGGGGGTAGGGCAGGAAAGCCAAAGAAAATGTGAAGAGGTATCTGAACACCCAGAGGAAACCAGTGGGCCCTCCAGAAGTTCTATTTGCGGTAAGAAACCTTGGCATGGGGCAGCCAGCTCTCCTGCAAAAATAGACCAATATGCCGAGAAGCAGCTCAATTCTGGGAGCAATTCCCTTCCGCGGGATAGAGAGCTTGCACTGGTCCTTAGAAGGATCTGCCCCCTCTTCTGCTTCCCCGTGGACTCTAGAAGCAAAAACCAGGAGAAAAACAGGTAAACTTTTTTTTTTTTTAAAGGACTCTTGACCAGGTGGAGTGGCTCACACCTGTAGTCCCAACACTTTGGGAGGCTGAGGCAGGAGGATCACTTGAGGCCAGGAGTTTGAGACCAGCCTGGACAACATGGTGAGACCTTGTCTCTACCAAAAAAATTACAAAAATTATCCAGGTGTGGTGGTGCATGCCTGTAGTCTCAGCAATTTGGGAGGCTGAGGCAGGAGGATTGCTTGAGACTGGGAGGTCGAGGCTTCAGTGAGCTGTGATCGCTATGAGGCTGTGTACTCCAGACAGTGACAGAGTGAGAACCCCATCTGTTAAAAACAACAACAACAACAAACCCAGAACTTTTTAATGTGGCCATGACTTAACTCAAAAATGGACCAGTGGAAACACAGGGCAAAGGAAGGTTTCAAATAAGCACCTGGACACAACGGACCTGCAGCCCTTTCTGTGTCTGCCAGGAGGTGACATGCGGCATTGAGGACCCTCCCCGTCACTAGGTCCTTTGGCTCCAGATGGGTGAGATGACTAAGAAAATTGGGCAGCATGTGCAGCAGAAGGGAGGGTGGCTAGACAGAAAATGATGGCCTTGACTGTGATGGTCATCACAGACAACCCCTCAGAAAGGTGGCTAAGGAGGTCTGGGGACCCATCTTTGGAATACCAGGCTGATAGCCTAACAGGGTTTGGGAGACCACCATGAAAGAAGCCAGGTGCAGTGGCTCATGCCTGTAATCCCAGCACTTTGGGGAGCCAAGGTGGGAGGATTGCTTGAACCCAGGAGTTTGAGACCAGACTGGGCAACATAGTAAGAGCCCCATTCCTACTAAAAATAAAAAAATTAGCCAAGCATGGCCAGGAGCGGTGGCTCATGCCTGTAATCCTAGCACTTTGTGGGGCCAAGGTGGGCAGATGACGAGGTCAGGAGTTTGAGACCAGCCTGACCAACATGGTGAAACCCCATCTCTACTAAAAGTATAAAAATTAGCCGGGCATGGTGGCGAGTGCCTGTAATCCCAGCTACTCAGGAGTCTGAGGCAGGGGAATTACTTGAACCCGGGAGGCGGTTGCAGTGAGCCGAGATTGCACCATTGCACTCCAGCCTGGGTGACAGAGAAGACTCTGTCTAAAAAAAAAAGAAATTAGCCAAGCACAGCTGCATGTACCTATAGTACCAGCTACTTAGGAGGCTGAGTGAGGAGGGAGGATTGCTTGAGGCCAGGAGTTGGAGACCAGCCTGAGCAACATAGGGACATCTCGGTTTAGAAGTAAGGAAGGAAAGAAGGGAGGGAAGGAGGGATGAAGGTGGAAAGAAATGGGACAGGATGGACTCCTGAGGGCATCCTAATTCTGGAACATGATACAATGCCCTCTGTATGTTAGGAGGGCTCATTCGGCTCCTCTCTAAGTCAGCAGTCCCCATCTTTTTGGCACCAAGGACCAGTTTTGTAGAAGACAATTTTTCCACGTGGGGAGGGGGATGGTTTTGGGATGAAACTCTTCCACCTCAGATCATCAGACGTTAGATTCTCATAAGAGGTGCAGAACCTACATCCCTCACATGTGCAATTCAAAATAGAGTTTATGCTTCTATGGGAATCTAATGCCACCACCGATCTGAGAGGAGGCAGAGTTCAGGCAGATGCTCACTCACCTGCCACTCACCTCCTGCTATGTGACCTGGTTCCCACTAGGCCATGAAATGCTTACTGGTCCACAGCCCCCAGAGTAGGGCACCCCTGTTCTAAGGCACAAACTTCTACTGTCTTAGGAACAGCGTGCCGGCCTCCACAGCAGGGAAAGAGCAAGAGTTCCCAGCCACAGATATTGATCAAGATACTGATCAACTTCCTATCGTCATGGTGGAGCCAAGCATGGAGGCCAATGGTGGTCATCAGGTAGCCCCAGCACATTTTCCTGCCCTGGACTCCTGGCCATGCTGAGGTTGCTGTGAACAGACACAATGTACAGGGTCATGGATGTGCAGCTCAAACTCCTTGACAAGGGGGAGCTTTGTTTTATGGCCCTGGCAGTTTAGAGACAAAATCATAAGGTGCTTACCCATCCAGTGTCTCCTCAGCCAGCACTGGGCAGCGTCAAACTGACCAGATCCAACTGCCCCTTCTGCCCAGGAACCCATCTGCATTTCTCTCCCTTTGCCTCTTGGTGGCCAAGAACTGTCAACATCCAGCTGTGACTCTGCACTCAGCTGCCACTCAGCCTGCTCAGGTTGAAAGGTCAAATGTCATCTGGAATTGGCAGCCCAGCGTACTAGCAGCTCTTCTGTCTTTAGAGTGCAGCAAGGGCAGCTGTCAGAGGGCTTAGGCGAGGACCAGAGAGGGAACTCCCACGACAGAGACAGCTCATCCCTGGGTATGTTCTGGAGGGAGAATAGCAGGGTTTGTCCCAGGAACATTATTAGCTGGCAGCTAAGATCCTCATTCACAGAAAAGCAGGTTGGAATTAGCCAGGTGGTATGTGGCTATGGTCCCAGCTACTTGGGAGGCTGAGGAGGGAGGATTGTTTGAGCCCAGGAGGTTGAGGCTGCAGTGAGTTATGATTGTGTCACTGCACTCCAGCCTAGGTAACAAAGCAAAATCCTGAATTAAAAAAAAAAAGAAGAAAGGAAAGAAAGGAAGAAAGAAAGAAGGAGGGAAGGAAGGAGAAAGAAAAGGAAGGAAGGAAAGGAACGGAAGGAAGGAAAGGGAAGGAAGGAAAGGAAAGGGAAAGAAGGAAAGAAGCAAAGAAGGAAAGGGAAGGGAAGAGAGAAAAAGGTAAGAAAGGAAGAAAGAATGACAAAAGAAAAGGAGAGAAGAAAGGAAAGGAAAAAAGAAAAATAGGAAAGTGAGTGGAGAGGGTCAGGAGGTCAGAAGACGGGATGGGCAAGAAGGGTGGGAAGGATTCCCACACCAGATTCAGGAGGGCACTGCCATGGGAACTCCATCTACAACTGCAGGGTACTTGGTTTTGCAAATATGCACAGAGAAGCCTTCATCTACCTATGTGCAATGTTGGACTGAAGTAGAAATGAGCTGCTGTTTTCTGGAAGCATGCATTTCTTTGAGCTGACCTTCTCTAATAACGAATTCTGGTGGAGCCTGCCATTCACAGCACCCTCCCTCAGCTGTAGGAGGTGGGCACAGGACTCAGGCCAGCTGATCAGAGAGCTCCCTTGCCCTGGGATGAGCACGTGACCCAGATGGCTCAATCACCGGGAGGATCCTCCTGTCTGTTTGGGCCACTGTGCTGGAAGAACAAGGTTTGGGCTTGCTGGCCGCCATCTTCCAGTCCACACCAGGAACCCATTTGCAGGAGGAGGGAAGGAGGACAGCCCAGTTTGAGGGAGCATGTGGAAGGCAGCTACAGAAGGCTCCATATGTGCCCAACGCTAGATCACCCCATCCTTTCCCATTCCAGAAATCCATACATCTTCTCCTGCTTTTGCTTATCCTAGTTTGAATTACATTTCTGACACCTGCCACCATAAAAGCCCAAGTAAGTACAGGGAATATCTGGCTACAGGAAAGACTCTGCAGACTGGGGAAAAAGGGTCTCCTGGTGCATAGTCATCACAGACCAGTGCAAAGAGTGACACGGAAACGTTCGGCTTAATCCGCAAAAGCCTTTTGGGATCCTTGAGAGGCGCTCTTTGACTTACAGCGAATTGATGAGCTGGTAACATTCTTCCTTCATCCAGGTGAGTATAATAACCGTGTTAATGTTCCTGTCTCAAGGGACTGCTGCAGGTTAGGGTGAGTGAATGAGGGAAGCATGTTTTTAAACAGGAAAAAGGCTGCAGAGAAGTTGAGGTGACAAGCATCACTTCACCCCAAATGGAAGGTGAGTTTGTCTGGGGGGTCCTAGGGAGCTTCCTGGTTAGGGGATGACCCATCTCAACAAGAACTTCGAGCATCCTCCCGTGGGGATCTGATAAAGATCGTCCCCAGAAGGAGATGGCCTCGTGCTCTGGGACTTTTTAGTCTGCCTGTCCCTCCTCTAGAAGAGCATTGCTAGTGGCCTTGCCCTGCCAAGTCTTCAGTCCACAACAGCACTGCCCCGCTTCAGACACAGCCCAGATCCTTCCCAGACACGCTGGTATTCCGACTTGTTGCCCTTTCACTCTAGCCTTCCCCATCACTTATGCTAAGATTGGGAACGTTGCCCAAACCAACAATTTCCCGGTCCACAATGTTCCTTGCTGAGAGTCCCCACAGGAGAGACAGGCAGCCTGATAAATAAAACCAGTCATAAAATCTCCCTGCCTTAGCAAAGGGACTGCTTTGCCAGGGTGCTGTCACATAGCACCCCTGCCTCCCGTTTGACTTCACATGGTAAAAATCTAAAAGATAAGGCAGGAACTCCAGTTGACACCACCCACCCCTTCCACAGATCTCTCTCTAGAAGCATTGGAAGAGGCCGTCTCAAAAAAGAGAAAAGAAAAAAAAATAGAAGCATTGGAGGAAAGATGCAGTTTGTAACAAATTAGAAATCAAGCTCAGCCTCAACCACTAACTTGCTTCTGACCTTAGGTAAGTCTTATGTACCTAGGAACCTTGGTTTTCTTTTCTTTTTTTTTTTTTTTTTCTTTTTTTGAGATGGAGTCTCACTGTGTCGCTCAGGGTGGAGTGCAGGGGTGCAATCTCGGCTCACTGCAACCTCTGCCTCCCGGGTTCAAGTGATTCTCATGCCTCAGCCTCTGGAGTAGCTGGAACTATAGGCGTACACCACCATGCCCAGCTAAATTTTGTATTTTTAGTAGAAACAGGGTTTTGCCATGTTAGGCTGGTCTCGAACTCCTGACCTCAAATGATCTACCCACCTCAGCCTCCCAAAGTGTTGGGATTACAGACACAAGCCACCACACCTGGCTGGAACCTCTACTTTCTTCTGTACAATGGAGGGGGGACAGTAATATTGAAAGGTTTATAGTTAGGTTCAACTGAGAGTAACAGAGGTCTAAATTCAGTAGCTGAAATGTGGTGGGCAGATCACTAGAGGTCAAGAGTTCAAGACCAACCTGGGCAACATAGTGGCATACTAGCTACAAAAAATAAAAATTAGCTGGGCATGGTGGTACAGGCCTGTAATTCCAGGATGCAGTGAGCTGTGATCATACCACTACACTCCAGCCTGGGTGACAGAGTGAGATCCTGTCTGTAAAAAAATTTAAAAACAGGCCGGGCATGGTAGCTCACACCTGTGGGCTCCCAGCACTTTGGGAGGCCGAGGCGGGCAGATCACCTGAAGTCAGGAGTTCGAGACCAACCTGACCAATATGAAGAAACCCCGTTTCTACTAAAAATACAAAATGAGCCAGGCATGGTGGCACACACCTATAATCCCAGCTACTTGGGAGGCTGAGGAAGGAGAATCGCTTGAACCCAGAAGGGGGAGGTTGTGGTGAACCGAGATTGTGCCATTGCACTCTAGCCTGGGCAACAAGAGTGAAATTCCATCTCAAAATAATAACAATAAAATTAATAACATAAAATACTTGGTCATGCCAAGAACATCTGGGAAAGGTAGCTGTGGTAGGTAGCCTCAAAATGGTTCCAACATCACTGGACGCAGTGGCTCACACTTTGGGAGGCCAAGGTGGGAGAAATACTTGGGCCCAGGAGTACCAGGCGAGCCTGGGCAATATAATGAGACCCTGTCACTACAAAAATTTTCAAAATTAGCCGAGCATGGTGTTACATACCTGTAGTCTCAGATACTTGGGAGGCTGAGGTGGGAGGATCACTTGAGTCCAGGAGTTCAAGGCTACAGTAAGCTGTGATCACGCCACTGTACTCCAGCCTGGGTGACAGAGTGAGAACCTGTCTCAAGAAAAGAAAAGGCCCTTCCTCCTCCCCAGAAGCCCCCATTAATCCCTTTATTCTAGCATCTTCCCCCTTGTGAGAAAGGGGAAAATTTTGTATTTGTATTTGTAGTCTATGGTAACCAATAGACTATGATTAGAAGAATAGAATTTAGGCTGGGCATGGTGAGTCACACCTGTAATCTCAGCACTTTGGGAGGCCGAGGCAGGTGGGTCATAAGGTCAGGACCAGCCTGGCAAACATGGCGAAACACTGTCTCTACTAAAAATACGAAAAATTAGCCAGACGTGGTGCCACACACCTGTAATCCCAGCTACTTGGGAGGCTGAGGCAGGAGAATTGCTTCAACCTGGGAGGCTGAGGTTGCAGTGAGCTGAGATCTCACCACTGCACTCCAGCCTGGGTGACAGAGGCTCTGTCTAAAAAAAAAAAAAAAAAAGGATTGAATTTAGTCATTTAACCATGTGTAGCTGCAATAACATCTGCATTAGTTCATTTTCATGCTGCTGATAAAGACATACCCAAGACTGGAAAGAAAAAGAGACTTAATTTGACTTACAGTTCCACATGGCTGGGGAGGTCTCAGAATCATAGCAGGAGGTGAAAGGCACTATTTTCATGGCGGCAGCAAGAGAAAAATGAGGAAAAAGCAAAAGGGGAAACCCCTGATGAACCCATCAGATCTCATGAGACTTATTCACTATCACAAGATGATTCAGTTACCTCCCCCTGGGTCCCTCCCACAACACAGGGGAATTCTGAGAGATACCATTGAAGTTGAGATTTGGGTGGGGACACAGTCAACCAACGTCAACATCCATGGTAAAAGTGATGGGATGTCCCTTCTGAGATTAGGTTTCAAAGAGATGGTGGTTCTGAGCTGGGTATCTTCTCTTGCTCTGAGGAAAATCAACCGCCATGTTGTGAGGTACTCTCTGGAAAGGCCACATGGCAAGAAACTGATGCCTCTACTGGGTGTGGTGGCTCAGGCCTGTAATCCTAGCACTTTGGGAGGCTGAGGTGAGTGGATCACCTGAGGTCAGGAGTTCGAGACCAGCCTGACCAACATGGTAAAACCCTGTCTCTACTAAAAATACAAAAATTAGCCAGTGTTGTGTTGCACACCTGTACTCCCAGCTACTTGGGAGGCTGAGGCAGGAGAATCACTTGAACCTAGGAGGCGAAGGTTGCAATGAGCTGAGATTGTGCCACTGCACTTCAGCCTGGGCAACAGAGCGAGACTCTGTCTCAAAGAAAGAAGAAAAAGAAAAAGAAACTGATGCCTCTGGTCAACATAGCAAGGACCTGAGGCCCTCGGTGCAACAGTGTTATCCCAAGTGAGCTTGAGAAGAAGATCCTTTCCCAGATTAACCTTCAGATGACAGCAGCCCTTGCAAGAATCTCAGCGCAATCTCACAAGAGACCTGAGTCAGAGAACCCACTGAAAATGTGAGATGCCAAACTTTTTTGTTTTGTTTTTAGCTGTTAAGTGTTGTCCTCATTTGTTACACAGCAGTAGCTAACTAATACAGGAGTTTTCCAGCTAGACACATTTCCAGAATTCTGTTACTAGGAAGGAAGGGAAAGATGAGATTCGGAAGCAGTGAATAGTCACTGTCACCAAAACTGAGGGGTTATTTTGATCAGGTCTGGCTGCCCTGCTTGTTTTGGTCACTTGCTTTTTTGTTAAATTTTCTTTTTTCTCCTTTTTTCTTTCTTTTATTTCACTTTATTTCTCTTGCTTGCTCCTTCCTTCCTCCCTTCCTTCTCCTCTGCTTCCTTCCCCTCTCCCCTTCCCTCCCCTCTCCCCTTCCCTCCCCTTTCCCCTTCCCTCTCATCCCCATTCCCTCCTCTCTCTGCTTCCCTACCCTCTCCCTTCCCTCCTCCTCCGCCTGTCCCCTCCCCTCTCCCCTTCCCTCCACTACCCTTCCCTCTCATCCCCACTCCTCCCTCCCCTTCCCTTCCCTCCCTCTCCCCTTCCCTCCCCTCCCTCTCCCCTTCTCTTCCTTTCCCTCTCTCTTCCCTTCTCTCCCCTCCCCCTCTCCTCCTCTCCTTCCCCTCTTCCCTCCCCTCCCATTCCCTCCCCTCCCCTCCCCTCCCCTTCCCTTTCCTTCCCTTTCTGAGCTCAAGCAGTTCTCCCACCTTAGCCTCCCAAAAGACTAGGATCACACCATACATTACTATTTACATCTTTCCATAAAACTACAGATTTTATGTTTTGAGGGGCTTTTGAAAAATGCTTTTCTATGGCTGATTGAAATTTATCATGTAAATTTTTTAAATTAAGGGTAAATAAGGCTTGTGCCAATAGTGTTGCAGGGTCCCTACTCATATTCCCCTCCTTTTTTTTTTTTTGAGCATATTTTAAAGGGTGGAGTAGACACATTCTACTATGGCCTATCCTTGGGGGTTATAAGGGATACCTGTGAAATGTTGGACATTCCACGTGTGACAAAATTATTGAAATTGTGAGCTGGCATAAGCTGGGCCATTATCAGTTTTAAATTTTTGTGGGCCACCCCATACATGCAAAAGTTAAGAGAAGATGTTTAATGACCTATCAGGTGGACTCTCCAGGAAGAGCCTGTGTACTAATTAGGTGGGATTTGGTATCAATGGATACATGTACATTTCTTAGTTTTCCAAATTCAGGGGCGTGTGTAACATCTGTTTGCCATAACTGATTAGGTTCTAGTCCTCTAAGGTTAACACCTGTTGAATGAGGGGACCTGCCTGTGAGCTGGCAACCTGGGCATTGCAGGATAATTTCTTTAGCTAGTCTTTGGGTAAGTTGAACTTGTTTAGATAAACTTCTCCAATTTTGATGGAAAAAAATTGACGTGATTGGGTGGCTTGGTCAGGCGGCGCTGTCATAACCTGCAGGTCTGCTTGATCATTGCCATGAACTAGTGGGCCAGGCAGTGAGCGGTGGGTCTGAATGTATGTAATAAAAACAGGATGTGTACGTTGATCCAGCAGTTGCTAAAGTCAAAAAGAAAGGGCACATAGGGTAGGCTCGGGAGTGAACTTAATGAGGGCTGTTTCAAGGTTTTGCAATAAGTAAACAGAGTAAGCAGAGTCACTAACAATATTGACGGGCTGAGCAGAAAAGGTTTCTAGGGCCAGTATTAGGGCTCTAACCTCTGCTCTATGAGTGTAAGTAAATCCAGATCAAGTGAGGGAGTTATGCAGTTCCCACCAGATAGCTGCTTTTCCATTTTTACCAGAGCCATCAGTAAAAAGTGTTACAGCATTAGGTATAGGGGAGCGAACTACCTCTGCAGGCATAACTACAGAAGTATGAGATAAGAACTAAAGTAGTTTGTCAGCAGGAAGGGCATGCTCTATATGGCCTGCATAATCAGAGTGCGATCAGCAGGTCTAGAGATAAGGGCAAGACTGCTTCAAATTGTTTTTTACTCAAGGGAGTTTTTATGACATCAGGGTCATAACCTAGCAACTGATTGCATCATCTGTGGCCTGTATAGATGACTTTACTAACTAGCTGGACATAGGGAGATAGTGTTTTAATCCCAGTATTTGAGCAACCTGTTCTAGGAAGCACAACCCTGGGACCATCTGTCCTCTTAATCCTGTTGGGGAATGTTTAGTAGGAAAAACAAACAATTGGACTGAATATCAGGTCTATGTGGTCTAGTTGCCTCTGAGAAATAGCTTGCTGTATTTCCTCAATTTCCCCTTTTGCTGCAGGGGTTAAATATCTGGCAGAGCTCAGGGCTGTATTGCCTTTTAGGATAGAAAATAGGTTCTGTAATTTATCAATATTTATGCCCAAGGTGGGGCAAAGCCAGTTAATATCGCCCAGTAATTTTTGATAAACATTTACGGTGTGTAAGTTGCTGGCATTTAATTTAAACTTCTGGGGTCTTACTAAAGGGAAGGTAATATGTATCCAAGATATTTCCAAGGAGAGGACATCTGTACTTTTCCAGGTGCTAGGATTAAACCTCTTAACTGTGTATTCCTTTTGACAGAGCCATATACATTTATAAGTATTGGCTCTGTTGGGGCTGTCAGTAATATATCATTCATAAAATGAATAATCTTGCAATTAGGAAATTCTTTTCTACTGGAGAGCAAAGCCTGAGTTACATGATACTGACACGTGGTAGGACTGTTCAGCATTCCTTGAGGAAGCACTTTCCAATGAAATTGGAGAGCTGGCCTTTCGTTACTGATAGCTGGTATTGTGAATGCAGGTTTTGCTCTGTCCTGTTTTGCAAGGGGAATAGTATTAAAAAAGTATTTTGTTTTTTGAGACAAAGTCTTGCTCTGTCACCCAGGTTACAGTGCAGTGGTGCAATCTTGGCTCCCTGCAACCTCCACCTCCTGGGTTCAAGTGATTCTCCTGCCTCAGCCTCCTGAGTAGCTGGGATTACAGGTACCCGACACTGCGCTAGGCTAATTTTTTGTATTTTTAGCAGAGATGGGGTTTCACCATCTTGGCCAGGCTGGTTTCAAACTCCTGACCTCATGATCCACCAGCCTCGGCCTCCCAAAGTGCTGGGATTACAGGTGTAAGCCACCACACCCAGCCATAGAAATAGTCTTTTAAGTCAATAATGACTATAGGCCAATCTTGAGGAATCGCCACAGGGGAAGGGAGACCCTGTTGAAGGGGCCCGTAGGTTGCAAATTGGCATTGATAGCCCATAAGTCATGCAAAAATCTCCATTTGCCAGACATTTTGGGAATGACGAAAATGGGCAAATTCCAAGGGCTGTTTGATGGTTCTATATGGCCAGCTTTTAATTGCTCCTCAACTAATTTGGGGGCTCTTTGTAATTTCTCTCCTTTTAAAGGCTACTGTTATACCCAAATAGGACTTTGAGAGAGCCACTTCGGGGGTAAGGGAAGAGTAACAGTAGCCATTATTAGAAAGAGGTCATATGGTAGTTGTTTGCTATTAATCCTTTTGTAAATGGGCTAGCGGCTCCATTTTCTCTAATGCTTTTTCTTTTCTCTTTATAAGCGTCAAAAGAAATGGGTTCATATATCTGATTGCCTTGCTGATCTTGCGTTACCGGGCAGGCTGAGAGCTCCCCTTCTAACGCCGCTTGCCTAAGGCAGGGTCCCATAGCTGTAGTGTATGCCTTGTCTTTTTTCCAACTTATTGGGGGCATAGCTCAGGGAAAATCTCTGTCTCCTCTGTGGAACCTTTACTCCGTAACGGCAGGGCTGAAGGAGGAGGAAGAGGTGGTGAGGTAAGTGATGGTTGCTGCTGCCTCCCCTTTTTAGGCTTTTCTGTATAGTGCGGGACCCAAGCAGCCCTAACTAAGGTCCATAACGTTAAACATGTTACTGAGATGCATTGCCCACGTACCTGATGT
>NW_022436991.1:313365-368064 GCF_009761245.1 Sapajus apella
GGAACCATGGGTTATGGGAAACAACAGTTTGCATTAGGTCCCTTAATTGAGCCTGTGAAACCAAGGCTCTGCTAGCTTTATGCAGCTGTTCCAATACTTTTATATACTGCTTCTGTTGAGCAGATAACTGTTGTCCGATGATGAAACCCTAGCTTGAAAATTCTGCTGAATTTGGAAATCCCGAGTGGGCACCAATGACTCCCTGACTGCACGGTCTCTTCACCCGTTTTCGTGGGTTCTGTCATGATCCGTTCCTCACGTGGGGCACCAGCTGCTGAGTCTTTCCCACAGACTCTGGCCCAGCGAGGGACTCAGATACAGGTATTTTGCATGAGAGCAGCTAGGGGACTGCTAGAGAGTGAGCAGTCCCAATAAGCTGAAGCCACTTGTATTTATTAAGTACTGATATAATGTCAAAGGCCTGGAGCTAGCACAATTTGTGGGTAATTAACATTGTTGTCCCCCTTGGCAGGGAGCAGTTTTGTGTACAGGTGATCAAAGATCGTCTGTAGGTGACATAAGTAAATAAACTTATCTAAATAGATTTCTTTACATTCCCCTGTTACCTACTCCTTGCCCTTAGCCTGAGGGTAAGAGAATTAGCTGCCTTCAGCTTTATTCTCTCCTGAGGCTTTTGCAAGAACTTCTGACCTTTCAAGAAGGCTTGTGTCTTTCCTTATAGATTTTCCCACCACCCTGACCGATCTCCTATACTCTGTTCCCCGGGCTGGAGTGCAATGGCATGATCTCAGCTCACTGCAACCTCTTCCTCCCAGTTTCAAGTGATTCCTCAGCTTCCTGAGTAGCTGGGATTACATCCACCTGCCACCCTGCCTGGCTAATTTTTGTAATTTTTAGGAGAGATGGGGTTTTACCATGTTGGCCAGGCTGATCTCGAACTGTTGACCTCAGGTGATCTGCCCACCTAGGCTAGGATTACAGGCATGAGCCACCACACTCAGCCTTGCAATCACTACTTCTGCAAAACTAAAAATCCCAAGCCCAGCAGGAGGGTTCACAAGATGGTAAGGTTTCAGAGGGAAAGGGGCTAGAGCCCTTCTAATCCAGTCCCCCCACTCACCCATATGAACCCAGACACTTGCACAAGGTCACAAAGCCTTGAACAGGGATGGGACCTGGCCCCTCTGGAAAGATGACCTAGCTCTAGGTTCCTCCCTCTTTCCAAACTGCTAATGCTCAGGCAGAGCCTGTCGTATACTGCATTTTATAAAGTTTCCTATATAAGCACTTTGGGAGGCTGAGGCAGGTGGATCACTTGAGGTCAGGAGTTCGAGACCAGCATGGCCATCATGGCAACTGGGGCCCCTCCTCTTGTGTCTTTGACTTGGCAGGGAGCTGAAGTCCTTGCAGTCACAAGCCTGTTGCCTCACAGATATAACTGGGAGAAAACTCTAGAAAGTGCTCCTTGGGGTGCCAGGATAACGTGTCCACCTCCCTAAGGCAAGAACACAGTCTGAATTATCACCCTTCCCCAAGCGTGCAGGATTTAGGTCACCCTGGAAGAATGCATACTCCCAAATCAGTCCACATACAATGAAACCCCAAACTCCCAAATCAGTCCACATACAATGAAACCCCAAATTTTCAGAATAGATTGAGATCACAGCCTTTCAGTGAAAACAAATGTTCTGGGCAGACAAAAAAAATAATGGAAGTCCTGTCTTTTAAAATTATTAATCTAATAATGGAAAACGTGCCAGTATCCCTACTGCTTATTTTCGGTAGTGAACTGGGCTATACAGGAACTAAATAAAATACTCACAGAAGGCTCAGCCACAATATTTAAAATCTTTACCAGTGGCCAGGCGCAGTGGCTCATGCCTGTAATCCCAGCACTTTGGGAGGCTGAGGCAGGCGGATCGTTTGAGATCAGGAGATAAAGACCAGCCTGACCAATATGGTGAAACCCCTTCTTTACTAAAAATATGAAAAAAAAAAAAAAAAGAAAAAGAAATTAGCCAGGCATGGTGGCACACATCTGTAGTCACAGCTACTTGGGAGGCTGAGACAGGAGAATCACTGGAACCCAGGAGGCAGAGGTTACAGTGAGCCAAGAGCATGCCACTGCACTCCAGCCTGGGTGACAGAGTATCACTCAATCTCAAAAAAAAAAAAGGAGGAACAGGGGCATGTATGGAGCAGCCAGGAGCTGGGTATGTATCCAGCTTGCATCTTTGTGATAAGCATTTGATAACCATTGAGCTTAGCAATAGAGTTACAGGACTGATACTTAGATGTTTTTCTTTTTCTTCTTCTTTTTTTTTTTTTTTTTGCATTTCTTTTTTTTTTTTAGAAATGGCATTTCACCATGTTGGCCAGGGTGGTCTCCATCTCCTGACCTTGGGATCCGCCCACCTTGGCCTCCCAAAGTGCTGGGATTATAGTCGTGAGCCACTGCACTCAGCCCTTTATCTTTTCTTTTTTTAAGACAGTGTCTTGTTCTGTCACCCAGGCTGGAGTACAGTGGTATGATCACGGCTTACTGTAGCCTTGACTTTCTGGGCTCAAGCCATCCTCCTGCCTCAGCCTTCCAAGTAGCTGGGACCACAGGTACGCACCATCACACCTGACTAATTTTTAAATTTTTGTAGAGATGGAGGTCTCGCTATGTTGCTCAGGCTGGTCTCAAACGCCTGGCTTTAAGCGATTCTCCCACCTCTGCCTCCTGAAGGTCTGCAATTACAGGTGTGAGCCACCACACCTGGCCTGTGATTGTTTTTTTTTTTTTTAACATGGTAGTCTGCCATTCTATTCTCTTTTAGGAATTTGATATGCTCAGAAGATACAGTGAGTTGCCTGTTTACTAACAATGGGGTCCTTCCAGGTAGTGTCCACCACATGAGACATTACTATTTGGTTTTGTGACCCAGGCATCCATATTTACCGGGTGGCAATGACCCGGATGTCACCCTTCCAGACTTTATGGGGTGGCTTTGTAACCCTGGAGCTAAAGCTGCATGCGCTGAGGCAATCAGTTGTAGTGTATCGGCACAGGGTCCCAATGTGCTCCAGGATTCATTTCGGGTGGCTTCCCCTCCCTCAGCCGGTCCCTGACCCCATTGCTCTCCATGCATGCCCAATTCTGTCTCCATGGTGATCATGTGTTTGCAGAGAGTTATCAATATCCTCCTCTCTTAGGCTTTCTAAATATAAAAATCAATCTCAACGGGAAGCTAGCAGGGGTCTGGGTGGACAGGTGTCTCACGCTGGATGGGGGAATCCAGGCAGGGGAGGGGAGGGTAGGCTTGCGCTCATTTGTGGGTGGGTCATGGAATTTGCTATGAAGCTGGAGGGAAAATCTAGACTCCTGAAGAGGGGTCCCTTTCCTTCCTAAGGAAGTCCCCAGGCTTTGAGACTGCAGGAGGAGCCGGGTAGCCATCAGATATGGTTAAAGCACATGAATCGTGATCAGGGTGGCACTGTTTGGACAGCAAGTCAGTGGCCCCGGAGAGAGAGGTTAGCAATGGGAACTGTCCTGTGACTCACTGATGCATCTTTATATTTTTCTCTTTAAACATTAGGAGGAGCCGGGCACTGTGGCTCACACCTGTAGTCAGTCCTAGCAGTTTGGGAGGCTAAAATGGGCAGACTGCTTGAGCTCTGGAATTTGAGACCAGCCTGGGCAGCATGTGGAGACTCCATCTCTGTTGGTTTCAGTTGTCTCTGCGGGGTTTCATTCAAGCACCGGTTCCCTCCTCATAGTGGCAAGGTGGCTGCCCAGGACAAGAAGCTTATATCCAAGGTCTCAGCTCCTCAAGAGTAAGTTCCATCAGAAGTCCAAGTTGGGGCCGAGCGTGGTGGCCCACCCCTGTAATCCTAGAATTTTGGGAGGCTGAGGTGGATGGATCACTTGAGGTCAGGAGTTCAAGACCAGCCTGGCCAACACAGTGAAACCCTGTCTCTACTAAAAAAAACCATGAAATTTAGCTGGGTGTGGTGGCACTTGCCTGTAATCCCACCTACTTTCAAGGCTGAGGCAGGAGAATCACTTGAACCTGGGAGGCAGAGGTTGCAGTAAGCTGAGATGGCGCCACTGCACTCCAGCCTGGGCAAAAGAGTGAGCCTCCATTGGCAATGTCTGGGTCATCTGTCCAGTCCTGAACTGGCCACTGTGTCAGGTAGAAGCATTGTTTGATTGGCCAGGCCTGGGACACACGGCCATCTCCAGACCTAGGAATAGCATTGTCTCTACCCAAACCCCAAGAACCAGGAGTGGGGGAGGAGCAAAGCTCCAGAGGAAACTCCAGGCCTTGTCATCAAGCAGAGGAGGAAAGGAGGCCATGCAGACGGAGACATCAAGTACCCACTGTGCCCTCATCGCCAGCTCTCGCCCTGGCCAGTGCACTCCTGGACCCATCACTCCTCCCTGTCTTGTTCAGATTCATCCTCTCACCCCAGCAGAGATCAGGCCAGGGGACTGGTGGCAAGTGAGCGAAGGGTTTCAGCAATGGGGGCCCCTACCTTCCAGGCACAGTGCAAGCGGACCCCGCACACACACCACCCCCAGGAGAGGGGGCTCTCCTAGGTTGCACAGTGTCCTCCCAAAATTCACATCCACCTGGAACCTGCAAATATGACCTTATTTGGAAATGGAGTCTTTACAGATGTTGTCAAGATAAGAGGAAGTCATACTGTATTAGGATGGGCCCTATATATGGTACGACTGGGCCCTTATATGAAGAGGAACCCTGGCACACGGATGCATACAGGGAGAGCGCTGTGTGATGAGGAAGGCAGAGATTGCAGCCATGCTGCCACCAGCCAAGGAACCACCATCAGCCAGGAGACAGGCATGGATCCGAGTCTCCCTTTGAACACCCAGAAAGAGCCAGCCCTGCTAACACCTTGGTTTTGGACTTCTGTTCCCCACAACTGTGAGACAATACATTCTGTTGTTTTAAGCTTTATGGTACTTTGTCACTGTAGACCTGGGAGAGTAACAGCAGGGTAGACGGACACTGATCAAGTAAGCAAACAAATTGCGCTGTGACAGGGAGGTGCAGGGTGCCTGTGTTGGGGAAGAATTCTCTGAGACTTGAAGTCAGAGAAGGAGTTAGCTAATGGGGCCGAACGGGGATCTGCACATGCAGCTCACCCCCAGATCTCGTTCACCCAGTGTTTTTGCAGGGATTAGGAACTAAGGATGGTTTTGCAGGAAGAGCATCCCAGGCCGCGAGGACAGCATGGGCAAAGGCCCTGAAGTGGATGGCACCCTCTGTGAAACCAGCAAGCTTTCAGCCACGTGGGTCTCTCTGATGCATTGTCTCTGCCACAGAGGGCTTTAAAAAGCCCTGAAACTGGACAGTGCCACTGCCCGTGGCTGTAGCAGCCATTAGGTTCCTGTGGTTTCAGCTCCACCCGTTTCACGTGTCTGTGTTACCAGACTGGCCACCGAGGGGATCTGTGTGCTAGGCCCTGGCCTGCCAGGCTTTGGAAACATCCTCGCCAGCGTCCCCTGACCTACACCCCGCCTTGTTGAGAGAGGCCTGGTTGCCCAAGCTGGCTGGGCCGGGCTGTTTGCTGTTTCCAACACACAGAGGACAGAATGCTTTTCATTGCAACTGAGAACTCCTCGAGGCCTGGCCGGAGGTGTGGCTGGCGTGAGGGGTCCCGGACCTGCAGTACTGGGGACGCACCCAGTTCTGTGGCGCTTGGTCCAGCGGGGCCTAGAGCCGCCTGGGGGTGGGGTCTGAGGCTGCAGGGGCGGGGCCTCAAGCTGTCTGAGGACGGGGCCTCGAGCCGCCTTGGGGAGGGGCCTCATGCTTTGGGGGCGGGGTCTCAGGCTTCAGGGTCAGAGCACCGGGCTGTTTGAGGGCGTGGCCTCGAGCAGTCTGGCGACTGGGCGTTGAGCCTCCCAGGAGTAGGGTCTCCGGGCTGCCTGGAGGGGTGGCCTCGAGCTGCTCGGGCGGGGCAATCCGTTGGGGAGGAGGGTCTCGAACTGCTGAGGAGGACCACAGTGCTTTTGCTTCCTCTAGGAAGCCTGCTGCATAGGCTGGAACACGCCATGTCTTTGCCTGTTTTCCCATCGATAAATCCAAGACATTACTCTCATCATTTCATCATGTCCTCCTCTGTAACACAATAGTCATATCTGTAACCCCTTAGTAAAGCAGTTGGAAGAATTAAACAAGAGGAGTTGCTCTTTCATTCAGCAAATCTTTTTTGAGCAGCTACTAGATACCAGGCGTTGTTTTAGATGCAAGTGATACTTCAGGAAACAAAGTCAGACAGACAGACATGCCCTCCTGGAACTTACATTGTAGAACAAGGGTCCGCGCCCTGTGGCTCACAGGCCAGATCTGGTTGACCATCTGTTTTTGCATGGACGGTAAACTAAGAATGATTTTTGCATTTTGATTTTTATTTTATGAAAAGAAAATTTTTTTGGCCTGGTGCAGTGGCTCATGCCTTTAAACTCAGCACTTTGGGGGGCCAAGGTAGGTGGATCACTCGAGCTCTGGAGTTCAAGACCAGCCTGCCCAACACCGTGAAACCCTGCCCCTACTAAAAATACAAAAATTAGCCGGTCATTGTGGTGGGTGCCTGTAATCCCAGCTACTCTGGAGGCTGAGTCAGGAGAATGAATTGCTTGAACCCGAGAGTCGGAGGTTGCAGTGAGCCAAGATCACGCCACTGGTCTCCAGTCTCGATGACAGAACCAGACTCTATCTGGGGGTTTTGCTATGTTGCCCAGGTTGGTCACAAACTCCTGGCCTCCTGTGATTCTCCTGCCTCAGGCTCCCAAAGTTCTAGCATTATAGGCATGAGCCACTGAGCCTGGCTGGTTTTTGTGTTTTTAAATGGTTGAAAAATAATAATAATAATAATAGCATTTCATGACATGTGCAAATTATGAAATTCATATTTCAGTGTCGGAAATAAGGTTTCATGGGAGCATAGCACGCCCACTTGTTTGTGCATTATCTGACAACTTTTATGATGTATGGGCAGAGTTGAGTAGCTGTGACAGAGACTACATGGTCTGCGAAGCTGAAAATGTTTACTACCAAGCCCTTTACAGAAAAAGTTTGTCAACCCCTGTTCCAAACGTTTGCTATTTAAAATGTGGTCTCTGGGCCAGGCGTGGTAGCTCATGCCTTAATCCCAGCACTTTGGGAGGCCAAGGTGGGTGGATCACCTGAGGTTAGGAGTTCAAGACCGGCATGGCCAACATGGGGAAACCCCATAACTAGTAAACATACAAAAATCAACTGGCATGGTTGTGGTCTCCTGTAATTCCAACTACCTGGGAGGCTGAGGCAGGAGAATCACTTGAACCTGGGAGGCAGAGGTTGCAGTAAGCAGGGATTGTGTCACTGCGCTCCAGCCTGGGCAACGAGAGTGAAACTCCGTCTCAAAAACATTAAATAAATAAAATAAAATAAAATATCTGGACCAATAGCTCAATTTTACCTGGATATTTGTTAAAAATCCAGACCAACTGAACTAGGATCTGTATTTTAGCAAGACCCCTAGGTGATCTGTGTGTACATTAAAGTGTGAGATGTTTTTGTAGCAACAAGCATGGAACTGGAGGTCATTATCTTAAGTGAAACAAAGCAGACACAGAAAGACAAATATTGCATGTTTTCACTCCCAAGTGGGTGCTAAAAAATGTGTACACAAAAAAAAAAAAAGAAAAAGAAAAAAAATGTGTACATATGGTGGCAGAGAGTGGAATAATAAACCATGGAGATTTGGAAGGGCGAATGTGAATTCTTATCATTCACAGAGGTGGATGATGAGAAATAGTTTAATGCTGCCAGGCGAGGTGGCTCACACCTGTAAACTTAGCACTTTGGGAGGCTGAAGAAGGAGGATCACTTGAGCCCAGGAGTTCAAGAGCAGCCTGGGCAACCTGGCAAGACTCCATCTCTATATAAAATGTAAAAAATTAGCTGGGCATGGTGGCATGCACCTGTAATCCCAGCTACTGAGGAAGGTGAAGTGGGAGGATCGTTTGAACCTGGGCGATAGAGGCTGCAGTGAGCCATGATTGCACCACTGTACTTCATGCTGGGTGACAAAGTGAGAGCCTGTTTATAAAACAACAACAATAAATCACTTAATGAGTACAATGTATGTTATTGGGATGATGGAGATCCTAAAAGCCCTGGCTTGACCATTTCACGATCTGCGCATATAATGAAATTGTATTTGTACCCCATATATTTATGTAAATAAAACATTTTAAAAACCGTGAGATGTGTAAAAGGGTGCAAAATGCTCAGTGCAGGCCCTGACACTTAGCAAGAGCTCCATGAATATTAGCTAATGTGGTAGATAGACTCATGGATCCCCAAAAAGGTCCGACTCCTAATCCCCAGAACCTGTGAACCTGTTCATTTACATGGTAAAAGGGGCTTTTCAGGTGTGATCAAATTAAGGCTCCTGAGATAAGGGAATTCACCTGGGTTATCCCTGTGGGGCCCAATGATGTAATCACGAGGATCTTTTTTTTTGAGACAGAGTCTCGCTCTGTTGCTCAGGTTGGAGTGCAGGCTCAATCTCGGCTCACTGCAACCTCTGCCTCCCGGGATCAAGCGATTCTCCTGCCTCAGCTCCCAAGTAGCTGGAATTACGGGTATGTGCCACCTAATTTTTGTATTTTTAGTAGATATGGGATTTCACCATGTTGCCCAGGCTGGTCTGGAACTCCTGACCTCAGGTGGTTTCAGTCTCCCAAAGTGCTGGGATTACTGGCATGAGTCACCGCCCAGCCCACAAGGGTCCTTATAAGAGGCGGTGGGCGGGACAGAGAAGAAACGTGAGGCGTGAGGCGTGAGGCTGGAAGCTGAGGTTGGAATAGGTGCTTTGAAGGTGGAGGCGCCTGCTTTGCGGGGGGCCTCTAGAATCTGGAAAAGACAAGGACTCGGATTATCCCTTAGAACCCCCCGGAGGAACCAAGCTCTGCTGACACCCTGATTTTAGACGTCAGACCTCCAGAATGGTAAGATAATAAATGTATCTTATTTTAAGTCACTAAGTTTGCGGAAGCTTGTTGGAGTAGCAATACAGAATGAACATAGCCGCCGTTCTTATTAATCGTTGTTTGTGGAAGGCTGGCTCTGCCATCTACCCGTTCAGTTTCAGGCAAGTTATCGGGTCTCTCTGAACTTGTGTTTCTTGCTCTGTAAAATGGAAACAAGAAGTTTTCCTACTTCGGGTCATTGAGATGCTTAAATGAGATAATGCCCATAAAGTGATTCCAGCTGTTCTGATTGTTGTTGCTCTTAAGTAAAGGCAGTGGCCACAGACTGGCTCTGTGTGACTTTGGACAAGTTATGTGGCTTCTCTGAACTTTAATTTCCCCGCCTAAGTGGGGGGTCATGACAGCATCTGCCTTCTGAAGCTGTTGGGAAGCTGGAAGAATAATTTCTGGGCCCATGCCTCACTTGCAGAGAATGCAGGTGTCATTCTGGCCAAAGTGGAGAATGTGATCTCTAAGCTGCCCTGATGAGGGTCCTCTGTGTTGGATCGCAGCCTCAGTCTGGCTGGCAGGAGAGTAGATGATTCCTATTCACTTTGCCTTCCCAGCTCTTCCCGAGTGGACACCGCAACCCCATTGGTTTTTTTGAGATGGAGTCTCACTCTCTTACCCAGGCTGGAGTGCAGTGGTGCAATCACGGCTCGCTGCAGCTGCCTCCCAGGTTCAAGCAATTCTCCTGCCTCTGCCTCCTGAGTGTCTGGGATTACAGGTGCGTGCCACCACTGCTGGCTTATTTTTGTATTTTTAGTAGAGATGGGGTTTCACCATGTTGGCCAGGCTGGTCTCGAACTCCTGACCTCAAGTGATCCACCCGCCTCAGCCTCCCAGAGTGCTGGGACTACAGTTGTGAAACACCGCACCCGGCTCCCATTACCTTTTGTTGTGACTGCAGCAGACTCACTGGGCGACTTCTGTCCCCAAAGGGCCAGGGACTTGAGTTAGCTCATTGAGGAGGGGCAGGGGCCACTGAGCTGGGGAGGGGCCTGGACATCCCAGTGTGAGGGTCCTTCCTGTGCTGAGGTTCCGGCCTCTGAGGCAGGCGTCCGTCTGAGGTCTGGCCGTGGGGCTTGGTTTCTATTCAGGCTGGAGTGTGCAGGATGTGTGCTTTGCTGGGCTTGGCCCCCTCGCAGTGTTTCTCTCCCTGGGTTGGATCTGTGTCTTGGGGGTGTTCTTTAAAGGCAAATACCTGATAGACTGCACACTGCAGTGCTCCATGCAGGGCCTGGCACACAGAAAATACATATTTGGACCAGTGAATGAATAACGCAAGGGACTGAACATCCCTCAGCAAACAAAAAAGGAGTTTGTGTTAGTGGGCCGTCTCCCAGGCCCCAGTAAAGGCTGGCTGACCAGGTCTTCCCCAAGCAATGGGTGCTGCAGAAGTGTCCTTGCTCCTCTGGAAACAACAGGCAGCATTTCCTGAGTGGCTACTGCGTGCATCTCAGCCTCACCTCTCCCAATGAGGGCCTCTCATTTCCTATGAAACCAGGCTGGAAACTCAGAGAGGTTTGATGGTGCGCCCTGCGCTACACTCAGAGTGAGTTTGGGGCGAGAGGCAAGGATTCGTGGGGTGGCTGCCCGGCTAAGCAGCTGGACAGTGTTCTGTGGGAAAAGGGAGCTGTTAAAGAATTTGTTTCTACCTCTTTTTCTTCTTGGGTTTGTTAATTTCCCCCAAACATTTTGAAACAGCAATTGTCGACTCTAACATTTTACTAAATTTGCGTGATCACATATCCATCCCTCTATCCTTGCATCCATCCAAATTTTGGGTGCATTTTCTTTATCTTTTTTTTCTTTTTTTTTTAATGGAGTCTCACTCTGTTGCCCAGGCTGGAGTGTTGCTATCTTGGCTCACTGCAACCTCCATGTCCCGGGTTCAAGCAATCTTCCCACTTCGGCCTCCCCAGTAGCTGGGACTACAGGTGCATACCACCATGCCTGGCTAATTTTTGTATCTTTTAGTAGAGATGGGTTTTTGTCATGATGGCCAGGCTGGTCTTGAGCTTCTGACCTCAGGAGATCCGCCTGCCTTGGCCTCCCAAAGTGCTGGGATTACAGTTGTGAGCCACCACACCTGGCCCACATCAGTTACTTTTTATCCAAGCACCCTGTTCTTTTTTTGAGATGGAGTTTTGTTCTTGTTGCCCAGGCTAGAGTGCAATGGCACGATCTCAGCTCACTGCAACCTCCGCCTCCCAGGTTCAAGCAATTCTCCTGCCTCAGCCTCTGGAGTAGCTGGGATTACAGGCACGTGCCACCACGCCCAGCTAATTTTTTGCCTTTTTAGTAGAGATGGGGTTTCTCTGTGTTGGTCAAGATGGTCTCGAACTTCCAACCTCAGGTGATCCACCCACCTCCGTCTCCCAAAATGCTGGCATTACAAGAGTGAGCCACTGTGCCTTGCCCCAAGCACCCTGTTCTTATTCTTCGTAGGATGATTACAATGAGATACACACTATTTGTTTCCTTTCGGGCGGGGCTAGGTCTGTCCTGTTCCCTCCCATGTTTCCCAGTCTGGCACTGGTTACATGTTCCGTAAGTATCTGCTGAACGAACAGATGAACGAGAGGGAGACGTTACTGGTCTTTGCTTCTCCAATGCTGACCCCCATCCCCCATGTCATGTCCCAACATGTCTGATTTCCTGAGAGCTGCTTATGTGCCAGGCATGACACAGAGGCTTCTCTGAAGCAGCCCTCTGAGGGAGGCATCCCTAGATCCTACATTTCACAGAAGTGGCAGCTGAGGCACAGAGAGGTGAAGTGACAGGCCCCGGGTCACACAGCACCTAGGGGCAAGTCAGGATGTGCTTGCAGTTGCTCCAACCCCAGGCCAGTGCTCTGAGTCTCTGCACAGCCATCCTGAGATTCTGAAGTGGTTCCTCATCATTTCCCTGCTCTCCCCTCTCCAGAAGCAGGACCTAGAAAATTTGAAAGAGCCCCAGTTACCCAACCTGGACGGCAACCTGGCTTGGGGCAGACCTGCCTCCCCGGCTCTGCGTTGTGTTCTGTGCTTTCTCATTGCCTCCCAAATTAGTTCCACGTTCAGCTCAGGGCCTGTGGTTTCCACTTGTTTTCTGTAACCAGAGCTCCGCCAGTGCTTGGCACCAAGCTCTGTGACTCGGCGTCGGCTCAGGTTCCTGATTTCCTTGGACAATTTCAAATGATTTCACTGGCAGAGAAAAGCCCAGCTGGGGGTCAGTGAGCAGATCACCCCTTTCCCATCATCAGGCAGAAAAGGATCATCGACGATTAGCAGTGCCTCCCAGGACACACAGGCTGTAGGAACAGGCCTCCTTTTCTAATTTCACCTTGGAAACCACCTTGTGGGATGGGCCTTATGATCCCCATCTCACAGATGGGGAAGGCCCCAGAGAGGTTGGGTGCTTTGCTGAGAGTTGCACAGCAAATGAGTGGCAGGGCAGAATCTGGCCCCGAGTTCACTGGCCCCAGCACCAAACCTCTTCCTCCCAGATTCCTTTCCGGCTCCAGGCTGCAGCAGGAACCTGGCCCTGGGGACTCAGAGTGGCGAAAACCCAGACCTTGCCCACAAAGAGCTCAAAGTCGAGCAGAAAAAGACTAGATTGAGTGCAAACAGTGATCAAAGTAGCACCCGCCAACATGAGACAATATGTATTTTTAGACAGTGAGTCAGTCCCGATGATTCACAGGCCTGGCTAGGTTTGCAGGGCAGCCCCAGGACACCAAGGGCAGGGCAGGAGATGAGCTACACGGGGGGCCAGGAGACCAGAAAGGGTCCAGGGTTGCACCTCCTTCTCCATTGTGTTGTGAAGGGCTGGAGGTGGGGCTGGATGCTTTCCCACTTGATTGGAAGATGTATTTTTCAAAAAGTACTTAACTAGCTAATGGTCACAGAATTAGAATGTGACACAAGCAGCCTCCCATCATTTTATAAACATCTTCTCTGGGCTGGGCACTGTGAGGGGTGCTCAGGAGATGGCAGAGCATGAAACTGACAAAGTTCTAACCTCATGCAAGTGATCTTCCAGAACAGGTGTGAGCCGTAAAGTGCCACGTAGTAAATATTTTAAGCCTTGTGGACCATTGCAGCACTTAAGGCTGCCGTCATAGCAGGAAGGCAGCCACATGCAATATGTAAATGAGGCTGTGTGCCGGTAAAACTGATTTACAAAATCAAGGAGCAGCTGGATTTGGCCTGTGGGCCATAATTTGCTGACCCCTCTTCTAGAAGATGGCTTCCTCCACACCCTGGCTCCGCTCATTTGCCCTCTGATGTGTGACTTTGGGACCCTTGATGGCCGTATGGACTGTGGCCGCCGAGGCGATGCGCTGCTTTTGCAGGTGAAACTGCTACAGTATTCTGTGTTCCTTGAAGATGTGTGTGCATTTGGCCTCACAAGGCCCTACACTTAGCTCTTTCTGAGTCATGTTGTACTGTGACCTCGGGTGGCAGTATCGATGTGTCCCTTAGTTCAACCTAGTGCTTGGTCCATGGTGGGTGATGGATGAACGTTGGTAGAATTTGCAGAATGAACAGACCCAAGGCTGCGCCTAGTCCTGTGTATCCTCACTTTAGTGAGAAACTGGCAATAGAGGGGGTTGTGACAGAGACCGGGGCCCCCTCTGGTCTTCCTCCTTGTCCTCCAGGGGTGTAGGTACCCCACTGTGTCGCCCCCACCCCATGCACACACCATAGTCCAGGAGGGAGGTGCAGGGCACTGGGGAGGGCCTGGCTTATTGTGGGCACCAGCGCTGAACCCCAGCTTCCTCATCTGTGAAATGGATGGGGATAACGCCCATGTCTCTGACAGAGATTGCCCATGGGCTCAAATAAATCTCTTTGCCGGCTCAGCCAGCAGAACTCAAGACCAACTGTCTCAAGTGTTCCTCTCAGCCCTTCTAAGAGGCTCTACCTTTTTAGCACCACTCTCGCAGGTAAGTTAACAGAGCCTGGGGCATCCAGGGACTTGCTTAAGGTCATAGCTAGCAGGTGCAGGGTGGGGTTCGGACCCAGCCTCTCTTGACCATGGGTCACCCTCTGCAGTCAGCAGCAGGGTGGCCACCCACTGGACTCTCCCGCGCCTGCATCTCTAGTAGATGGTCCCGGGTAAGGCAGTCTCAGCTCATTGCCTGCCTGTTCCTCCACCCTGCCCCTGCTTTCCACCCGTTCGCGTTCAGTGGCCAGGCCAGAGGACGGATGAGGCTCCTGACTGCGCATGGCTGTTTGGCGGGTGGGGCAGGCAGCCTGGCAGAGCCATTAGTGGCAACCCCACCACCAGTGCTCCCGGATGCCTGGACTCTGGGGCAGAAGCTGCAGAACTATCATTCTCAGATTCAGGCTCAAGTTCTGTGTCAGAGGACAGCTAGTCTTGTGACCTCGGAAAGTGATGGAACCCTTCCAAGCCTGCTTCTCATCTGTGTAATAGGAATGGTAGATGACATGCACGTACACATAGTGGATTCTTATTTGTGATAAAGTCCCTGAATTGGCAAACACTGAATTGGCAAATCTGGAACCATTGCTCCTAGGGGAAATACAGGTTACATTCCTACAAGTCTCTGGTCACACTTTCATCAACTGATCAATACCTAACCTGGTTTTATGTGTTTCTGTGTAGACACTTTATTTAATATATAAGTGATTAGTTAACATTGAACGCGTTTGCTGGGTGTTGTGGCTCATGCCTGTAATCCCAGCATTTTGGGAGGCCAAGGTGGGCCTATGGCTTGAGCTCAGGGGTTTGAGACTAGCCTGGCCAACACAGTGAAACCTCCTCTCTATTAAAAATACAAAAATTAGCTGAGAGTGGTGGCACGTGCCTGTAATCTCAGCTACTCGGGAGGCTGAGGCATGATAATTGCTTCAAACCAGTAGGCAGAGGTTGCAGCAAGCCGAGATCATGCCACCTCCTGCTTCCTGGGTTTACAGGCATGTCCAGCCTGGGCGACAGAGCAAGACTCTCTCCCAAAGTGCTAGGGTGAAAGATAAGAAAAATTGATGCCACTTTGAGAACTTGCTTTGTGCCTGCCTGAGCTACGCTCTTCAAGGCCTTATCTCACTTAATCCTCACAAGGGTCCTGTGAGTTTGGTACTGTTATTATCCTTGTGTTACAGATAAGGCACAGAGAGGCTAAGTAACCTGACTATCATCACACAGCTAGCAAGAAAAACGCAAACCTGGGCAATCAGACACCGTGCGCACAACACCCCTGCTATGGGACTAGCATAGAGTGTTGTTAACAGGGGTGTATTTTGAGCAGTGGTGGAACCCAGGCCTGTCTGGATTCAAAGGCCACCACACCGTGGAAGATGGCTGTGGGTCAAGTTTTGTTTTGTTTTTGTTTTTGAGACAGGCTCTGTTACCCAGGCTGAACTGCTGAGGCATGATCTAGCTTACTGCAGCCTCGAACATGTGGGCTCAAGCACTCCTCCTGTCTCAGCCTCCCAGATAACTGGGATTGTAGGCACGCACCACCATGCCCAGCTGGTTTTTCTATTTTTATTTTTAGATGGAGTCTCACTCTGTTGCCCAGGCTGGAGTAAAGTGGCAGGATCTCCACTCGTTGCAGTCTCTGTCTCCCAGGTTCAAGCAATTATCCTGACTCAGTCTCCCAGGTAGCTGGGATTACAGGCGCCCACCACCATGCCTGGCTAATTTTTTTTTTTTTTTTTTTTTTTGAGACGGAGTCTCACTCCATTGCCAGGCTGGAGTGCAGTGGTGCAGTCTTGGCTCACGGCAACCTCCACTTCCCAGGTTCAAGCAATTCTCCCTCCTCAGCCTCCTGAGTAGCTGGGATTAGAGGCTCTCACCACCACACCCAGCTAACTTTTGTATTTTTAGTAGAGACGGGATTTCACCATGTTGGCCAGGATGGTCTTGATCTCTTGACCTCGTGATCCACCCGCCTCAGCCTCCCAAAGTGCATGGATTACAGACGTGTGCCACTGCGCCCGGCCTAATTTTTGTATTTTTAATGGAGATGGGGTTTCACCATATCAGTCAGGCTGGTCTCAAACTCTTGACCTCAGATGATCTGCCCACCACGGCGTCCCGAAGTTCTGGAGTTATGGGTGTGACCCACCACACCTGGCTCCCAGCTCGTTTTTAAACTGTTTTGTGGAGATGGAGACTTGCTGTTTTGCCCAGGCTGGTCTTAAACTCCTGTCCTCACGCCATCATCCCAAGTCGCTGGGACTACAGGTATGAGCCAGTGCACCCAGCACATACATTTCTTAGTGTGCATGATAGGCACTCCATAAAGAGTGTTTTTAGTCTGGCCAACAGGCTGTAAGGTGTTAGAGCTCAAAGAGACTTCAGCCCAAAACGGAAGCGGACTTCTTTAATTTATTTAATTTTTTTGAGACACAGTTTTACTCCGTTGCCAAGCTGGAGTGCAGTGGCACAATCTCAGCTTGCTGCAACCTCCACCTCCTGGATTCAAGTGATCCTTGTGTCTCAACATCCTGAGTAGCTGGGATTACAGGTGCCTAGCACCACACCCAGCTGATTTTTATATTTTTAGTAGGGGTTTCATCATGTTGGCCAGTCTGGCCTCTAACTCCTGACCTCAAGTGATCCTCCCGCCTTGGCCTCCCAAAGTTCTGGGATTACAGGTGTAAGCCACTGCACCCAGCTGAGGACATCATTTAGATCATTCACTTCTTCATTTATTCAGTTAATCTGTGACTTGAGTACCTTCTGTGTGTCAGATCCAGGACTAGGAACATGGAGGAGAATGTACACACAGGTCCTGCCCTCAAGGGGCTCCTAGTCCATGGGAGACAAACACCCAGCAACCACAGATTCACATAAAGAGCAGGTTGCAACTGTGATGAGGGCCACCGAGAAGGGAGGAAGCACGTGTGCCCAGCTCCAGGGGCCAAGTCAGGAGGTTTCTGGCCCATTGTGGCAATCCCTTTCCAGACATTAGTATCTCAGCTTCTCTTGTAGTTAGAAGTGGCCATGTGGTCTGGACGCAGTGGTTCACACCTGTAATCCCACTGCTTTGGAAGGCTGAGGTGGACGGATCATTTGAGGTCAGGAGTTTGAGACTAGCCTTACCAACATCGTGAAACCCTTTATCTATTAAAAATTTTTAAACAGCTGGGTGGTGGCACACACCTGTAGTCCCAGCTACTCAGGAGGCTGAGGCAGGATAATTGCTTTGTTAAAAATAGTGAACTCCAAGTTTCTCTTTGAAGAATCAGTATGTCCATATGCTCAGCTCTCCATTTTAAAGTTTAACTTTTTTGTAGTTTAAGTAACCTTTTCCACCAGTTCTAATCAGTAGTTCATATCTGTTCCCCCGGTCCTGCTCCGTCCTGACTCATCCCCAGGTCACCTGCTCCGGTAACCTGCTCTGGTCACCTGCTTTCACCCTGGTGGCCTGCTCTGACCTGTCCTGTAACTGTTCTTCCTACCAAACCCTCTGCCCCGCCATTCTGGCATGTACCCCCTGCTGTCTTTAAAATAGCCAATCAGAATTAGTTTAGACTGTGCGGTCCAACCCAAGCCAAGAGGGGAACAACACAGCAGAAAGGGCAACCTGTGTCAGGAATAAGAACCTCTTCCCCTCCCTTGTCCAGGTGCATGCTTGTCATTGCTCTATCTGTGAGATGCACCCTTCTATAGAAGTAAATTGCCTTGCTGAGGAAATTTATATGAGTGCCACTTCTTTTGTGGCACCAAAACTTTGCATATAACAGCTTGAACTTGGGAGGCAGAGGTTGCAGTGAGCCGAGATTGCACCACTGCACTCCAGCCTGGGTGACAGAGGGAAACTCCATCTTAAAAAAAAAAAAAAAGGTAAAAAAAAGAAGGTGTCCATGTGATCCACCTCTAGCCAATGCAAAGGATAGACACTTGTGTGTGTGTGTGTGTGTGTGTGTGTGTGTGTGTGTGTGTGTGTGTGATGTGTGTGATGTGTTCTTGGCTCACTGCGACCTCTGCCTCTGGGTTCAAGCAAATCTCCTGCCTCAGCCTCCTAAGCAGCTGGGACTACAGGCCTGTGCCACCACACCCAGCTAAGTTTTTGTCTTTTTAGTACAGACAGGGTTTCACCGTATTGGCCAGTCTGGTCTTGAACTTCTGACCTTGTGATACACCTGCCTGGGCCTCCCAAAGTGCTGGGATTACAGGTATGAGCTACAGCACCCGGCCCGGACACTTCTTCTGTTTCTGTTTGCGTTGACAAAGGATGTGGCAGCCACATTACAGCCAATGAGTGCACAGGCTGGAGATGGAAAGCAAACACCCAAGGGTGGCAGAGCAAGAAGACAGGAGGAACTTGGATGCTTTTCCAAAAATTTTTATTTTTGTTGAGACAGGATCTTGCTATGTTGCCCAGGCTGGTCTTGAACTCCTGGGCTTATGTGAGCCTCTTGCCTCCACCTTCGAAAGTGCTGGGATTACAGGCATGAGCCACTGCACAGCCAGAACTTGGATCCTTGATGCAAAGCACCGCAGTGCTAACCTCCGACCTTCTTGTCTAGGACAGCCACTGTCTGCAGCTTGAAGTCACTGCCAGGTGGATTTCCTGTGACTTGTGGCTGAAGGCACTCCTGACTTAGCTGCCCTGGGGCCAGCTGTTATGGTTGGGGTCTGTAAGATGGCGAGTTCACTGGGCACAGAATAGGATCACACAGCCTCTGATTCTTCAGAATTTGCTCTGTTCTGCTCACTGGTTCCCAAAGCTTGGGCCTTGGTTAAGCTGGGTTCTGCTTCCAGGTGTGAATGCCACCACCTCGCCCCTCAGGTACAGGGATTCCAAACCACAGCCCCTCCGCAACCTCCTGCACCACCGTGTCCCCCACCATGTCCCCACCATGGGTGCCGCGTGCTCTCTTTCAGCTCGTCCCTCCCCCGCCCGGCCCCATGCCTCTAACAGTAAACTTGTTTACAAAGGACACTTTCCATCACCATCAGTGACAAACCAGTAACACTTGCCATAAAGTGAGGACATTGTTCCGTTTTTCCCCTCTCTGAAATGGGGCTTAAAATATTTTGCTGTGTTTGGTGAAAATGCTTAGAACAATGTATAGCTTATAGTAAGCTCAATAAATGTTTGTTGTCACTGTTACCAAGAATAAGGTCATTGTAAATACAAAGAAATACACACATGTAAATAAATACTATGGTGCGACCATATGAAATCATGATCTGACTATTTTCAAGCAGCTGATTTGGTGTATTTGGTTTAACAATATATATGTACATATAAAGTGTAATAACTGGGTACACTGGCTCACGCCTGTAATCCCAGCACTTTGGGAGGCCGAGGCAGGAGGATTGCTTAAGCCCAAGAGTTCCAGACCAACCTGGGCAACATCATGAGACCTCATCTCTATAAAAAGATTTTTTAAAAATTAGCTGGGGGTGGTAGTGTGCACCTGTAGTTCCAGCTACTTGGGAGGCTGAAGTGGAAGGATTGCTTGAGCCCGGGGAGCTTGAGGCTGTAGTGAGCTATGATTGTATCATTGCGCTCTGGTCTGGGCAACAGAGGAAGATCCTGTCTCGAAATAATAAATGATAAAGGCTGGGCACGGTGGCTCACACCTGTAATCCCAGCACTTTGGGAGGCTGAGGCAGGTAGATCACCTAAGGTCAGGAGTTCAAGACCAGCCTGGCCAACATAGTAAAATCCTGTCTCTACTAAAAATACAAAAATTAGTCGGGCGTGGTGGTGCATGCCTGTAATCCCAGCTACTTAGAAGCCTGAGGCAGGAAAATCACTTGAGCCCAGGAGGCAGAGGTTGCAGTGAGCCGAGATAGTGCCACTGCACTCCAGCCTGAGTGACAAGATTGAGACTCCATCTCAAGAATAAATAAAACCAACAAATAAATAAATAAAGTGCAAGCCCTGGTACGTGTGTCTCTCCTTGCCCGTACCTCCTCTTTCTCTCTTTCCCAACACAGTATAATATATGTATATATAAAACTAGAGAACAGGTAGATATTCTAACTAAAAAGGCCCTGTCTATGAACCACAGAAAACAGTCTTGCTTTCACTGTGGTTGCACTCTGCCCTGTAGGGACCCCTGACTAGAGGAGGGCAACTGAGAGTTGGTTCCAGGCTTCAGAGTCACATGGAGTAGGCTTGGAACTGTGGCTGTGTCACATTCTGGTTACTGGGCAGGGGACAGCCTCTCCAGTACTCTGTTTGTCAATATCTCCCTGCCCAGGTGTTGCATGTTAAATGATGTCATGAATGTAAAGTGCTCAACCCAGGCCAGGTGCAATGGCTCAAGCCTGTAATTCCAGCACTTTGGGAGGCCAAGGTGGGCGGGTCACCTAAGGTTGGGAGTTCGAGACCAGCCTGCTCAATGTGGTAAAACCCCATCTCTACAAAAATGCAAACATCAGCTGGGCGAGGTGGTGCACGCCTGTGATCCCAGCTACTCGGGAGGCTAAGGCAGGAGAATCGCTTGAACCTGGGTGGTGGAGGTTGCAGTGAGCCGAAATCACGCCATTGCCCTTCAGCCTGGATGACAAAAGTGAAACTCCATCTCAAAAAAATAATAATAAAATAAAATGTTTAACCCAGAGCTCAGCGAGTGATGAGGCATTTTTGTTTCTCTTCCTTCTTTCCATTATTAGAACATATTTAGTTGTTAATATCGTGTACTAGTCAATTAAAAGCATCTGTCAAAGGAGTAGAGACAGAAATAGTTCCAGGAGGACTTGCACTGCACAAGCGGTGGGGAGGGGAGGCCCCCTCTCCCAATCTCCCACACGCAGGTCTCAGTGTCCCGCCAAGCCAGCCTTCCTCCAGTTCCAGTTTTGTGGCCTGGTCCCTTGGTAAGCACCATCCTTCCTGTTTACTTCCTGTGCGTCATTGAGTTATTCATTTATTCAAGAACACTTTCTTGATCGCCTGGTCATGCCAGGCCACCTGCCAGCCCCTGAGGTCACAAAATGAGCCAGAAGGTCCCTGGCTTCCCAGAGAGCACAGTTCTGAGATGGAGACAGACTCAGGACCAAACTCACAGGGCCTCCCCAAGTTCAAGGCTCCAGTTCAAGAAAAACAAGTTGGTCCTCTCTTTAGAAAAAGCCTGAAGCAGCCGGGCATAGTGGCTCAAGCCCGTAATACCAGCACTTTGGGAGACTGAGGCAGGTAGATCCCCTGAGGTCAGGAATTCGGGACCAGCCGGGCCAACATGATGAAACCTCATCTCTACTAAAAATACAAAAGTTAGGCCTGGTGGCTGGTGCCTGTAATCCCAGCTACTTGGGAGGCTGATGCAGGAGAATTCCTTGAACAGGAGGCAGAGGTTGCAGTGAGTTGAGATCACGCCATTGTACTCCAGCCTGGGCAGCAAGAGTGAAACTCTGTCTCAAAAAGAAAAGAAAAAAGAGAAAAAGCTTGAAGCTCTGCACACTTCTGATGATTGGCTCATCTTCATACCTCCTGCCTTTGCCCTTGGACCCGCCAGAATAAGATATTTATAATTTTCCAAAGGCAAGCGCAGGAACTAAGAGCGTAGGCTCTTTGCCTATGTCCCCCTCAGCCCTGTGACCTTGGGTGAGTGAAAAACGCCTGTGGTCAGTAAAAATAGATGCTATAGCCCAGCATGGTGGCTCACATCTATAATCCCAGCACTTTGGGAGGCCAAGGTGGGAGGACCACTTGAGGCCAGGAGATTGAGACCACCCTGGGCAACCCTGTAAGACCCTGTATGCAAAAATAAAAAAATAAAATAAGCCAGGTGTGATGTCTTGTGCCTATAGTCCTAGCTACTCAGGAGGCTGAGGCAGGAGGCTCGCTTGAGCTCAGGAGTTGGAGGCTGTGGTGAGCTGTGATTGCACCACTGCATTCTAGTCTGAGCCACAGAGCAAGACCCTGTCTCAAAACAAAAGGATGGTACAGCACCCACGTGGAGCAGTTGGTGCCTCGACTGAGTGAACGGCGGTGTTACCAGCCAGGAGCAGGAGCCACCATCAGCCTTCTCCTTTCTCTTCCCCTTGGCCAGCACGTCCTGGGGTCTAGAAGTCATATCAGGAATGATTCTGATTCCCACAAGTCATTAAAGGTGCTGGTTCTCAGCGCTGGCTGAGTCACTGGGAGCTTTAAAATGTGTATGTCTGAAAAGGCCAGGAGCAGTGGCTCATGCCTGTAATCCCAGCACTTTGGGAGGCCGAGGCAGGCAGATCACCTGAGGTTGGGAGTTCAAAGCCAGCCTGACCAATATGTTAAAACCCCATCTCTACTAAAAATACAAAAATTAGCCAGGCATGGTGTCACGAGCCTGTAATTCCAGATAATCGGGAAGCTGATACAGGAGAATCGCTTGAACCGGCGAGGCAGACATTGCAGTGAGCGGAGATCGCACCATTGCACTCCAGCCTGGGCAACAAGAGCGAGACTTCGTCTCAAAAACATGATAATAAGTAGATGTCTAGATTCCACATCAGCCCAATTAAATTGGACCTGTGGATGCCATGCAGAGACTTTGTTGTTGTTGTTTTTTTTTAAAGCTTCCCCCATGATTCTGAAGCAAAGCCAATGCTAAGCATTAAAAAATTACATCTAAAATTAAGAGAATTTTAGATTTTTCTTGGGCCATTCTCTAACTTTTTCTTGTAAACGTTTTTATACAGACAGAAAACCTGGAGGAAAAAAAGTACCATAAACCCACCTATCTACCCACTATCTAGATTCGGTAATTATTATTTTCTGTATTTGTTTCATCTCACTCTGTGGAGGTTAAAGATAAGTTAGACCTTAGATACATCACTCTTAAGTACAATAAATTTCAGTATCTTCTAATAGGCTGTCCACATTCCAATATTGTCAGTTGTCCTAATATATAAAAATACATTTCGCTATGCACAGTGCCTCACACCTATAATTTCAACACTTTGGGAGGCCAAGGTGGGAGGATCACTTGAGCCCAGGAATTCAAGACCAGCCTGGGCAACACGGTGAGACCCCATCTCTGCAAAAAATACAAAAATTAGCCGTGCATGTGGCGTGTGCCTATAGTTCCAGCTACTCAGGAGGCTGAGTAGGAGGATCACTTGAGCCTCTCAAGTTGAGGCTGCATTGAGCTATGACTGGACCACTGCACTCTAACCTGGGTGACAGAGCAAGATCTCATCTCAAAAAAAAACACAACACTTTATAGCCAAGTGTGGCGGTGGGTGCCTATGATCCCAGCCACTTGGGTGGCTGAGGCAGGAGAATCGCTTGAACCTGGGAGGTGGAGATTGCAGTGAGCCGAGATCATGCCACTGCACTCCAGCCTGGGCAACAGAGCAAGATTTCCTCTCAAATAAGTTAATAATACATTTTATACTTTATTTTTATAAATAATAAATTCATAATTATTATATATCATAAATATATTATGGGCTCAGGCGATCCTCCCCCTGTTGCCTCCCAAGTGTGACTAAAGGTACATGCCACTGTGCCCAGCTGATTTTTCTATTTTTAGTGGAGATGGGGATTCACCATGTTGCCGAGGCTGGTCTCAAAACCTGAGCTCAAGTGATCCACCTGCCTCGGGCTCCTAAAAACAGTGGGATTACAGGCGTGAGCCACTGTGCCCAGATAGGTTTTAGATTTTAAACCAGGATCCTATCACATGCATTGCTCATTGCATTTGGTTGCGTTGTTTCAATCTTTGGGTCTGTTTTATTGTCCTGCCATTTCTCCCCACCCATGACACTGACTTCTAGAAGAGTCTAGGTTCTTTTTCTATTGTAGGTTGTCTTAAATTCTGTATAGCATTCCCACCTTATCCAAGGGGGATACCCTCCAATAACTCCATTGATGCCTAAAATGGTGACTAGTACCGAGCCCTATATATATTGAGAGTATGTCTCTTCCTGTAGATAGATACCTACGACAAAGTTATTTTTAAATTAGGCACAGTAAGAGATCAGTGACAAGGACTCATGATAAAATGGCACGATTATAACAATATGCTGTAATGAGTTTTACAAATGTGGGTTCTCTGTCAATATCCTGTTATACCCTAGTCACCTATTTTCTTTTTTTTTTTTTTTTTTTTTTTTTTGAAAGGGAGTTTCACTCTTTTTACCCAGGCTGGAGTGCAATGGCGCGATCTCGGCTCACCGCAACCTCCGCCTCCTGGGTTCAGGCAATTCTCCTGCCTCAGCCTCCTGAGTAGCTGGGATTACAGGCACGCGCCACCACGCCCAGCTAATTTTTGTATTTTTAGTAGAGACGGGGTTTCACCATGTTGACCAGGATGGTCTCGATCTCTTGACCTCGTGATCCACCCGCCTCGGCCTCCCAAAGTGCTGGGATTACAGGCTTGAGCCACCGCGCCCGGCCCCTATTTTCTTTTTTTTAATTTGAGATGGAGTTCTGCTCTTGTTGCCCAGGCTGGAATGTAATGGTGCGATCTCAGCCCACAGCAACGTCCACCTCCCGGATTCAAGCAATTCTGTCTCAGCCTCCTGAGTAGCTTGGATTATAGGTGTGTGGCTCCATGCCTGGCTAATTTTTTGTATTTTTAGTAGAAACAGGGCTTTCCCATGTTGGCCACGCTGGTCTTGAACTCCTGACCTCAGGTGATGCGCACGCCTCGACCTCCCAAAGTGCTGGGATGACAGGCCTGAGTTACCGTGCCTGATCAGTCACCTATTTTCCAGCCACAGTTGACCACGAGTAACTGAAACCTGGGAAAGTCATACTGAGGATAAGGAGGGACTACTATATTTGTCTAACTTTTTTTTGAGTCCGAATCTCGCTTTGTCACCCAGGATGGAGTGTAGTGCCTCAGTCCTGGCTCACTGCTGCAACCTCTGCCTCCCAGGTTCAAGCAATTCTCGTGCCTCAGTGTCTCGAGTAGCTGGGGTTACAGGCACCCACCACCACACCAGGCTAAATTTTGTGTTTTTAGTGGAAATGGGGTTTTACCATGTTGGCCAGGCTGGCTTCAAACTCCTGATCTCAAGTGATCCGCCTGCCTTGGCCTCCCAAAGTGCTGGGATTATAGGCATGAGTCACTGCGCTCGGCTTCTACATTTTTCTAATTCTTTCCTCGTGAAGCCGTTTATTTATCTATGTATTTATTTTTGAGCTGGAGTCTTTCGCTGTTGCCAGGCTGGATTGCAATGGTGCTCTCTCGGCTCACCGCAACCTCCATCTCCCGGGTTCAAGTGATTCTCCTGCCTCAGTCTCCCGAGGAGCTGGGACTATAGGCATGCACCATCATGCCCAGCTAATTTTTTTGTGTTTTTCGTAGAGACAGGGTTTCACTATGTTGGCCAGGATGGTCTTGATTTCTTGACCTCGTGATCTACCCGCCTTGGCCTCCCAAAATGCTGGGATTACAGATGTGAGCCACCTGTGCCCAGTCTCGTGAAGCTGTTTAATTTGTACATCTGTCCCATGTATTTCCCGTGCCCTGGAAAGTTAGGCCTAGATGAAACATTTTGGCACCCAACAGGTAACATGATGTTGTATCACATCACAGGGGCACATGCCAGCAGACTGTATCGCTCAGGGGTGCTGAGGTTATTGCTTCATTTACTTCTTCACTGCCGAGTGTCCTCATTGTCAAGCCGTTGTCCCTGCGCCATAGGTAATCTGTGGGGTGCTGTCCTAACACCGTGGCGTCTCGTCATGACCCTGGCCTGAATCGACAGTTGCACTGGGGTTTGCAAAACTATGATTTTTCTAATTCCATCATAACTGCTACATTTTTACCGGTAATCCTCTATAGAAAAGAGCTTTTCACTTCGGAAGGCTGAGGCGGGTGGCTCATGAGGTCAGGAAATCGAGATCATCCTGGCCAACATGGTGAAACTCCATCTCTACTAAACATACAAAACTTAGCCGGGCATGACGGCGTGCACCTGTAGTCCCAGCTACTCAGGAGGCTGAGGCAGGGGAATCACTTAACCTGGGAGACAGAGGTTGCTGTGAGCCAAGATCGTGCTACTGTACTCCAGCCTGGGCGACAGAGCGAGACTCCATCTAAAAAAAAAAAAAAAAAAAAAGCTTTTCTGACTGGACACGGTGGATCATGCCTGTACTCCCAACACTTTGGGAGGCTGAGGCAAGAGGATTTCTTGAGCCCAAAAGTTTGAGACCAGCCAAGGCAACATAGTGAGACCTTGTCTCTACAAAACTTTTAAAAATTAGCTGAGCATGGTAGCATGCATTTGTGGGGCTACTTGGGAGGCTGAGGCAAGAGGATTGCTTGAGCTCAGGAGCTGGAGGCGACAGTGAGCTGCGATTGCATCATTATACTCCAGCCTGGGCGACACAGAGAGACCCTGTCTTGGAAAAAAAAAAAAAAAGAGGCTTTCCCCTACTTTTGTTTTTTAAAGTACGGTGAATTCTTTTAGAGGGAGTTGTGTTTTTTAAAGCTACCACAGCAAACATTGAATTAAGGCATGCTGAACAGTTGCTCCCAGGGGAAATATAGGTTTGGTTCCTGTAAGCCTCTGGTCATGTTGTTAACTGATGAATGCATAACCTAGTTTTATCTGTGTTTTTGTTTGAAGATGCCTTATTTAATGTATATGGTTGGTTCATTAACATTGAACTAAAACCAGCAGCACTATAACTTGTGTTTGAGTGAAGCTTGTCTGACATACACATTTTCTCTGAAGCATATCATGGCCTTCCTTGCTTAGAAACATTGGACACCAAGGCTGGGCATGGGGGCTCATGCCTGTAATCCCAGCACTTTGGGAGGCCAAGACAGAGGGATCACCTGAGGTCAGGAGTTCAAGACTAGTCTGACCAACATGGTAAAACCCATCTCTACTAAAAATAGGAAAATTAGCTGGGTGTGATGGCACTTACCTGTAATCCCAGCTACTTGGGAGGCTGTGGCGGAAGGATCGCTTGAACCCAGGAGGCAGAGGTTGCAGTGAGCCAAGATTGCGCCACTGCATCCCAGCTTGGGCAACTTCATCTCAAAAAAAAAAAAAAAAAAAAAAAGTTGGACACCACCTTAGCAGTACACTAAGACCATTTTAAGTGATAAAATTACCAATAAAAATGCAAAAATTGTGGCACATCTAGTTAAAAAGACTTCAAAAAGTTTTACAGTATGGGAACTGAAAGGAAGCAAAGTGTCACCTTTTTTGACCTCCTCTGGAAACATGTGCATCAGGGGACTAAGATTTTTTTCACTGCTTTGCCTATGTCTGTGATTGACATTGAAAGTGTTGCAAGTGCTGTTGACTTAGGGGTTACAAATAAATTCTACTGAGTAGACCTATGTGCAAATATCAGATACTTGAATAGTGAGGATGATTATCAATATGGGCACATGGATTTTTTTTAAATCGTTATCATCATTATTCTTATAGATGTTTAAAAGTCCCATTGTGGCCAAGGGAAGGCCCTTCAATCTGGCTTCTATGTCCCTTTGATGTGGTTTTTTTGTCTTTGATAGCTTTCTTGATTTTCTGTACAAGATATTGTAAGCTTAGCTGGAATCAGCCATTTCTCGAAAGTGCCTCCGTTCTTAGTTAAGAGGAAATGGTGTTTAGAAGCCAAGACCTGGGTGTTAGATGTGCTCATTGCTGCTGGGGTATCATTACCTCTAGGCTATTTCCATGGACAGAGATAGAAAACGTATTTTTAAAAATTAGGCATGGGTTGGGCATGGTGACTCATGCTTGTAAATCCCAGCAGTTGAAGAGGCTGAAGCAGGCAGATAGCTGGAGCCCTGAAGTTCAAGACCAACCCGGGAAACATGGACTTCATCTCTACAAGAAATACAAAAATTAGCTGGACTTGGTCGTGCACACCTGTGGTCCCAGTTACTTTGGAGGCCAAAGTGGGAGGATCACTTGAGCCTGGGAGGCAGAGGCTGCAGTGAGCTGAGATCATGCCATTGCACTCCACCCTAAGTGATAGAGCAAGACAAGAACTTTTCTCAAAAAAAAAAAAAAATCATGCATGAATATTGATAAATCTTATATGTATACACATAAAATGGAAAACTTGGAAAACTTGGGAAGTGAAACAATATAAGGGGAATATCAACAGAGGATAATTTATGTTTCCAATTTAAACTTCACATATCGAGTGTTTTCTTAACTATTCTATTGTGTTAAAATATGCATAACATAAAATTGACCTTCTTAACTTTTTTTTTTTTTTGAGACAGAGTCTCACTTTGTCACCCAGGCTGGAGTGCAGTGATGTGATCTTGGCTCCCTGCAACCTTTGCCTCCTGGGTTCAAGTGATTCTCCTTCCTCAGCCTCCTGCGTAGCTGGGATTACAGGCATACGCCACCATGCCCAGCTAATTTTTATATTTTTAGTAGAGACGGAGTTTTGCTATGTTGGTCAGGCTGGTCTTGAACTCCTGACCTCAGGTGATTCACCGACCTCGCCTTCCCAAAGTGCTGGAATTACAGGCGTGAGCCACTGACCTTTTTAAGTTCAATGGCATTAAGTGCATTCACATTATTGTGCAGCCCTTGGTACCATCCACCTCCAGGATGTTTTTGTTTTTCTCAGACCACACTTCAGGACCCGTTAAATAGGAACTCCACATCCTCCTCCCCAGCCCCCATTAACACCATTCTAGTTCTGTTTCTATATATCTCACTACTCTAGGAATCTCAGATGTGGAATCACACAGTATTTTTCCTGCCATAACTAGCTGCTTTTACAAAGCATAATATTTTTGACAATCATCTGTATTATAGCATATCACAACTGCCTTCCTTTTTTAAGGCTAAATAATATTCCATTGTCTTTATATACCATATTTTGTTTATCATTCATCTGATAATAGACACAGGTGTTAATTCTACCTTTTGAATTATTGTGAATGATGCTCTTTTGCATATTAGTATGAAAATGGCTGCTCAAACTAACTGCATTTATTTTTACTATTTTTTGAGGCAAGGTCTCACCCTGTTGGCCAGGCTGGAGTGCAGTGGCGCCATCACAGCTCACTGCAGCCTCCACCTGGGTGCAGGAGATCCTCCCATCTGAGCCTCCCAAGTAGCTGGGACTACAGGGGCACACTAACATGCCTGGCTAATTTTTTTTTTTTTTTTTTTTTGGTAGAGACTAGGTTTTGCTCTGTTGCCTGGGCTGGTCTCAAAGTCCTGGGCTGAAGTGATCCTCCCACGTCAGCCTCCCAAAGTGCAGGGCTGAAAGGCGTGAGCCACCATGCCTGGCCTCATCATAACTACTTTTGTATTTCTGTCTCTTTTCTCATGCACTGAAAAATGTTATTAGGTTCCTAATAACATTAGTATTTATCCTACACTATGTATAAAATTGTTCCAAACTTTTAATAGCAACAACCTCTAAAAATCAGCGTACAAAAGCTAGAAAGCAGATTGGTGGTTTTCAGGGCCTGAGAGAAGGGCGGAGTAAGGAGTGGCTGATTCGTGGGTATGAGGCTTTCTTTTGAAGCCATGAAAATGTTTCAGAACTAGATGGTAGTGATGGTTGCACAATCTCCTGAATGTCCTAAATGCCACTGAGTTGTAAACTTTAAAACTTTAATTTTGTATTTGAGTTTTACCTCAAATAAAACACATACACATACACCTGGGTGCTATTTAAGATGCCTATGTCATTTTTTTGTCCTTAAAATATGTCACTGAATATAGATCACCCTGAGGAGGTACAAGTCAGATCACTGTGTTCAACAGTTATTAACAGAAGTAAGTTTTCGGCTGGGTGCAGTGGCGCATGTCTGTAATCCCAACGCTTTGGGAAGTCAGGGAGGGCGAATCGTAATGTCAAGAGATTGAGATCCTCGTGGCAAACATGGTGAAACTCTCTCACTACTAAAAATACGAAAATTAGCTGGGCGTGGTGATGTGCACCTGTAGTCTCAGCTACTCGGGAGGCTGAGGCAGGAGAATTGCCTGAACCCGGATGGCAGAGGATGCAATGAGCAGAGATTGTGCCATTGCGCTCCAGCCTGGTGACAGAGTAAGACTGTCTCAAAAAAAAAAAAAAAAGAAAGAAAGAAAGAAAAGAAATAATAACACTTTGTCAAATGTTGTAAATTTTTTTTTAATTTGTCCTTTGCCATTCATTTTTGCACATTGCCTTAGAAAGAACAGGAATGTAAGATCCGTATGTAGCCCATTTTACCATAAGGAAGCTTCATGGTTTCTTCTCTCTGGTGCTGTGTACATTTTCTTTTTGCTTTTCTGGTATCTTTGCATTGAAATATTTAACCACTGGCCTTTGTTTCCAGGTGCAGTAAGAATCAAACTCTGTTTATTTTCCAAATCGCTGGCCATTTTGAATAACAGATCCTTTGCCGCCTGCTTTGACATGCTGCCTTTACTTCAGACTGAGTTCTCGCTGGGGCTTGGGTTTCTCTCTGGACTCTCTTCCAGTCCATCCCTCTGCCATTCCCATTGTTGTAGTTACTGCACAGCGTCCACTGTAGATCTGGACCAGACATTCCCCTGGACTGGAGAGTGGGGAGGTTGGACTGACTCCCTTCGTAAGGGTCTAGTTCAAGGCAAATCACGTGGCTCAGCCATTCAGATGGCGCATTCAGGTGATACCTTCTGTTCAAGTACTGTTTTCAGTGCCAGAAACAGAAACATGGTGAAGGGGCTGGACGCGGTGGTTCACGCCTGTGATCCCAGCGTCCAGATCACAAGGTCAGGAGATCAAGACCATCCTGGCTAACATGGTGAAACCCCATCTCTACTAAAAATACAAAAGATGAGCCAGGCATGGTGGCATGCACCTGTAATCTCAGCTACATGGGAGGCTGAGGCAGAAGAATTGCTTGTATCCGGGAGGCAGAGGTTACAGTGAGCCTGAGATTGCACCACTGCACTCTAGCCTCATTGTCAGAATGGGACTACATCTCAAAGTAAATAAATAGATAAATAGAAAGATGATGAAGGCTCGGTCCCCAAGGCCCTCAAGGATGATGACTGCAGTGTTGAAGTTGAGTTTTGAAGATTGGATAGAATTTTCAGGGCAGAAGAGGAAAGGCAGTGGGGGAACAGAACGTGGCGATCCTAGGAGATATCACGACCGGGGCTCAGGGCCAGTGCCCTATGGCTGGAGCAAGGATAGAAGTGAAAGTGTCCCAGCTTTGGTCTTGGGTAGGGAGGCGGGGCCGGCCCTCTTTCCCAATACCGGGCACTAGAGAGCCACTGCAGGTTTTATGCTAATAGAAGCAGAGTAGCCTGGTTGGCTCTGGTTTGGTAAGATGGGCTGGGGGTTGGGTGGGGAGGCGGCTGCTTAGAGGGACAGTGAAGGTCTGTCTGAGAGGTCTTCCGCATTCTCCTGCAAGCCCCTCTGGACTTAGATTCAGAGCCAAGGGTAACTGGTGTGTTTGGAGGCCTCTCCGTTTCCTCCTGGCCTTGACTTGGCCCTGGGATGCGTTACACGGTGTGTCTTTCCTGTGGCCCGAGGTCTTCCCTCTCCTCTTCCCTCCCAAGACCTCCAGAAAGATCCAGGCTTGCTTGTAATCCCAGCACTTTGGAAGGCTCAGGAGGGTAGATCACTTGAGGTCAGAAGTTCGAGATCAGCCTGGGCAATGTGGTGAAACCCTGTCTCTAATAAAAGTACAAAAAAATTAGCCAGGTGTAGTGGTGGGTGCCTGTAATCCCAACTACTCAGAAGGCTAAGGCAGGAGAATTGCTTGAACCTGGGAGGCAGATGTTGCAGTGAGCTGAGATTGCACCACTGCGCTCCAGCATCCCCCCACCAAAAAAAAAAAAAAAAAAAAATCGAGGCTCAATTCTAAGATGCGTACTTGCTTTGGGCTCACACTTTCTTCTCACTCCTTGGCCGTGGCTTTGATGTGTGTCCTGGGATGGAGATGTTGGGGTGGTGTAGGCCGGGTAACTCTGGTCCCTTGCGGCGCTGAGGGAACATGATGGGGAGCTGTCCAAGCCCACTTCACCTTCTCGAAAGCTCCTTCAGATGCCCTAGGAGGCTCACTGGGCAGGCATGGAGACTAAGCCTGGGGACTTGCCCAGGACTTGGGGAGAGGAAGTGCACAGACGAGACTGCCCCCAGGCCTCTGGGGGCTTCAAGGAGGGGAGTGGACAGGAGAGGTGGGGTGCTATGGGGCTGGCTGCCAGGAGGGAGCTGGGCCCGGAAAGGAAAGGGGCCCCCAACCCCATGGGTGGTTGCGAAAAATCCCAGAGGGCCTGGGGCAGGTGGGGAGGGCGGGGGACCTCCGTGCAGGCTCACCAAGCCTTGTGACTCACAGTCCTGCCACTGGGTTTCTCAACTTACCAGCTCAGTGAAGGAATCCCTAGGGGTGCGGAGCCCTTTCTGAGTCAGCCTTTCCCCACGAAGCATCACTCATCGTCTGGGACCACATATACCCAGTTCTGCCCCAAGTGTGTCCTGCCTGCCCTGTGGCCTCAGCCAGGTGGGCCCCTGCACCCCTCCCCATTTCTTTCCTTTACTGCAAAATGCGGGGATGGTACGATACGCCTGGTTCCTAGTCCACCATCAATACACAGCGATGTGGATGGTCTCACGTCTCTCTCCTGCTCCTTTATCTTGGCAAAGATGAAGTACCTCGGGCTTCTAGAAGGATCAGCATGCAGACCAGGGCTTCTGCATAAAGCTCCCCTGATACTCAGCCAAGACACAGGCTGTTCTGTTTCCCCAGCTCCTCTCGCCTGGGGTGGGCACAGCTCTGGTCCACCACACCCTTCCTTCAGGCGATCAGGTAACAGGAAATCCGAGGGACATGGGCAAATCTCTTCCCCTTCCAGCCTCAGTAAAGCTCATCTCCGAGGCCAGAGTTGAACGCTGTAGACTTTCCCGTGTCCAAATTCCAGGATCCTTTTTATTTCTTCTTTGTATGAATGAGATCAGATAACATGTGACCTTTTGTGTCTGGCATCTTGCACTTGGCATAATGTGTTCAGAGCTCATTCCTGTTTTACTGTGGGTATCAGAACTACCTTTTTTCTGCCGGAAGCACACATTCATAAGAAGTCAATTTTTTTTTTTTTCAGATGGAGTTTTGCTCTTTTTGCCCAGGCTGTAGTGCAGTGGCACAATCACAGCTCACTGCAACCTCTGCCTCTCCAGTTCTCCAGCCTCAGCCTCCCCCAGTACCTGGGATTACAGGCATGTGCCACCATGCCTGGCTAGTTTTTTATATTTTTAGTAGAGACAGGGTTTCACCATGTTGACCAGGCTGGTCTCAAACTCCCGACCCCAAGTGATCAGCCCACCTCAGCCTCCCAAAGTGCTGGGATTACAGGCATGAGCCACCACACAGGGCCTAGGGCTTCATTTGTTAATGGCTGAATAATATTCCATGTATGGACAGCTCAGTTATTTATCCGGACATCTGGGTTGTTGCCCCTCTTTGGCTGTTATCAGTTGTGCTCCTATGAACTCTCATGTGTAAGTTTCTGCATAGACAGATGTTTTCAGTTCTGTTGGACATATGCCTAGGGGGGGAATTGCTGGGTCACAGGATGACTCTCAGTTTGTTTGTTTGTTTGAGGGGCCACCAGACTATCTTCCATTGATGCTGCATGTTGAAAGTGAGGGTCCATTCTGAATTCTCTATATTTACTTCCCTGTTAGGGGAAATCTCAGGGTTTTAGCAAAAAAAAAAAAAAAAAAAAGAGTTGCAACAAAAGAAGCGGCCGCCCATCCAGCCACGAAGCCTAATGAACTGTCCGGGACCTCCTTGACCCCTTTACCCAAGAAATCCACCCTCTGAGGTGTGCTGTGTGGAGTCCGACCTGCAGACCCTGTCCCAGCAAGAGACGGACAAATGCACTTAGACACAGATACCCAGTGAAAGAGCGGGCGAGGGGTCCAGGCCACTCACAGACACCAAGGAGGCTGCCGTAAAGAGTCAGCAGCCCCAACCCTCACAAGCTGGCACTGTGGGCATTTATTCAGTATAGATTTCATGACAAAGGCTTTGAGCCAACATGCTTGTGGATGATTAACATGGTCACCCTCCCTGGGGACACCAGTCCTACAGATGATTAAAGGCCAGGTTGGGAGGCCTAAGTAGACTAACTTACCTAGATCAGTTTCTTTACATCCCTTGCTATCTAACCAAAGCTTGCAGGCACCGATAAAAGAATCTGGCTGCCTTCAGCTATATCCTATTCCAAGGCTTTTGCAAGACCCTCTGGCCTTCCAAGAGTGTTTGTGGCCTTTTCCTACAAATTTTCCCAGCACCCTGACTGAACTCCTACACTGCTGCATGCCAGCGCCTCCATCAGAAGGATGATGAGGATCCCAGAAAGTTCCATGCCCATTACTTTCATCCTGGCTATAGCCTGCCAAGAGGATACTGTTAGTATTATGGACATTTTTTTGGATAAGAAAGTGAGGGCTCAGACATTGTAAGACTTGCTGGGGCCAAGCTTGGTGGCTCATGCCTGTAATCCCAGCACTTTGGGAGGTCAAGGCGGGTAGGTCACTTGAGGGCAGTGGTTCGAGACCAGCCAACTTGACAAAACCCCATCTCTACTAAAAGAACAAAACTAGCCAAGCGTGGTGGTGCACACCTGTATACCCAGCTACTCAGGAGGCTGAGGCAGGAGAATCGCTTGAGCCTGGGAGGCAGAGGCTGCAGTGAGCCAAAATCGTGCCACTGCACTCCAGCCTTGGCTATAAAGAGAGACTGTCTCAACAACAACAAAAAAGACTTGCTGGTTGTCACATAGCCTCATAGCAGCCCACCTGGGATTTGAAGCCGGGCGGCCGATTCCAGGCTTTGTGACTGTAACCATGAATCTACATTGCCAATGCCCCTTGCCCCTGAGCTGGTGGGGCACTCTCTGCTCTCTGATATTTCATTAGTAGAGGGATCTGCCTCTGTTTGGAGAACCTGGGGATGGAGATTCCATGCTGATGACAAGAGGCCTCCTTTCTCTGATCCCAGGGGAGAAAAAAGTAGGAAGAGGCCATGTGGCCAGCCACCTGCCCCCTGCCCTGTGCCCCTCACTCCAGCTGGCACCCATGTGAGTTCATGTTGCCCAAACCATCTGGCTGATTAACCACGGCTGCCATCCCCAGGAGACTCCAGGAGCATCAGAATGAGCTGATTACTCAAACAGCAGGGCCCCTTCCCTCCTTGGCACTCCTGCCTTCCTCCCCCTGGGGACCTGTCCTCAGCTAGAGGGTGTGGTGGGGAGGGCGGAACAGCTGGGCACAGTCCTGCCCACGGCTGCCCCAAGAAGAGGGTACCTACAGCTTGCTTTAGGACGAGGTTGTATAGGAAGGCTCCCAGGCTAGGTCATGTGCTCATGACCTGTCTGTCTGTCTAGAATAGTCTTTGTTTTTTTTGTTTGTTTGTTTTGTTTTGTTTTTTGGGGGGGACAGAGTCTCGGTCTTATTGTCCAGGCTGGAGTGCAATGGTGCAATCTTGGCTCATCGCAACCTCCTCCTCCCGGGTTCAAGTGATTCTCCTGCCTCAGCCTCCCTAGTAGCTGGGATTACAGGTGCCCACTACCACGCCCAGCTAATTTTTTGCGTTTTTAGTAGAGATGAGGTTTTACTATGTTGGTCAGGCTAGTCTCGAACTCCTGACTTTAGGCAATCCACCCACCTCTGCCTCCCAAAGTGCTGGGATTACAGGCATGAGCCACCGCACCTGGCCAAGTTTTTTTGTTTTTTTTTTTTAGGGGAAGTCTTGCTCTCCTGGAGTGCAAAAGCTCACTACAACATTTGCCTCCCGGGTTCAAGCGATTCTTCTGCCTCAGCCTCCCGAGTAGCTGGAACTACAAGCATGTGCCACCATGCTCAGCTGATTTTGTATTTTAGTAGAGACAGGTTTTCCCCATGTTGGCCAGGATGGTCTCGAATTTACGACCTCAAGTGATCTTCCTGGCTTGGCCTCCTAAAGTGCTGGGATTACAGGTGTGAGCCACCACACGAGGCTGGGAGTCCTTATTTTTAATTTTTTTCTATTTCTAATTTATTTATTTATTTGACATGGAGTTTCGCTCTTGTTACCCAGGCTGGAGTGCAATGGCGCAATCTTGGCTCACCGCAACCTCCGCCTCCTGGGTTCAGGCAATTCTCCTGCCTCAGCCTCCTGAGTAGCTGGGATCACAGGCACGCACCACTATGCCCAGCTAATTTTTTGTATTTTTAGTAGAGACAGGGTTTCACCATGTTGACCAGGATGGTCTGGATCTCTTGACCTCGTGATCCACCTGCCTTGGTGTCCCAAAGTGCTGGGATTACAGGCGTGAGCCATGGCGCCCAGCCCTCTATTTCTAATTTATGATGCATTTCAAAGCAGGGGGTCTTTATTTTTTGTGTTTTTTAAATTATAAAGAAACAAGATCTTGCTATGTTGCCTAGGGTGGTCTTGAACTCTTAGAGTCAAACAATCTTTCCGTCTTGGCCTCCCAAAGTGCTGGGATTACTGGGGTGAGGAACCATGGCTGGCAAAACTAGAGTCTTTGGATACCTCTCTGGGCCCTGGGATGCTGCCTTCATTTAAATAGCTTTAGTGAGATGTACTTTACATACCAGAAAATTCCCTCATCTGAAGTGTTCAATCCTATGAGTTTTAGTAAATCTATGTCATTTTGCAACCATCATCCCAAACTATTTTTACACATTTCCATCACTCCAAAAAAGAAACCACATACCTGGCTGGGTGAGGTGGCTCGTACCTGTAATCCCGGAAGTCTGGGAGGCCAAGGTGGGCAGATCGCTATAGGTCAGGGGTTCAAGACCAGCCTGGCCAACATGACAAAAGCCCATCTCTATAACAATTACAAAAAATTAGCCGGGTGTAGTGGCACATGCCTGTAATCCCAGCTACTCAGGAGGCTGAGGCAGGAGAATCATTTGAAACCAGGAGGCTGAGGTTGCAGTGAGCTGAGATTGCACCACTGCACTCCAGCCTGGGTGACAGAGGGAGACTGCCTCAAAAAAAAAAAAAAAGAAACCACATACCCATTTCCAGATCTCATTCCAACCCTCAGCCAGGCAACTACTAATCTACTTTCTATCTCCCTAAGTTTACCTCTTCTGGGCTTTTCTTTTTTTGTTGTCATTTCATTTTTTGAGACAGGGTCTCACTCTGTCATCCAGGCTGGATGGAGAGCCGTGGGCTCAGTCACAGCTTACTGCAGCCTCCATCTCCTAGGCTCATGCGATCCTCCCATCTCAGCCTCCCCAGTAGCTGGGACTACAGCCACACACCACCACACCTGGCTGAGTTTTGTGTTTAACCACTGACTGTGGTTAAAGAGAATCAGGCAAGAATCAGGGTGTTACCTCTTCCAGGTCGGGAGAGAATGCTCTTCTCTACATTTCTGCAACCCCTCTGCATGGCTGCGGTCCCAGCACTGGTCACACAAGGCTGTCCTTTTCTCTCTCCCCTGGCTGACCTGGCAGCTCCCTGGGAACAGGGGTTGTGCCATGTTCACCTCTGTTCCCAGCTCCTCCCTGAGCCTAGTGCAGAGTGGGTAGCAGGGACTGAATGGCTGAAATGACAGTCCCTCCTAGGCTGGGTGTGGTGACTCTCACCTACAATCCCAACACTCTGGGAGGCCGAGGAGGGAGGATGGCTTGAGCCCAGGAGTTTAAGACCAGCCTGGGCAATATAGCCAGATCATATCTCTACTAAAATTAGCTGGGTGGGGCGGTACGTGCCTATAGTCCCAGCTACTCAGGGTGCTGTGGTGGGAGGATGGCTGGAGCCCAGGAGTTCGAGGCTGCAGTGAACTGTGATCGTGCCCCTGCGCTCCAGCCTGGGCCACAGAGCAGGTCTCTGTGTCTGGCTGCTGTCTGTGCTCCCCGCCTTGCGCCTGGGTCCTGTAAACCTGTGACCTCTGCTGTCTCTGAAATATGAAAAAAAATAAAATAATTCTCCTGCAGTAGCTCTGGGTTTGCAGATTTAGAAAGCTGGGCCTGGGGTCTCAGGATGGGTGGGCCTCCTCCTGGTGTGAGGTGGCTGAGGACAGTACCAGGCTGGACTCAGGGCTCATGGGGGAAGGTGGGGAGCTGCTGGATGTGAAAGGGCTGGGAGGACCCCCTGCCTGGCTCCTTGCTCTGCTGCCCCTGTTGGGGGTGGGCCTGGAGCTGGGGCTCACTGGGTTCTCCTAGAACAAGGCCCGCCGGTGCTCTACCCTCATCCTCACTGCCTGCCATCCTGGCTTGTCCTGGCTTCCCCAGGGGCAGCTGTCATCCACCCCAGCCCTGGGTGGCCCCTGCCCCTTCCTTGTCAGATTCGGTCCCCAGTGGGGTGCCCCAGCCCATGGGATTTGATGTCATGACCCTTTCATGCTTAAAAGGAGCAGCATCTGGTGGGAGGCGGCCAGCTCAGTGTGTGCATCCCAGGCCTGGCTGTCCATTGAAGGAGCTGCAGGTGGCACAGCCCCATGTTCCTCTCCCACACTTGATGGGCGCCACGGTGCCACCCTACTCTGTGTCTTGTCTGACTTGAAAAGTTTCTGTTAGACACATTAACTGCTAGCAGTCAATGTGTCTGCTCCCCAACTCCTTACCCACCTGTGGCAAGATGAGGGCTGTGGAACCTTCCAGAAGGGCAGTGTGTGTCCAAGGCTGACCCCCTGGAGCAGAGCTCTGGCTTCCAGTCCAGCCTCAGACAGTGCAGAGTGGCTCTCAGCCTTAGCATTTCGTCTGTCCTGCTTTCTTGAGAAGATGCAAAAACATGTGGACTTTCTTTATTTTATTTTATTATTTTTTTTTTTTTGAGAAGGAATCTTGCTCTGTTGCCCAGGCTGGAGTGCAGTGGCATGATCTCAGGTCACTGCAACCTGCACCTCCCGCGTTCAAGCAAGTAGCTAGGATTATAGGCGTGCACTACCACACCAAGCTAATTTTTGTATTTTTACTAGAGACGAGGTTTCACCATGTAGCCCAGGCTGGTGTCGAACTCCTGACCTCAAGTGATCCACCCACCTCGACCTCCTAAAGTGCTGGCATTACAGGCATGAGCCACCAAGCCCAGTCAAAAACATGTGCACTTAAAGCGCACTTAGGGCAGTGCCTGGCCACAGGGGCTCAGTCAGTAAATGGAGGAGAGGCCCAGGAAAGCCTCGCCCTCCTCGCCTCCAAGCTGGCCTTGCACTTCCTTTTTGTTGGGCTGCAGCCATCAGCTGTCTCCCTCTGGATGTGGGGGGGCAGTGGATGGGAGCAGGACTGCCTGCTTCTTGCTGGAGGCCGTGGGGTGCAGGCGGGGGAGGATTTCTTTCCATAATTGGCTGAGGAGAATCTCAAGTAGGGTTTCAAGATAAAAATACAAGACATGCAGTTATCTAGGTAAACAGTGAGTTATGTATGCTAAAAATATATTAATTGTTATTGATTACAAATTCAAACTTACCTGGGCATCCTACGTTTTTATTTGTGAAATCTGTCAATCCTAGCACTAAGCTTCATCCTGATTGGCCAGCCCTAGGCTGAATGACAGGCCTCAGCCTCTACGTGCAGGGGCTGGGACTAGTCTAAGCCATCAGGTTAATCCTATGGGAGGGGGTGGAGTATGGGTGTCAACCACTGGGCTGAAGGGCTGAGGGGTGCTGGGGAGACCACCCTCATCCCCCACCACCTCCGGGAAGACAACTATTGTGTGTCCTTCTCCTGCCCACCCTGGAAGACTGACTGGAATGCAAAATCCATAGTCCCAGGTGACAATTGACCCTCGGTCCCTCCTCGTCACTATTGAACCAGGGGGCTCACCCGTTTTGCAGATAGAGGGAGTGAGGCAGGGATCCTGGGGACAAAGTTGGCCAGCCACTGAACAGCTCATCACAGAGCGGCACCTATTTGGCATCTCTCTCTCTTTTTTTTTTTTTTTTTTTTTTAAGACAGAGTCCCACTCTGTCACCCAGGCTGGAGTATGGTGGCGCAATGTCAGCTCACTGTCACCTCTGCCTCTCGACCTCAAGCAATTCTCTTGACCCAGCCTCCTGAGTAGCTGGGATTACCGGCATGCGCCACCATGCCTGGCTAATTTTTTGTATTTTTAGTAGAGAAGGGATTTCACCATTTTGGTCAGGCTGGTCTTGAACTCCTGACATCAGGTGAATCCCCCACCTTGGCCTTGAAAAGTGCTGGGATTACAGGCATGAGCCACCGCACCCGGCCTATTTGGCATCTCTTAATCTTTTTATGCCTGGGATTTTGACAGGGCTGGAACACTGCTGTCACACCCACCAACCAGGAGGTACTGTCGCCCATCATGTCTGTCTCAGACTGGGGAGGACGTTGTGAGGTATTGTTCTTTATCTGGGGCCCAGAGTGTGCTGGCAGCTAAACCCCATTAGGGAGGGTCACTCTTGCTGTCACAGAGGCCCAGGCTGCAGAAATGGCTGGCCCAGGTGACTTGGTGACTAAGGAGGCAGGCTGAGCTCCAACCTAGGGCTACTGGTTTCTGATCCCAGAGAGGCTCTTTCTGCCCACACCAGCCCAGCTGAACTTGACTTTCAAGGTCTCTTTCCAGGGAAGACCTGGGGACTTTCAGCTTTGTAATCCTACCCGCCCCTCGTACTTACTACGTAGACTCAAGCACAAAGGAATGCACCAGAACCTGCCTGCCCCCGACCTTTTTTTTAAAGACAGGGTCTTCCTATGTTGCCCAGGCTGATCTTGAACTCCTGGGCTCAAGTGATTCTCCCATTTCAGTCTCCGGGTAGCTGGAACCACAGGCATGTGCCATCATGCCCAGCACCCGCCTCTTTTTTGAAAGGCTACAGAGGGGCCCTCCTGGGTCTGGGAGTTAAGAAGTGAGAGCCTGAGTCCCCCCTCTTCTTAGAAGCTGGACAGAATGCCCCACTAGTACTCCTGGCCAAATACATGATGATTCTAGGTGGTACACAGGTGAGCCAGGTTTTCTTTCGTAGTTACTTTCTGTAAAGCCATAGGGGGTAAAAGTATAAGGAGCCCCTTAAACTGTGTCTTCACCAGGTTGTGATAGAGTACTTTCACTTCCAGTGAATAATGAATGTTTGTGCGGTCCTGCTGTAATACAGCCATTAGGTGAGTGGCAGTGAAGATCAAATGCGTGGAGATGGCAAATCCTCAGGGAGCCTAGGGTGAAATTTGGCAAATGCCATCTCCGTGGAAGCTGCTGGAAGCCACAGCCCACAGTTTCCTCCTCCCTGAACTTCCCACTGCAGATGCAGCCAAGCTCCGTTGATGGGCTTGGAAAGAGTGACTGCAAGCTGGCCTGCCTCGGAGGTCAGAGTGACCGGGAGCAGGCACCATGCCTGCAGCCTGATGCGCCACGCCCAGCTTGGTCAGCAGCTCCCATGGCCCATGGTGGCCCATCCCCTTGGCCTGCTTGTGGGTCAGGGGCTGGAACTCTCCCAGACCAGGAGCTCCCTATCTCTGGCTCACTCCCTCTGCTGACATCTGAGGAACCCCCCTACACCCCGTCCCTGTCAGAGCCGGGTCGGCAACCCCCCTCCTCTGAGTCCTGCCCGGCTGCTCCACCGCACCTTCTTGCCGGGACTCTAGGGGGTGACGGGGTGCAGTCGGACACCCATTTAATAGATGCCCCCCAGCCAACTGGTATGTCTAATGCAGTACAAAGCTCAGATGGCCAAAACTGGGACCTCAGCTCTGCCACTTCCCCTCCATGCCTCATTGAGGCCTTGTGCAGATTGAACAAGCTGAAATAGTAACGCACTTGGGGCAGGGCGTGGCATACAGGAAGCGCCATGTAAGTGCACATTCCTGCCGATGCTGCGGTTAAGCCTCTGGGCTCTCAGCCAGCATCATTCCTCATTCTTGATTCACTTGCATTTTGGGAGCATTGCGACTTTGAGGTATAAGTCCCTTTTCTTTTGAGAGAGGGTCACGCCACTGTCAGGCTGGAGTTCAGTAGCACGATCATAGCTTACTGCAGCCTCGAACTCCTGGCCTCAAGCAATTCTCTCACTTCAGCCTCCTGAGTAGCTAGGATTACAGGTGCACCACCATGCCCAGCTAATTTTTAAATTTATGGTGTGGAAATGGGCTTTTGCTATGTTGGCCAGGCTGGTCTCGAATTCCTGGCCGCAAATGATCCTTCCACCTCAGCTTCTCAAAGTGCTGGGATTCTAGGCGTGAGCCACCGTGCCTGGTTGTGTCAGGTTTTGGATGTGTGGAGGGAGCAGGCACTGTCTGCAGAGGACACAGGCAGATGGCGGGATGGTGTCTCCACCCACTCTCAGCTCCTTCCTAGCTCTGGCCTGTGCCCAGCCAGGGTGATGGGGTGTGGTGTCCAGGAGCCCAAGAAATGGGATGGAGACTGTTGGGTCAAACATGTCTTAAGCAGAGTCAGCCCTGACTTCGGGATGGGAGTCGCTCTTATCAGTGCTTCACTTTGAGGCACTTCTTCTAGGGGATAGATCCCCAGGTAGAGGCCAGGAGAAAGGGAGAGGCTGGGACACGTGAAGTCCTGGCAGGTCACCCCTGCGCACTGCAAAACGTGCTATCCTTTCATCATGAGAACGTTTTTTTTTTTTTGAGATACAATCCTGCTCTATTGCCCAGATGAGTGCAGTGGCGTGATCTTGGCTCACTGCAACGTCCGCCTACCTTGTTCAAAAGATTCTTGTGTCTCAGCCTCCTAAGCAGCTGGGAGTGTAGGTGCTCACCACCACGCCTGGCTACTGTTTGTATTTTAGTAGGGATGGGGTTTTACCATGTTGGCCAAGCTGGTCTCCAACTCCTGACCCCAAGTGATCCTGCTTCAGTCTCCCAAAGTGCTGGGATTACAGGTGTGAGCCACTGCACCTGGCGAGAATCTCCTCTTGATAGCTGATAAGTCTGACCCCTTGTAAGCATCAGGGCGTGGCCAAGTGTGCACGGCGGAATATGTTCTGGTTTTTGAGGTGCCGTGGGAGAATTGTCTCTGGGTCCTAGGGGCTCATTCTTCCAGGGGAGAAGGCATGGAAAGGGACCAGGGCAAGTTTCAAGGAGGAAATGTCTGCAAAGGAGTCGGTCTTGGGACAGAGCAGAGGTATCCCAGGAGGAGGGAACTGGCTGTGCAAAGGTTGCGGGGCACCAAGGAGCCTGTGGTCAGCTCGAAGGGCTGGCTTGAAGCCCATCAAGCTGTTATTCCGGGGCTTTTTTGTTTGTTTGAGACCGAGTCTCACTCTGTCACCCAGGCATGGTGGCTCACATCTGTAATCCCTGAATTTTGGGAGGCCAAGGCGGACAGATCACTTGAGGTCAGGAGTTTGAGACCAGCCCAGCCAACACGGTGAAACCCCATCTCTACTAAAAGTACAAAAAGTTAGCCAGGTGTGGCGGCAGTCGCCTGTAATCCCAGCTACTTGGGAGGCTGAGGCAAGATAACGGCTTGAACTTGGGAAGCAGAGGTTGCAGGTTGCAGAGCCGAGATTGTGGCACTGCACTCCAGCCCAGGCGACAGTGTGAGGCTCTGTCTCGAAAAAAAGAAAAAAACCTGAGGAAGCAGAGTGAACCAGCCCAGCTCATCCTCTCCACATTGTCCCCGCACCTCCACTGCCACCAGGCATGCTGAGAGCTCTCGGACCCCTGCAGCGATGTCTTCACTCCCAGCCTTCCCAGGCCCAGGAACCAACTCCTCCCCATCCCCCAGACTGAGACAGCCCAGAGAGCCTGTGCTGCAAATGCCACCTCCTCTTGGAAGACTTCCCTTCCCTCCGACCCTGTCCCATTGGTAGCCTTCGCAATCATTACGCTCCTCCACCCCACCCAGTTTCTAGGAAGTTCAGAGCAGCCCTGGACCCCTTTCAGCCCTGCCCAGCAGGTGTCCTGACACACATGTGACCTGTTGTGGCCAGATTCCACAAGGGTGTTGAATCGTTACTTATTTCCTTTACCACACATGTGAATGTACAGCCGTCTGCAAGAATTCCCGGGCTGAGCAGCATGTGAGTCAGCGCTCCGGCGCATGCCTGCGTGCGGGTGTCTGGGTGTACGTGAGCCCACCCATGCATATCGGTTTGGTAGACTTACATCTCCATTATGGAAAATTTCAAAAATGCGCAGTAGAGAAGACCAAGCTGTCATTCCGGCGGCCCCACCCTGGCTTCAGCAGCAGCAGAATTTTGCCAATCTAGTTTCACCTCCTTGCCGACTCCCTCTCCAGCCTCTTCCCTCTTGGCTGGAGTATTTCAAAGTGAATTGCTGACATCATACCATGCACGTCATATTTGAAAACTTTACATTTTGAAATCATAATAGAGCCACAGGAAATTGCAAAGAACACCGAGAGGCTCTGTTTATCTTTCACCTAGTTGCCCCCAATGTACAGCTCACAGCTACACTATTCAACGTCCGATAGTATCTGTCATATCAAAACTTGGTAATTGACATTGGTGTTAATAAAATGTGTGTATAGTTTTGTTTTTTATTATTTTGAGACAATCTGTCTCTGCTGCCCAGGCTGGAGTACAATGATGCGATCTTCGCTCACTGCCTCTGCCTCCTGGATTCAAGCAATTGTCATGCCTCAGCCTTCTGAGTAGCTGGGATTACAGGCGCCCACCACCACAACCAGCTCATTTTGGTTTTTTGTGGGTTTTTTTTTTTTTTTTTTTTTTTTTTTTTTTTTTTTTGAGATGGAGTCTTGCTCTGTCACCAGGCTGGAGTGCAGTGGTGCAATCTCGGCTGACTGTAACCTCTGCCTCCCAAGTTCAAGCGATTCCCCTGCCTCAGCATCCAAAGAGGCTGGGACTGCAGGCATGCACCACCATGCCCGGCTGGTTTTCTGTATTTTAGTAGAGACGGGGTTTCACCATGTTGGCCAGGATGGTCTCCATCATCTCCTGACCTCATGATCCGCCTGCCTCGGCCTCCCAAGGTGCTGGAATTACATACGTGAGCCACCGCGCCCAGCCTGCATTTTTAAGAGAGACAGGGTTTCACCATGTTGGCCAGGCTGGCCTTGAACTCCTGGCCTCAAGTGATCCGCCCACCTTGGCCTCCCAAAGTGCTGGGATTACAGGCGTGAGCCGCCCCGCCAGGCTGCATGTGTGGTTTTATGCCATTTTGTCCATGTGTAGATTCACACAACCACCACTGCAACAAAAACAGAGCCACCCTGTCACGACCAAGATCCCCAGGTAGTCACACTCGCCCCATTCTGCCACTGTCCCTGTCAGCCGCTGATCTGGTCTCCATCTCTGTAACTTTGTCATTTGAGAATGCCATAGGAATAGAATCATCCGGGATGGGACTTTTGAGGTTGGCTTTTTCCCCCAGGCGGCATAAACGCCCTTGAGATCATCCAAGCTGTGGCAAGTATTGGCAGCTCATTCGTCTTATCGCCCAGTGGTATTGCGCGGTGTGGACGGACCATGGTTTGGTGAAGCATTCGCCTAACGAGACGCATCTGTGCTGTTTACAATTTGGAGCTCTTATGAATAAAGCAGCCGCAGGTTTCCATGTGGACATCAGCTTTCATTTTTCTGGGCTAAATGCCCAGGAGTATGATTGTATAAATGTCTAAGTTTATATTCCGTTTTCAGGAAACAGACAAGCTCTTCTCCAGATTGGCTGTGCAGGTGGACCGTTGGAGGGGGAAAGGGAAGCATCTGTTGCTGGTGACCCAAGGAGCTGGCCTTGGTGATCTCAAGCAGCCTGTGTTTAGCTCCCACTACCCAGCACTTACTGTGTCCCGGGTGCTGTGCTAGGTCCCTGTTACAGGATCTTTAGTTCCCACTTTACAGAGGAGAAAACTAAAGTTAGCAGGCTGAGCAAACTGGCCCCAAGCCACTGCTAGCAAGTAGGAGCATCCGAATTCAGATCCAGGCTGGGCGCAGTGGCTCATGCCTGTAATCCCAGCACTTTGGGAGGCCTAGCGGGGCAGATCACTGGAGGTCAGGAGTTGCAGACCAGCCTGGGCCACATGGTGAAGCCCTGTCTCTACTAAAAACACAAGAATTAGCCAGGCGTGGTGATGGAAGCCTGCAGGCCCAGCTACTCAGGAGGTTGAGGCACGAGAATGGCTTGAACCTGGGAGACAGAGGCTGCAGCAAGCTGAGATTGCACCACTGCGCTCCAGCCTGGATGACAGACCCTGTCTCAACAAAAAGAAGAATTCAAATCCAGCCCTATTGGGGTTAATATTCAACCTGGTTGAGTGGCAGGAATTGGTGCTGAATGTTTTGAGGGGACAGTGAGTAGACCAGGGGAGCTGGGGGGAAGCTGTGGCAGGAGGAATACAGATTCCACGGACAGGAGGGGAGAAAGCCTGGCTGCTTCTCTTTCCTGGCCAGACTGACCTGGCTCCTGCCCCCTGACCTTTGCCCTGTGTCCCTCCTTTCGCCATCACAGGGGAAGCTGTTGCTCTGTTGCTCCTGGGTCCCCTTGGTCTCAACGGGTGCTTCTGTCTCCCCTGGCACCTCAGTCCTGCGGGGGAGAATCCTCACGTGGCCCCATCTTCACCTAGAACCCCCAGCCGCCCCATTGTCTTGGGAAGCAGTGGGTAACACAGAAAACTTGCTCTTCATCCAGCGCTGCCGCCAGCTCTGAGCCTGCGCCCTCTTTGTGGGGCTTTGGTTGGGGAAGGGGCTATTGGTGGTGAGGATGGCGATGCCTACCCTCTGCTGGCCTCTGTGGGTGGTGCCTGAGTATATGCTTGCTCATGACCGGCATGACTGCCAGGCAACAGATGATGCTACCACCACTTCAGAGACACACAGTGCGGGGCTCAGCTAGGTGAAGCTCATCCAGCCCACAAGTGGCAGAGCTGGGATTCGAAATCATGTCCATCTGACTCCAAAATCTGAGCTAAGCAGTTAGGAACGGTGTCTTTTTTTCTTTTCTTTTCTTTTCTTTTTTTTTCGAGACAGAGTCTCACTCTGTTGCCCAGGCTGGAATACAGTGGCGCGATCTCGGATCTCTGCAACCTCTGCCTCCCAGGTTCACGTGACTATCTTGCCTCAGCCTCCTGAGTAGCTGGGGTTATAGGTGCTCACCACCACACCTGGCTAACTTTTTATATTTTTAGTAGAGATGGGGTTTCACCATGTTGGCCAGGATGTTCTCGAACTCCTGACCTCAAGTGATCCGCCTGCCTCGGCCTCCCAAAGTGCTGGGATTACAGGCTTGAGCCCCTGCGCCTGGCCCTCAAGGGTGTCTTGTCAATGCTGGTGGAGGGGGATTGCCTTTCACGCCCAGGATGGGGCAGCCTGGGGCTCTGTGGTATGTGGTCTCAGGTACAAGTTGCCCAGCTGCCTGCCTGTGGGTCCTCGGGGGTCCAGGTGCCTTTCCACAGGGACCTCTCTCTGCTCAGGAGCCACCAGAGGGCTCAGTGTGAACCCTATGCTTCTGCTCTGTCCCCCCATGGCTCTTAGGTGAAGCCTCCACTCTGGCCTGAGGTCACAGGCCTGCCCTTACGTCACAGCCCACCCTCCTAGCTGTGTGAGCCCAGGCAGATGGCTCAGGCTCTCTGAGCCTCCTCACCTCTTCCAAGTGGGGAAATCAGTGTTTCGCATTTCAGTAAGGCCCAGCCATGGACACGCTGCTGACCTGAAAGACACTCGGTGGTCAGAAGGAGGCTGTTGGGCCTAGAGGGTGAGGCCCCTGCACCCCTGGCCCCAGCCCTGGTCCCTACATGCAGTGTGACTCAGAACAAGTGGCTTTAGCTTTCTGGGTCTCCTTTCCCACCTAGTGAAGATGGCCCTTCCGACAGGTTTGCATGGCTGGCCCAGGAGGCGGCTCTTTGTGAATCGTGAGGTGCTACATACATGTGAAGCTTTTCTGCTTCGTCAAACCACAAGCTTGGGACTCTGTATTTTTAATTTCTGAGTCTGCTTCTCTTTCATGGCTCTGATTTTGTTGTTGTTGTTGATTTAATTTTTCTGTAAAGATGGATTGTCACTATGTTGCCCAGGCTGGTCTCGAACTCCTGGGCTCAAGAGATCCACCTGCCTCTGCCTCTGCCTCCCAAAGTTCTGGGATTACAGGTGGAGCCAATGCACCCCGCCTGATTTTGTTTTTTAAAGTTTAGCTGGGCAAGCATATTTCTGGTCAAATCACAGTATCTGAACATCTGCACAGCTGGGGGAGTGGGGAGCAGGATCCCTTCCTCCAGGTGCTTGCTTCGGTTGGATATTTCCTGAGCATCTGTTGTGTGCCAGGCCCAGTGCTGGGACGGAGAAAGAAGCCAGGCAGGGTGTCGGCCCTAGAGGCACCCCTGGTCCACTGGGACATCAGTAGTAAAGAGCCCATCTGATCCCGGGTGGTAGGCACTGCAAATGAGGGGCATTGCAGGAGGGAACCTGATCACCCTCCAACACCAGGCTGGGTAGAAGATGGCTGATCAGGGAACTTCCTGAAGGCACAGGAACCCCAGATGAGTTGTAAGAGATCGAGGGGGTCTGGGTAGGCAGAGAAGTGGAGAGAGAACCTTCCAAGCAGAAGGAACAGGACAAGCAAAGGCTGGGGGTGTGAGTGCAGTCACACAGCCTCCTCAACCTCCATGAATCGCAGGCGTGTGAACTGCCCAAATCCCCGCCACAGGGCACTTCCTGCTGGATAATGAGGTTCACCTTAACACTGGGCTGCTTCTACCACACCCAGTTTGCACCTTGGACCAGTGAGGTGTCCTTCTCTGTCCTCAAGTTTTCCAAAACCAGCCCTTTGCCTGTCTGGCTATCTATCATCTATTCATTGATCTATTTACCCATCCATCTATCAATTGATTTAACTATGCATGTTTTCATCTGTCTCTTCATTTGTCATTTATCCATCCATATAATCTAGCCGTTCATTTATAAGGCATTCATCCATCCATTCATCTATCTATCCTGTATATCCATCTAATCATCTGTTTCTCTATGTCTGTGTTCACCTGTCCATCCACCCTTCCTTCCTTCCTTCCTTCCTTCCTTCCTTCCTTCCTTCCTTCCTTCCTTCCTTCCGTCTGTCCATCTGTCCATCCATCCACCATTCCATCCACCCTTCCATCCACCTATTCATCCAGCCAGCCACACATGCAACAAATATTTGTTGAGTGCTGACAGTGTGCCAAGATCTGCTGGGCAGAGCCTTGGTGGGGAGGTGCAGGGCAAGTGATGAGCAGATGTGGGCTGAGGTGTGCCTCACTCCCTGCCAGGGCCCTGCCCAAGACGGGCACAGACTTGTCCCTGAGGTTCCTCCCCATCCTGGGCTGCCTAGTCTTGTTAGGAGGGAGGCGGCCTTCACCTCTGGGCTTGGGAAAATGTCCCTGGCATTCTGCTCTTGAGAGCATCACTGCATTAGTCTGTTTTTGTACTGCTGTAAGAACTGCCTGAGACAGGGTAATTTATAAAGGAAAGACATTTAGTTGACTCATAGTTCAGCATGGCTGGGGAGGCCTCAGGAAACTTACAATCATGACAGAAGGTGAAGGGGAAGCAAGCACCTTCTTCACAAGATGGCAGGACGAAGTGCTGAGCAGAGTGGGGAAGGGCCCCTTATAAAACCAGATCTCGTGATAACTCACCATCATAACAGTACAGATGAAATCAGCCCCATGAGTCCATTGACCTCCACCTAGTCTCTCCCTTGACATGTGCGGATTACAATTCAAGATGAGATTTGGGTGGGGACACGAAGCCTAACTGTATCAGTCACCTCTGCAGACAGAGGGTGAGAAAATGCGCCCAGACTGCCGAAGGCCACACTCTCCTCAGGCCACCTGCCTCCCCCGTGCTCTGGCCTCAGACACCACCGCCTCACTGCCTTTCTAGGGATGGATGAACACTGGGCATACTCAGGCACTGCTGCAGATCCGTTCAGCTTTTCTTCCTCATCCTAGGTCTTTGTGTTTCCAGACAAGATGCCAAATATTTGTGCTGCCCACTGAGCATTTTTTTGATTTTGTTTTGTTTTTTGAGATGGAGTTTCACTCTTGTTGCCCAGGCTAGAGTGTAATGGCGCGATCTCGGTTCACTGCAACCTCCGCCTCCCGGGTCCAAGTGATTCTCCTGCCTCAGCCTCCCGAGTAGCTGGGATTACAGGCATGCGCCACCACACCCAGCTAATTTTGTATGTTTAGTAGAGATGGGGTTTCTCCACGTTGGTCAGGTGGTCTTGCACTCCCGACCTCAGGTGATCTGCCTGCCTCGGCCTCCCAAAGTGCTGGGATTACAGGCGTGAGCCACTGTGCTCGACCACATTTTTTTTTTTTTTTTTTTTTTTTTACAAGATGGGATCTTGCTATGTTGGTCAGGTTGGCCTTGAACTCCTGGCCTGAAGCAATCCTCCCATCTTGGCCTCCCAAAATGTTGGGATTACAGGTGTGAGCCACAGTGCCCAGCTCCATTGATCTTCTTGGTTGGCCCATTCTCAGCTAGTCCCAGAGCCTCAAGACAGCCTTTTTAGTTCTTGGGAAAGCCACAGTTACCACTGATGTCACTGAGGAGCCCTTCTTATGTCCCTAAACCAGCAGACTTAAGACCTGGGCTTGTATCTGTTCATTTACGATGTGAAAATTCCAATCCACTACCCCTCAGGTTCAGGGGGCTCCAGGGTGCAGGTGGGGCTGGGTAAGGATGCCCCCCACTGCAGAACTAAAGTGCCAGAGAAGGCAGGGTCACCCACTGGGACCTAGAAGACCCAGCTGGCAATAGAGCAGTGTTTCTGCCTGTGATGGACAGAGTAGGGGCCTCGGGCAAAGAATGAGAGGCATGAGTCAGCCTGGCCAGGAAATAGCAGAAGCCGGGCCCCTTCAATGCTCCTGTCATTGGGGTCTGTGATCCCCTGCCAGGCTTGCCCTCCCAACACCCCGATCTTCGGTGTCCCCCGAGACCACGGGTCATGGTGCAGAGCTGATATCATCCGACATGTCTGCCATGGTCATCCACCTGCGCAAGATGACACTCTCAGATCATTCCAGGTGACAGGTGAACCTGTGTGACTTTCATAATCAGGAAAAAATATTAAACTGCTCCCAGCACTTTGGGAGGCCGAGGTGGGTGGATCACGAGGTCAGGAATTCAAGACCAGCCTGGCCAAGATGGTGAAACCCTGTCTCTACTAAAAATGCAAAAAAAAAAAAAAATTAGCTGGGCATATGGTGGCAGGCACCTGTAATCCCAGCTATTCAGGAGGCTGAGGCAGTGAGCTGAGATGCAAGAATTGAGTGAGCAATCCAAGAACTGCTTGAACCCGGGAGGCAGAGATTGCAGTGAGCTGAGATCACGCCGCTGCACTCCAGTCTGGCAACAGAGCAAGACTCTGTCTTTAAAAATATATATATATTAAGCTGCGTGTACCCATGCATACCAGTTTCCTAGGGGTATTGCAAAAAATTACTGTAAACAGGGTGGCTTAAAACCACAGAAATGGGTTTTCTCAGAGCTCTGTAGCCCAGAAGACAGAAATCAAGTCGTCCACCAGGGCCATTGGGTATATTCACAGGCAGCTGGGGTGAAAATTTTAACATATCTTTTTGGGGAACATAATTAGGCTCACAGCACCATAAGGTCCTGATTTTGTTTAAAAACCACATTCATGGCTGAGCGCAGTGACTCATACTTGTAATCCCAGCACTTTGGGAGGCCGAGGCAGGAAGATTGCTTGAGGGGTTCAAAACCAGCCTGGGCAACATAGCCAGACCCTGTCTCTACAAAAAATTTAAAAAATTAGCCCGGCCTGGTGGCGTACACCTGTAGTCCTAACTCCTTGGGAGGCTGAAGGAGGAGGACCACTTGAGTCCTGGAGGTAGAGGCTGCAGTGAGCCATGATGGTGCCACTGCACTCCAGCCTGGGCCACAGAGTGAGAACCTGTCTCTAAAAAATGTTTTAATTTGAAAGACAAAAGAACACGCACTTTCACATCATGTTCTGTTTCTTGATCCAGATACTAGTTACATGGGAGTTTTTGCCCTAAAAATCCATCAAGCTATACATTTATGATGCATGCATTTTTCTGCAGATACGTCGTATTTCAGGCAACATATTCCAAAACACACACATGCTGACAACAGCCGATGTGCCATGGGGTCAACAGAGGCCTCCCTGGGGGGTGGGTTTGTGGATTCAATTCACTTTCTCCCAAGAGTTCCGAGTTGACGGCAATAAGCCTGCATTCACTTTGTGGCACAAAGACAGAAAATAAATGTGTGCATGTGTGTCGTTAACAAAGTGCTGGACATGGCATCTTCGCTCCCAGATCCTTCCCGGTCCCCAAAACTATGGTAAAAGGTGGTGAGGATTCGAATGGAAATTTGGCTGCCTCAGGATTCTTTCCAAATTCATATTTTTAGCGCCATTACGCACCGCTTCAAATGTCCTGCTAATGATTTGTGGTCCTGATTATCCGAACTGTCTTTCTGCGGAGTCATCTGTGTGGCTCCAGCCGGAATCTCACCTGTGTCCTCTTCCGGAGGGCGAGGTAATAATAGCACTGACTTCATGGGTGGCCAGGAGGCTTAGTTGGGATAATGCACATGAAACCCCATGCCCAGGGCTCTGGCACAGGGGAGCAGCTGCCACAAGTACCCTCCTGATAAAGGAATACCCAGACTGCGGGGCAAGCGCCTCAGGGGCCTCGGTTCATGGCTCAGCTTGTTTGGGGAAGTCTGAGACCCTCCCCTGTTCCACGCGATCATCCCTATGGGATGGACAGGAATGCTAGGGGCTGCCCTTCCCTGGCATGTTTCCCTGTTTTGTTCCCCCGCTTTATTTATTTATTTGAGAGGGAGTCCTGCTCTGTCATCAAGGCTGGAGTGCCGTGGTGCCATCTCAGTTCACTGCAACCTCCACCTCCTGGGCTCAAGTGATTCTCTTGCCTCAACCTCCCGAGTAGCTGGGACTGTAGGTGCTCACTACCACAACCGGCTACTTTTTGTATTTTTAGTAGAGATGGGATTTTACCATGTTGGTGAGGCTAGTCTCGAACTCCTGACCTTAAGTGATCTGCCCACCTTGGCCTTCCAAAGTGCTGGGATTATAGATGTGAGCCACCGCGCCCGGCCCCCAGTTGGCCCCCTTTTAATGAATGTTGGTGCCCTTTTCCCTCTGTCTTCCTCATTTGTTGGGGTTGTGTACTATTTCATCCTATGCGTTTAAGGCGATGTGCTGTGTCGGCTGTTCCGTGATCACAGGAAAGCTCAGATGAAGCTGATGGCAGTGAGATGATGGCAGGATGGGAGGAGACAGACAGAGAGGGGACGTGTCCTTCTGTCTCCTGGGTCTCTACTCCCACCCAACCCCACCAGGGCTTTGGAATTTGGGCTGAATTGTGTATAAACCTGGTCTCCTTGGGCAGTATCTGTCCAAATACCAGTGCAGAAACCCTCCGTCCCAGATGGTCTGCTGCCCAGTAGCAATCCTACAGATAAACTGGGGCTTGTGAGACCTTATTTACCTCGGAGGTTATTTTTTTTGCAACACTGTAAAGCGAAAGATGGAAACAACCTAAACACTCTTCAGCAAGGCACTAGTTAAAAATAAATGCCGATGGGCGTGGCGGCTCATCCTATAATCCCAGCACCTGGAAGGCTTAGGCAGGTGGATCACAAAGTCAGGAGACAGAGACTATCCTGGCCAACAGGGTGAAATCCCGTCTCTACTAAAAAATACAAGAACTAGCCGGGCGCGGTGGCTCAAGCCTGTAATCCCAGCACTTTGGGAGGCCGAGGCGGGTGGATCACAAGGTCAAGAGATCGAGACCATCCTGGTCAACACGGTGAAACCCCGTCTCTACTAAAAATACAAAAAATCAGCTGGGCATGGTGGCGCGTGCCTGTAATCCCAGCTACTCAGGAGGCTGAGGCAGGAGAATTGCCTGAACCCAGGAGGCGGAGGTTGCGGTGAGCCGAGATCGCGCCATTGCACTCCAACCTGGGTAACAAGAGCGACACTCCCTCAAAAAAAAAAAAAAAAATACAAGAACTAGCTGGGCATGGTGGAGCGTGATCCTACCATGGTAATCCCAGTTACTCAGCAGGCTGAGGCAGGAGAATCCCTTCAACCAGGGAGCTGGAGGTTGCAGTGAACTGAGATCGCGCCATTGCACTCCAGCATGGCAACAGAGTGAGACTCCATCTCAAATAAATGAATAAATAAATGGCACGATATGTATCACTGAATATACGATGCAACTGTGAAAAACCAGGGAGGAACCCTTTCCAAGTTTTATTAGGTAAGACAAGCAAGTATGCAGAAAGCAAGTATACCTCTTTGTGTAAGAAGGGGAGGGCGTGAAAATATGTTTGTGCAAGCTTACATTTGGGTAAACTATCGCTACTTACTGAATGGCAAAATGTTCCTTATGTAGGTGGAGGTGAAACTTCGTGGTTAGGGGACATGGCTGGGGCGGGATTCAGATTTGTTCATCGCCTTTTGGTGGACCATGTACATGCACAAGGTTTCAACCTTTTCCACTTAGAAAAATGTAGCATGGTTCAAACATAGCATGTTTTGAAGGTAGCTGTTGGGGTTTGAGTGTCACACTGGATCTTGTTTCAGCCGCTCAGCTGTATGACCTTGGATAAGTTACCCAACTGCTCCGTTTCCCCATAGACGGAATGCAGTTCCAACCTGAAATAAACTATGCCCAGCGCCCAGCATGAGTTAGTGGTGACAGTGGGCTTCCTGAAAGCACAAAAGTTTCAGACAGCTTGCTGGGGGCCAGCTGTGAGCATTCTCCTACCCGGCTCCTGTTTGTGTCTTACCTATGCGTTAGGGATCCTGACCTGATGGGAGTTGCTCATTACCAGTGGAGGGGCCTCACCCTCCTCAACCTCGCCTGCCCCTCCTCCCCTCCTCCTCCTCCCTCCCACCCCCTCCCCCCCCCCCCCTCTTTCCCTCCCCCGTCCCCCTCCTTTCCCTCTTCCTCCCTCCCTCCCCCAACACTACTCTT
>NW_022436991.1:368074-370356 GCF_009761245.1 Sapajus apella
TCCCCCTCCTTTCCCTCTTCCTCCCTCCCTCCCCCAACACTACTCTTCCCTCTGTCCTTCGTGCCTTCCCCCGTCTCCATACCACATGCCTTCTCCCTCCCCTTCCCCTCCATCCCCTTCCACTACCTCCCCCACCTTCCCCTGTATATATTTGGTTAATATCCAGAATGCATAAAGAACTCCTACAGCCGGGCGCGGTGGCTCAAGCCTGTAATCCCAGCACTTTGGGAGGCCGAGGCGGGTGGATCACGAGGTCAAGAGGTTGAGACTATCCTGGTCAACATGGTGAAACCCCGTCTCTACTAAAAATACAAAAAATCAGCTGGGCATGGTGGTGCGTGCCTGTAATCCCAGTTACTCGGGAGGCTGAGGCAGGAGAATTGCCTGAACCCAGGAGGCAGAGGTTGCGGTGAGCCAAGATCGCGCCATTGCACTCCAGCCTGGGTAACAAGAGCGAAACTCCATCTCAAAAAAAAAAAGAACTCCTACAAACCAATAGCACAAAACCAAATAGCTCCAAAAATGGCCAAAGGACCTGAGCAGACTCCTCCAGAGAAGACAAGCGCATGGCCAAGAGGCAGACAAAAAGCTGCTGAACACCACTCCCCAGCGGAGCCGCAAATCCAAACGGCAGTAGGCCATCGCCGCACACCTATTAGGGTGGCTGTTCTCAAAAAAACAAGGCAACAAATGTTGGCAACGTTGTGTCTTACATCCCACTGTGGCGGGATGTAAGACGGTGTAGCCATGATAGAAAATAACATGGAATTGTCTAGAAGAATGAGACAGAACCACCACAGGATCCAGCAATCGCACTTCTGGGTATGCATCCAAAAGAATCAAAATCAGGATCTCAAAAAGAGATTTGCATATTTGCTGCAGCACTATTCACAATATCAGAGATACAGAATCGACTCAAATGTCCATCAGATGATGAGTGGATAAAGAAAACATGGTATAGTCATATAGCATAATATTACTCAGTCTTAACAGGAGAGAGACTGGGTGTAGAGGCTTATGCCTCTAATCCCAGCACTTTGGGAGGTCAAGGCAGGTGAATCACTTGAGCCCAGGAGGGAGTTCGAGACCAGCCTGGCCATCACGGCAAAACCCCATCGCTATTAAAAATACAAAAAATCAGCTGGGCGTGGTGGCGGGCACCTGTCATCCCAGCTGCTTGGGAGGCTGAGGCACAAGAACTGCTTGAACCTGGGAGGCAGAGGTTGCAGTGAGTCGAGATCGCACCATTGCACCCCAGCCTGGGTAACAGAGTGAGACTTGGTCTCAAAAAGGGAAGAAAACTCTTAAATTCAGAGTCTCCCTCTGTTGTCCAGGACTTCGCCTGCCTTAGCCTCCCAAAGTGCTGGGATTATAGATGTGAGCCACTGTGCCCAGCCAAGATTAACAAATTCTAAGGCCAGATGCAGTGGCTCACACCATAAATCCAGCACTTTGTGAGACCAAGGTGGGAGGATTGCCTGAAGCCAGGAGTTTGAGACCAGCCTGGGGAACAAAGTGAAATCTGGTCTCTACATAGAAATTTTAAAAATTGGCCAGGCACAGTGGTTCACGCCTGTAGTCCTAGCACTTTGGGAGGCCGAGTTGGGCAGATCTTGAGGTCAGGAGATCGAAACCATCCTGGCCAACATGGTGAAACCCCGTTTCTACTAAAGAAATACAAAAATTAGCCAGGCATGGTGGTGCATCCCTGTCGTACCAGCCACTGGGGAGGCTGAGGCAGAAGAATCACTTGAACCCAGGAGGCGAAGGTTGCAGTGAGCCTAGATCACACCAGTACACGCCAGCCTGGATGACAGAGTGAGACTCTGTCTCAAAAAAAAAAAAAAAAAAAATTATCCCTGGCACTGTGGCACATGCCAGTCCCAGGTACTTGGGAGGCTGAGGTGAGAGGATCACTTGAGGCCAGGAGTTCGAGGCTGCAGTCAGCCATGATTGCACCATTGCATTCCATCCTGGGTGACAGAGCAACACCCTGTCTCAAAAAAAATTAGAAGTTCTAGAGATCCGCTGTATAACATAGTGCCTATAATTAACAGTACTTCATTATACACTTAGAAACCTGTGAAAAGGGGAGACCTCAAGCTAACTGTTCTTACCAGAATTTTCAAAAATAAAAGTCAGTGGTGGGGGCTGGGCATGGTGGTTCGCACCTGTAATCCCAGCACTTTGGGAGGCAGAGGCGGGTGGATCACCTGAAGCCAGGAGTTTGAGACCGGCCCGGTCAACGTGGTGAAACCTTGTCTCTACAGAAAACACAGAAA
>NW_022436991.1:375356-383005 GCF_009761245.1 Sapajus apella
TTACAGTGAGCCAAGATCATGCCACCACACTCCAGCCTGGGCTACAAGAAGGGAAACTCTGTCTCCAAAAAAAAAAAAAAAAAAATCAAACTTGGGCATGATCCTGGAGTCCCAGCTACCCAGGAGACTGATGTGGGAGGATTGACTGAGCCCATAGAGACAGAATCTCATTACGTTGCCTGGACTGGTTTTGAACTTTTGGGCTCTAGTGATCCTCCGCTTCAGCCTCCCCAAGTGCTGGGATTACAGGCATAAGCCACTGCACCCAGTCCAGTGGTTTTAGAAGAAAAATATTAAGCCAAGAAAGTAGACAGGAAGGAAAATCATACTGACTCAAGCTTGGGAAGCTCTGGGGTTGAATGGCGGATGGAGTTCTGGGATAGAGAGCTAGTGGCATGATGGGGGAGTTTGGAGCAGTGAGATAGGAACCAGGTATTTATTTATTTATTTATTTATGAGTTGGAGTCTTGCTCTGTCACGCAGGCTGGAGTGCAGTGGCATGATCTTGGCTCACTGCAACCTCTGCCTCCTGGGTTCAAGAGATTCTTCTGCCTCAGCCTCCTGAGTAGCTGGGACTATAGGCACACACCACCATGCCCGGATAATTTTTCTTTTTTTCTTTTCAGTAGAGATGAGGTTTCCCATATTGGTCAGGCTGGTCTCAAACTCCTGACGTTGTGATCTGCCCGCCTCAACCTCCCAAAGTGTTGAGATTACAGGCGTGAGCCACCGCGCCCGGCCACGGAGCCAGGTATTTTTGAAGGGGTGCTCCATGACCCTCTAGTTACCTAATATTTCTGGGCCTCAGTTTCCTCACCTGCAAAATGGGTCAGGTGATGATTGTGAGAATTCAGTGAGATCAAGCAGGTGATGCGCTTGGCACAGGGACAGTCACATCCCAACACCGATGGATTCAGTTTGAGGATGTAGGGGAGCTCAGTGCATTGTGGTGCCCTGGATCAGGTCCTAAAACAGAAAAAGGGCACTGGTGGAGAACGAGGGGAATCTGAAGATGCTGGAGGGCAGTTGACAGTCATGACCAAGGTTAGCAACTGCTTGGACTTGGTCACGTAAGATGCTAGCATTTGGGAAAGCTGGGCGCAGGGACATAGGACCTCTCTGTACCATCTTTGCAACTCTTCTGTGAGTCTAAAATTTCTCCTCTTGGCTAGGCGCAGTGGCTCACGCCTGTAATCCCAGCACTTTGGGAGGACTAGATGCAAAGATCACTTGAAGTCAAGAGTTTGAGACCAGCCTGGCCAACATGGTAAAACCCTGTCTCTACTTAAAAAAAAAAAAAAAAAATTAGCCAGGCAGGGTGGTAGGTGCATGTAGTCCCACCTACTCAGGGGGCAAAAGCAGAAGAATTGCTTGAATCTGGGAGGAGAAGGTTGCAGTGAGCTGAGATCACATCACTACACTCCAGCCTGGGCCACAGAGCAATACTTCATTTAAAAAAAAAAAAAAAGAAAAAAGAATCTCTCTTCTGTTTCTTTGTATAGAGATAGGGTCTTGCAGTGTTGCCCAGGCTGTTCCTGCAATCCTGGCCTCAAGTGATCTTCCCATCTTGGCGTCCCAAATGCTGGGATTACAGGCATGAGCCACTGTGCCCAGCTGCTCCTGATTTTTGAGCAGGGGAAACTTTATTTTCATTTTCAAGTGGGCTTCCCAACAAATTATGTGGCCAGTCCCACGGGATGTGTGGGCTGTCTCCCCTGCCAGATCATCACATTAGTTTTCTATGGCCCCTGTGGTGAATTTCCATAATCAGCGGCTTAAAACAACTCACGTTTGTTTTCTTACAGTTCTGGAGGTCAGGAGTCTAAAATAGGTCCATAAGGCTTCATTCTTTCTGTTTGTTTGTTTGTTTTTTAGAAACAGGATCTCACTCTGTCACCTAGGCTAGAGTGCAGTACTATGATCACCACTCACAGCAGCCTCAACCTTCTGGGCGCAAGCAGTCCTCCCACCTCTGCCTCCCAAGTAGCTCAGGCTACAGGTATCCACTGTCACACAGAATAATTAAAAATTTTTTTTGTAAGAACAAGGTCTCGAACTCCTGGCCTTAAACTCCTGGCCTCAAGCAGTCCTCCCACCTCAGCATCCTGAAGAGCTGGGATCACAGGTGTGAGCCACTATGCCCAGCTGCTGCATTCTTTCTGAAGGCTCAGGAGAATCTGCTCCCATGCCCTTTGCAGCTTCCAGAGGCTACCTGCTCTCCTTGGCTTGTGGCCCCTTCCACCGTTTTCAAAGTCGGTGATGTAATACTAGCGTCTTCTCTTCTCTCTGACCTCTGCTTCCATCCCTACCTCTTCTGACTCTGACCCTCTTGCCTCCCTGTTGTGAGAATTCTTGTGATTATTTTGGGTGCACTTGGATAATTGTATAATCTCCTCATCTCAAAATCTCTTATTTAATCTCCTTTGACAAGTCCCTTTTGCTACATATGGTGACATATTCACGGGTTCCTAAGATTAGGATGTGTGCATCTTTGGGGACCATTGTTGAGCCAGCTATAACTGTAACTGTGATAGCTGGGTATGCAGGGCCTCATCTGCTCACCACTGCATCTCCTGACCTGGCATGGTGCCTAGCATATAGTAGATGCTCAATAAATAATTCACTTAGTAGTGAATGAGTGTGCTGAGCTGTTGTGTATGGCTGGAGCACCTGGTGTGGGGAGCAGAGGACGCAGGAGACTGGCTTGGGCAGGGCCTGGACAGTTGCTTTTCGGGATGGAGATGACTTCTGGGTGGTAGGCAGTGGTCAGTGAGAAGCTGACTTTAAATGACAGAAGTCCAGAGAGGTGCCAGCTCGTGGCCTTGGTGCCCCTTGGTCTTTCCAAGTCCGCCCAGCTGGTGTTGCATGTCCTGGCTGCATGGGGCAAGGGCACATGGGCCTTCCTCCCCATGCCATCACTTCCTCTGCCTTTGGGGATTGGGGGTGGAAGCAGTGAAGCAAGCTGGATGTCGCAATCCACACTGAGATGTGCCACAGCGGGAGTTGTGTCATCACAGTGGGGACGCGGTGACCCAGTGACCTGGAGGTCATGCCCTAAGCCCCTGGCTCCGTCCTCAAACTGGCTCTGGGATGGTTTTTCTTTTGGTTGTGGCAAATGCTGAGCACCAACTGTGTACTGGCACCTTGCATGCTAGGCACTGTCCCAGATCTGAGGATAGGGGAGACGAGAGACAGGGGGACTGAGGGCCCTCGGTACTAAGAACAGGGCTGGGTGCAGTGGCTCACCCTTGTAATCCCGACGCTTTGGGAGACCGACGTGGGAGGACTGCTTGAGGCCAGGAGTTCAAGTCCAGCCTGACAACATGGGGAGATCCCTGTCTCTACAAAAAATACAAAATAAAAAATTAGCTGGGTGTGGTGGTGCAAACCTGTAGTGCCAGTTACTTGGAAGACTGAGGCGGGAGATTTGCTTGAACCCAGGGATTCAAGGCGCGATCCCGGCTCACTGCAACCCCCACCTCCTGGGTTCAAGCGAATCTCCTGCCTCAGCCTCCCAAATAGCTGAGACTACAGGCTCATGCCACCACGCCCAGCTAATTTCTGTATTTTTAGTAGAGACGGGGTTTCACCATGTTGGCCAGGCTGGTCTCGATCTCTTGACCTCATGATCCACCCACCTTGGCCTCCCAAAGTGCTTCGATTACAGGTGTGAGCCACTGTGCCTGGCCAAGACCCTGTTTCTAAAAGGCAAACACACAAATGGAAACCGTGCACTTGACCCAATAACCACACTTTGGGCATCCTTCTGCAGACAGGAGGAGATAGGTGAAAGAAGCATTGCCAGCTGATTGAAGGACTGCAAACAGCCTACATAGCCATCCCTGGGGAAGGGGTCAAGGCCTTAAAATACATCGAGGGTCACTGCTAATGGGTAATATTAGCAAGCTGTGAGAACGAGATTGATCTTTCCGTATTAGCCTGGGACGATGTGTATAGAATTCACCCATTTCTGTAAAAATGCCAAAACCACATATATGCCGGTGGATGACTGCGCAGAGACAAAGGTGTGATAGGAAAAATGGGCACTCGTTACCTCCTCTGCAGAATGTGGGGGTGGGGAAGGGTCTGGAGAGGGCGAGGTTAGCGGGAAGGGAAAAAATGAAACCTGGCTTTCTCTTTGTTCACCTCTCTGCTGTGTGGCTTGTTTCAAGGAACATACATTGCTTCTGTAGCTCAAAAGGAAAATCCGATAAAAAGTATTTTTAGAAATGTACTGAGCTAGGCTCTGTGCTAAGAGTGTGCTGTCTGTGCTTGGAGAGGCTGTCAGCTCTTATAGACCCTCTGTGAGCACCGTGGGGTGGCTGCCTTCATCACCCTGATTTTTTGCATGGGGAAACTGAGGCTCAGAGAGGTTGAGTGACTTGTCCAAGGAAGCACAGCTGGCAAGCATCACAGGTGGTACCTGGGGACAGAGAAGGGGAAGGTGGAGTCTTAGAACACAGTTTCCAGGTTGGGGCAGGGGCAGCACAGAGGGCTGGTGATAAAGGAGCAGCCTCTGCTAGTGAGGGTTGAGTGGCAGCGCCTCCGCTTGTGATGTCTGCTGAGTAGGTGTGGAGGCTCCCACCCACGGAGGGAAGGGAACGGCCAGCTGTTCATCTTTGATTGGGGCGTAATTTCCCCAGCCTTCCCTTTCAATGTAGTGGGCACTGTGGCTCATGACTATAATCCCAACACTTTGGGAGGCTGAGTCGGGAGGATTGCTTGAGCCTGGGAGTTCAAGACCAGCCTGGGCAACATAGTGAGACTCCCATCTCCACAAAATAAAAATTAAAAAAAAAAAAATTAGCTGGGTGTGGTGGTGTGTGCCTGCAGTCCCAGCTACTCAGGAGGCTGAGGTGGGAGCATCGCTTGAGCACAGGAGATCAGGGCTGCAGTGAGCTGTGAATGAGCCACTGCACTCCACCCTGGGTGACAGACTGTCTCAAAAAAAAAAAAAAAAAAAAAAAAAGGGCCAGGCACTGTGGCTCATACCTATAATCCCAGTACTTTGGGAGTCCAAGGCAGGCGGATCACCTGAGGTCAGGAGTACAAGACCAGCCTGATCAACATGGAAAAAACCCCATCTCTACTCATAATACAAAAAAAAAAAACAAACTAGCCAGGTGTGGTGGTGCATGCTTGTAATCCCAGATACTTGGAAGGCTGAGGCAGGAGAATCACTTGAACCCAGGAGGCAGAAGTTGTGGTGAGTCGAGATCGTGCCATTGCACTCCATCCTGGGCAACAAGAGTGAAACTCCATCTCCAAAAAGAAAAAAAAAAAAAGGAAGCCTATGGTCTGGCTTCCCTCTTCCCCTACCTTAACCCAGCCACAGGGTCCCAGTGCCTCTGGTCTATCCAAGGAGGGCCACACCTGCAGATGTGTAGCTTCTGGAAGGGCAGCAAGGGGGCTCAGCTCCACTGATGGCCGTCAGGTTCAGTTTCTCTCCAGAGCCTCAGCAAATGACATGGAATGTTTCCAGCACTGAGGGGACTGGGGTCACGCGTGAGAACCATGCCAACACACTCACCTTCAGATGGGACAAAATTGGAACCTGGCTACCATTGAGCATGACTGGAAACATGTGGCTAGGACTAGAAACCCTACAGGGAAGTAAGGTTTTGTCGCTACTGCAGTCATTCATTCAACAGATGTTTTGTGAGCTGCTAAGCCTCGGGCACGTTGGAGACGCTGCCCGTGGTGAGTGGTGACGGAGAGTAGAGTCTCTGGCTCACAGGGCTTCTGTTCTGGGGTTGGGCATAGGGGTATGAAAAAAAATACCACGTGAACAAATAAATGAGGATGTTGGCTTTGGAGTTGATCTAGAAATGATCAGAAGCAATCAATCCTGCAGGGACCTGGGAGAGATGCTGTTCCAGGCAGAAGGAATAGCATGTGCGAAGGCCCAGGGGCAGGAAAGAGCTTATCGTGTTTGAGGAATCAGTGGGGTGCCAGTGAGGGGGCTCTGTGAGCTGGAGGAAAATGATGGAGCTGGGCTTGGAGAGGCAGTCAGGGTAGGGATGTGTGAACTGGGGCCAAGGTGAGAGCTTCAGTGTTCCTGTAGCTTTCCAAGGGACACTCATTGTGCGTTGTAAGCAGAGTGATGTGGTCTGGTTTTACCATAAAAGATCACTTTGGCTTCTGGACTGAGGTAGAATCAGGGCATGGAATTAAGACGTGGTTGGGGTGAGGAGGGAACTGGAAGCAGAGAAACTTAGTTGATCTCAGAATATTTCAGAAGTGGAGTCAATAGAATTGGCTGCTGGGGTGTGGGAAGAGATTAATTTTGTGGATGACTCCTTGGCTTTTTGTCTAGAGGAGTTGGGTAGAAGTAGAGTCGCTGACTGAGAGAGGAGAGGGTGTCTGGGCTGAGTGTTAGAAATCACACATTTTAAGCCAGGTGCGGCGGCTCATGCCTGTAATCCCAGCACTTTGGAAGGCCAAGGTGGGCGGATCACCAGAGGTCAGGAGTTTGAGACCAGCCTGGCCAACATGGTGAAACCCCATCACTACTAAAAAGACAAAAATTAGCCAGATGTGGTAGTGTGTGCCTGTAATCTCAGCTACTCAGGAGGCTGAGGCAGGAGAATTGCTTGAAGCTGGGAGGTGGAAGTTGCAGTAAACTGAGATCGTGCCATCGTACTCCAGCCTGGGTGACAAGAGCAGAAATTGGCCAGGCATGGTGGTGCATGCCTGTAATCCCAGCTACTTGGGAGGCTGAGGCAGGATAATCACTTGAACCCAGAGGTGGAGGTTGCAGTGAGCTGAGATCATGCCACTGTACTCCAGCCTGGATGACAGAGCAACTCTATCTCACAAAAAAAAAAAAAAGTCTGTTAACAGCAGGGCTGAGATGGGGGAAGAGAGAGCCCCTGAAGTGGAGGAAAATTGTCAGGAGGACTCCATGAATGTAGAACTTACTTCTTGGCTGGGTTTGGTGGTTCATGTCTGTAACCTCAGCACTTTGGGAGGCTGAGATGGGAGGACTGCTTGAGGTCAGCAGTTCCAGACTATCCTTGAAAAATGGTGAGACCCCATTTCTGTTACTATTTTTTAAAGAAGAAGAAAAAAAGCTTACTTTCACTTGCTCAAACCAGGAATACAAGGGTCGTTGCTAATGGTGGCAGGCATTGTTGGTGACTGAGCTGTATCCCATCAACCTGTCCCTGGCCTGCCTTCCAACTTTGGCACTTGGATTTCTTTGCCCAAAGACATCTTCTAACTTCTGGAACTCATTCTGCCCTCTCACATAGTAGGAGAGAACACTGATGTTGATACACTTTGGCTGTGTCCCCACCCAAATCTCATCTTGAATTCCCATGTGTTGTGGGAGGAACCTGGTGGAGGTAATTGAATCATGGGGGCTAGTCTTTCTTGTGCTGTTCTCATGATAGTGAATAAGTCTCATGAGAGCTAATGGTTTCGTAAGGAGGAGTTCCCCTGCACAAACTCTTTCTTTGCCTGCTGCCATCCATGTAAGACATGATTTGCTCCTCCTTGCCTTTCACCATGATTATGAGGCTTCCCCAGCCACACACAACTGCAAATCCATTAAACCTCTTTTTTTTTTTTTGGTAAGTTACCCTATCTTGGGTATGTCTTTGTGTGTGTGTGTGTGTGTGTGTGTGTGTGTGTGTGTGTGTGTGTGT
>NW_022436991.1:383015-411932 GCF_009761245.1 Sapajus apella
TGTGTGTGTGTGTGTGTGTGTGTGTGTGTGTGTGTGTGTGTGTGTGTTTGAGATGGAGTCTTGCTCTGTCGCCTGGGCTGGGGTGCAGTGGCGTGATCTTGGCTCACTGCAACCTCTGCCTCCCGAGTTCAGGTGATTCTCCTGCCTCAGCCTCCCAAGTAGCTGGGATTACAGGTGCCCACCACTATGCCCAGCTAATTTTTTGTGTTTTTAATAGAGACAGGGTTTCACCATGTTGGCCAGTCTGGTCTAGAACTCCTGACCTCATGATTCTCCCACCTTGGTCTCCCGAAGTGCTGGGATTACGCCCCTGTGGGCTTCCTTTCTTGTCTCTCTTTCCCACTTCCTAAACATGCTTCCTCAAGTTCCCTTTTATTTTGTTATTCTTTGTTTTTTGAGAGGGAGTTTCACTCTTGTTGTCCAGGCTGGAAGGCAATGGCACAATCTTGGCTCACTGCAATCTCCACCTCCCAGGTTCAAATAATTCTCAGCCTCTCAAGTAGCTGGGATTACAGGCATGTGCTACCATGCCCGGCTAATTTTTTGTATTTGGTAGAGACAGGGTTTCACCATGATGGTCAGGCTGGTCTGGAACTCCTAACCTCAGGCGATCCACCTGCCTTGGCCTCCCAAAGTGCTGGGATTACAGGCATGAGCTGCTGCACCCAGCCCTCAAGACCCTTCTTACGTAAATGATTTCTACCACTGAAGTCCTTGTCTTGTAGTCCACTTCTGGGAGAGATCAAGCTAATTTCTAATACTTCTTTTCACCCTCCACTCCAATCTCTAAGTCCTATCAGTTCTTCCAAAATGCATCTCAAATTAATGTGTTTCGCAACTCCACAGCCGCTGCCCTGGCCCAAGCCACCACTATCTCTGACCTAGGGAACTGTACTGGGAGCTTTATTAATGTCCCTCCTTCCATTCTTGCCTCACTTCGATCTCTTGTCCATATGGCAAAGGTATCTGTTAAAACGAGCATGGTGGCTCACACCTGTAATGCCAGCCCTTTGGGAGACCAAGTCAGGAGGATCACTTGAGGCCAGGAATTTAAGACCAGCCTGGGCAACACAGTGAGATCCCTGTCTCTACAAAAGTTAGCTGGGGCTGGCGGCTCACACTTGTAGCTCCAGCCACTTGGAAGGCTCAGCTGGGAGGATCCTTTGAGCTCAGGTGTTTGAGGCTACAGTGAGCTATATAGCACCACTGAACTCCATCTAATTAACCAAACCCACTCAATCAAAAATGAATTTTAAAAAGTAAAAAAAAAAAAAGTAAATACAAATAAAAATAAATGAAGAAAAAAAAAGGATTACTCTTCTGGTCACAACTTCCCATTACTTTCCCAACACGCTAGGAGGAAATTCCTGACTCTTTCCTGTAGCCTCCAAGGCTGGCACGATGTGGCAGAACCCACCCTTCCTTCCATCTTTGTCTTAGCTCGCTTTCCTCCCCACTCTCTCTGCTGCAGCCAGATCGAGAAAGCTCAGTCTCTGTTCTTTTTGGGGGACATTGCCTATGCAGTTCCTTTTACCCAGATATCTTTCCCGCAACTCTTTGTATGTTTCATTCCTGTAGACCCAGTTTAAGCATCATCTTCTTAGAGCAATCTTTCCTGATCATGTAATCTAAAGTTATTCTACTCATCATTTCTCCCCTCAGTACCCATTGATTTCTTTCGCAGTACTCTGTGTATTTTGTAATTGTTTGGCTATTGGTTTACTTTTGTCTGTCTTATTCCCGAAGTGTCAAGCTTCATGAGATCACAGACCGTGTCTGTTGCTCACTGCCACATGCCTCACACCTTGTATGGTGACTGTCACATGTTAGGTGTGCAGCAGTCCACTGCTGCATAAATGAAACACTGACGTTAATGTCTTGGGAACGCACCCCGGGACATACCTCTCTTCACATGCATGAGTTGGCAGGGTATTTGTTGGTACTCAGGGACTCTGTCCTCTTCATCTCTGCGACCAGTCTCTGCCTCTGAGAGGCCCAGATCCTAAGATGGGAGACCTGGGTTATAAAATCCTGGCTTGGCATCTTTGCTGCATAACAAACAATCCCAAAATGTAGTGACTTAAAAGAATAACTTATTTTTCAGGCTGGCTGCTTCCTCTGACTTCACTCATGGCCTGTAGTTGGCTGGGGTTACTGGGCTAGAGGGTCCAAGATGACCTCCCTCACATGTGTGGCAGTTGGCTCTGGCTGTTGGCTGGGCTGCCTCAGTTCTCCTTCATGTGCCCTCTCACCTTCCAACAGGAAAGACCAGCTTCCTTACATGGAAGCTTTGGGTAAGCATTCCAAGTCAGTTCACACAGAAGCTTGGAGGCATCTTGAAGTCTAGTCTCAGGACTTGCACAACACTACTTCTGGCATATTCTATCAGTTGAAGTAAGTCAAGAGGACAGCCTGTATTTAGGGGAATGGAGAGATAGACTTCACCCGCTGTGAGAGCCACAGGGAATTTCTGGCTATATTTAATCTACCACAGTGGGCCATGAAGTCTGGGGCCAGCCACTTACCCTCTTGGTGCCTTACTTTCTTTTTCTGTAAACTGGGTCTTTTGGGATCTATTTCATAGAGTCATTGTGAAAATTAAACAGATGATGCATCCAGAGTGCTTAGTGTAGCACCTGTTTCTTAGAAAGTACCTCATAGATAGGAACCACTGTTAATATTACTGTTATAATTATATTGGGAACTTAGCAAATTGGATGGATGGATAGATGGATAGGTGGGTAGGTAGGTGGATGGACGGTTAKGTTCGGTATATGGATGGATGGGTAGGTGGGTGAGTGGATGGATGGTTGGGTTTGGGGATGGATGGATGGATGGATAGGTGGGTGATGGATGGATAGATGGGTGGGTGGATGTATAGGTTGGTAGGTGGATAGATGGATGAATGGATAGGTGGGTGGATGGGTAGATAGTTGGATGGATAGATGGATGGATGGATGGATGGATGGATGGATGGATAGGTAGGTAGATGGATGGATAGCTGGGTGGATGGGTAGATAGTTGGATGGATATGTGGGTGGGTGGGTGGGTGGATGGATGGATAGGTAGGTAGATGGATGGATAGCTGGGTAGATGGGTAGATGGATGGATGAGTGGATGCATCGATGGGTAGGCGGGCAAATGGATGGATAGATAGGTGAGTGGATGATGGATGGGTAGGTAGATTGATGAATGGATAGATAAATGGATGGATGGATAGGTAGACAAATGGATGCATGGACTGACAAATGGCTTTTGAGTTCAAACATGTAGGCTGCTGACTTATCTGTTAATGATAAGTGATCTTATTTCATGGGCTTTAAAATAAACAGTAGCTCTTTGCTGTTGAATTCAAACACCCTTGATTTCTAGAGACCTGACGTCTCACTCAGCTTACTTTTTTGTCATCTGTGTTTCTGTAGGAAGAGTGGTAGGGGGGTGAGCGTCAGGTAATTCTCCTTCAGGCTTTGAGTTTGGGAAATACGCGAGTTTTTGCCAGCACCCTCCTCTCACTCACACATGCACTCCCATCCACAGCCTTTGTTAAACGCCACCAAACTCTGTGACAAACAGGCAGGCTTGCCACTGCAGAGTTCAGGAGCAAAAGGAGTTTGCCAGTACACATCCCTACAGGCTTGGGCCAGGTACAGCCAGGGTGAGCAGCTGTGAGGGGCAGCCCTGCTGGTCCCTGCAAAGTAGAGGCCACCTCCTCCCAGGTCCTACTTCAGACACCTGGCTATACTCCCTGGAGCCAGAGCCTGTGTCTGGGGCTGCCATGGGTGAGGCTGGAGGCAATCATGGAAAAGGTGGCCCTGAAGAGCTTTTGGCTCTGGGTTGGCCAGGTGAGTTGTTATGGGGTGGGAACCATTGCCACCTGCTAGTGACATGTTTTTCTGCACGAGCCTGACACTGGGTATGCGAGAGGTAGGGAGAGGGAAGAGGTGGGGAGAGGCTGGAGAGGTGGATTTGTTTTTTAGGGCTGCCATAATCAACTGTCACCAACCCCTTGATGCAAAACAACAGAAATTCATCCTTCACAGTTCTGGAGGCCAGAACTCTGAGATCAAGGTGTTGGCAGGGCCCTGCTACCACTGCGGGCTCTAGGGAATAATTCATTCTTGCCTTTTCCTGGCTCCTGGTGGTTGGCAATCCTGGCCGTTCTTTGGATTGTAGTTGCATCACTCTAGTTTCTTTCTTCTCATGGCCTTCTCTGTGTGTTATCTCTGAGCATCTTCTTCTCATTTTCTTTTTTCATTGAGACAGGGTCTCACTCTGTCACCCAGGCTGGAATGCAGTGGTGTGATCACAGCCCACTGCAGCCTTGAACTCCTGGGCTCAAGGAGCCTCCTACCTCAGTCTCCCAAGTAGCTGGGACTACAGGTGTGTGTCACCATCCCCGGCTAATTTAAAATTTTTTCTCTTTTTAGAGATTGGGGTCTCACTGCATTGCTGAGGCTGGTCTCAAACTCCTGGCCTCATACAGTCCTCCCAGTTTGGTCTCCCAAGGTGCTGGGGTTATAGATGTGAGCCTCTGTACCTGGCATTCTCATAAGGGCCCTGCTCGCAGTACTTAGAGCCCACCTGAATCCAATGTGACCTCATCTTAGTTTGATTACATCTGCAGAGACCGTATTTCCAATAAGGCCACATTCTGAGGTTCTGGGTGGGCCTGAGTTTTACAGGGACACTATTTCAGCCAGCATAGAAGGTAAGGCAGAGGCAGAGATTGAGCATAGGAGAAAAGTTAGGCTGCAGAGAGCAGAAATTCCGCAACTTAAACCGAAAGGCCATGAGCAATGCTGCCTTCAGAGTCTGGCAAGCATGGCCCTGTGGTTTGGAGGGTGATCCACAGGGCAAGGAACTGTGGACCCAGAGTGATGTGCCCACCTGGCACCTGTACCCTCCTCACTTCTGGAGCACTTGCTGGAACCCAGGACCCTGGGATTCTTTGCCTCAGCAGCACTTAACCTCACACCAAATACTATCCAGGCTTTGTCTTGAATCTGCCCTACTCAGAGTGGCCACGCTCAGCAGCGTGGGTGCCCCTCGGCCTAAAGGGCTGCAGATTATGGGGCTCCAGACAGTACTTGGACTCTGAGATGGACGTGCTTCTCTGTGTGCACTGGGCTGCTGGAGGTGCAGAATGGAAAGGGGTGGGAAGAGTAGAGGTGGTCTGTGGAACTCCAAGGAGTCTGGAAGAATTTTCAATTGAGACCCAACCTTCCAGCTGGGCATGGTAACTGGCCAGGCGCGGTGGCTCACGCCTGTAATCTCAGCACTTTGGGAGGCTGAGGCAGGTGTATCATTTGAGGTCAGGAGTTTGAGACCAGCCTGGCCAACATGGCAAAACCCATCTCTATTAAAAATACAAAAATTAGCCAGGCATGGTGGCAGGTGCCTGAATTCCACCTACTCGGTAGGTTGAGGCAGGAGAACTACTTGAACCTGGGAGGCAGTGGTTGCAGTGAGCCAAGATCATGCCACTGCGCTCCAGTCTGGGCAGCAGAGAGAGACTATCTCAAAACAAACAAACAAAAACAAGACCCAGCCTTCCAGGTCGTAGTGAAGGTGTGTTTGTCAAAGAGGAAGGATAGACATGTTTATGCATGTGGTGCGTTAGCTTGATTTAGAGCTCATCAGTACATAGGCTTCCATACACGAGCTTCCATTTTTAACCTTGCCTGGGCCTTGCACATGTCAGATCTGAGTCAAGCTGGAGACATCCAGAAGCCTCTGGACTCAGGGTCCAGATTCACCATTGGTCCCATCACTCTCTGAATCATGTCAATGTGTGTGTGTTGGTCTCCCTCACTGGAATATGAGCTTCATGAGAACAGGGACATTTTTTTACTCATCTGTAAAATGGGATTAGTAATAGTCACTGCTTTATAGGCAGCTGGGGCAGTGGATGAGTTGAGGTTGCGAGGCACAGAGCCCGGGGCCTGGCTCCATGATCAACTGTCAACTTAGGGCTGCCGTGATCCACTTAGGGTTGCCATGATCAACTGTCACCAACCCCTTGATGCAAAACAACAGAAATGTATCTTTTCACAGTTCTGGAGGCCAGAACTCTGAGATCAAGGTATTGGCAGGGTCCTGCCAACACCTTGTGATCACAGCTCACTGCAGCCTTGAACTCCTGGGCTCAAGGAGCCTCCTGCCTCAGCCTCCCAAATAGCTGGGACTACAGGTGTGTGTCACCATGCTCGACTAATTTAAAAAAATTTCTTTTTTAAGAGATGGGGGTCTCACTGCATTGCCCAGGCTGGCCTGAAACGGTCCTGCAGCACACACACTGTGAGCCTGTGTACTTGCTGCTCTTGCCATCTCTGTAGCCCCACACAGGGAACAGTGCCTGGGAGACACTAGTGAATATTTTCAGAATAAACAATGGCATGGCTGAGGATGCAGGGAGCTGTGTCCCTGCCAGCTCTTGGGCTTGAAGACTTTGTGCCTGAAAGCTAGTTGGGACCAAGGGGTTGACTGCAGGATTCTCAAACATCCCCAGAGGCAAATGTGTGCCTTCACATCCTAAAACCCAACCAGGCTGGACGCAGTAGCCCACACCTGTAATCTCAACACTTTGAGAGGTAAAGGTGGGAGGATCTCTTGAGGCCAGGAGTTTGAGACCAGCCTGGGAAGAGAGTGAGGTCTTATCTCTATAAAAATAAAAATTCAAAAAGTAGCCAGGCGTGGTCCAAGCTACTTGGGAAGCTGAGGCAGGAGGGCTGCTTGAACCCAGGAGTTTGAGGCTGCAGTCAGCCACAACTGTGCCATTCCATTCCAGCCTAGGTGACCAAGTGAGACTCTGTCTCAAAAAATAACAATAGGCCAGGGGCAGTGGCTCACGCCTGTAATCTCAGAACTTTGGGAGGCCGAGGTGGGCAGATCATTTGAGGTCAGGAGTTCTGAGACCAGCTTGCCCTCCATAGTGAAACCCCATCTCTACTAAAATACAGAAAAAATTAGCCGGGTGTGGTGGCAGTTACCTGTAATGCCAGCTACTCAGGAGGCTGAGGCAGGAGAATCGCTTAAAGCCAGGAGGCAGAGGTTGCAGTGAGCTGAGATCTCGCCACTGCACTCCAGCCTGGGCAACAGAGCGAGATCAAGACTCCCTCTTAATAATAATAATAATAATAATAAAACCCAACCTGCCCCAGCAAGGCAGTGTGATCGGATTTGCATTTTGCGACAGTTCCTCTGAGTGTGATAGGGAGATAGACTGGAGAAGAGAGGCAAGAGTGACTGCAGGAAAACTAGGGAGAGGCACTTCTAGAATGCCAGGGAGAAATGAGGGCAGCCTGATTATGGGTGGGGACATGGATGGGACAGGGACAGAAGCTGCTTCCAGGGCCGCCAAAGTAATCGATGGGCAGGACTTAGAGAGGCTGAGATGTGGGAGAGAGGGGGCCTGGTTTCTTTCTTTTTTCTTTTCTTCTTTTTGTTTTAATGAGGCGGAGTCTCACTCTCTTGCCCAGGCTGGAGTGCAGTGGTGCAACGGTATGGTCTCAGCTCATTGCAACCTCCGCCTCAGCCTCCGGAGTGGCTGGGACCACCATACCCAGCTAATTTTTGTATTTTTAGTAGAGACAGGGTTTCACTATGGTGGCCAGGCTGGTCTTGAACTTGTGACTTCATGATCCACCTTTGCTGACCTTCCAAAGTGCTGGTACAGGCATGAGCCACTGTCCCCAGCAGATACCTAGTTTCTAGTTAGCATCTCGAGTGGCAGATGAGGGACGTCAGAAAGAAACTCATTTCAGGGGAAGCTCTTGAATTCAGTTTTGGTCAAGTTGAATTTGAGGAGCCACAGAGACACTGAAGAATTAGCCCAGGTTTGAACTCCTGAGCACATAGTGAGCGTGTTACCTGGACAAGCCTCCCTCACCCTTCTGGGCCTCAGTTTCCTCATGTGCAAAATGGGGTGCCTCACTCGGTAATTGTGAAGACCCTATGCAGGAATATAATAAGCAAAATGCCTGCCTTAGAGCCAAGGCACCACGCAGGGAAGCAATGTAATCCTATTACTTAGCACTCTGTCAACAGGAAGCAACAGACACAGGTAAACTGGCTTAAGCAGAAAAATAATTTACTGTTTCTGTAACTGTCAAATCCAGGAAGTAGATCTGGCTTTCCTAGAGCTGCATCTGAGGCTTAAGCATTGTCACAGTGGCTCCATATCTTGGAGGTCTTCTTATATTTCTCTGGTACCTTCCATGTATGTTCCCAGTGGGCACCAGCTCAGCAATGGTGGGGTTGGGGAGTCTTTTCTTATCTGGCAGGAAAGTCTCAAGAAGATTCTGATTGGCTCAGCTTGGTCATGTGCTTATCACAGGAGCCAATCACAGTAGCCAGGCCTGGGTCACATGACTTTCTGCTCCTGGAAGATGGCGGCAGGCAAGTAGAACCAACAGTGCAGCCGCTGTCAGGTTCCCAGCCGGTCCGATGGGAGTTTCGGTTGGGAACAGATGGAAATGTGGTTTGTGGCGTACAGTAGAAACTCAGTTCATGGTGATGGTTTTCATTATGATTCTGGAGGTATCAGATCACCAAATGGCCCTCCGTTTGGGTGTTTAAAGTCCTTTGCAAATGTGACCTTCACCCCAAAATCCTAAGTTCAGAGATGTCCTCAGCCTCCTCCAGATAGTCTGTCACCATGCTTGGGAGATGAGTGGAAGAGGTCGGTCCTGGGGGGCTTGAGGACCTTTTCTGCAACAGTATTAGGGATCACATTGTCTGTGGCCAGCATGAATGGGCTCTGAGCATCCCTGTCACTGATCCTACCCAGGAGACCCAGGGACTCCCCATGACTCCTAGGGAAATTCCAAGGCCTTTGGTGTCCCCCAACAGCCAAATCTAGAAAACAGGTTCTGCAGAGTTAGGCAAAGACCTTTGCGGTTCATAACGTCAGCGAGAACATTCCAAAACCTCTGAGCGAGCTGCGGTGTGGACGCTCCTTTACCAACCTGGTTCTGATTGGAGCTGCCTGGGAGCTCCCTGCCAATTAGCAGCCATGCTGCGGAAACCTGGAACTTTATAGCTTAGCAACGAGAAATCTGGAAGAACTCTGGAATTAATTTAAGGAAAGGAGAAGGAAAACACCAAGAAGGGAATTAGCAGCCAAATAATAAGGCTGTGCGTTTGTATTATTACCTTTGCTGCCAAGGTAAGTAATGAAACTTTTCAGCATTAATTACCAGCAAAGAGGGAACCAGTGACATATTTTGTCTCACACTCTGGGGCTAATGTTTGTTTTTGTTTTGTCGTCCTAAGCTACTGCTGGTGTAGGGATGTGAGCAGAGCTAGGAAAGTATGGTCGGAACAGGTACAATAATTAAAAACACACCAGTCCTGCCTTCCATGTCCCCCTTCAGGAGGCTGTCTCTTTGCCAGTCTTTTTCTGGGGTCATCTTCCATCCTGTGACATTACGGATGCAGCCTGTCTGAAATGGGAAGTGGAGACCCAGGTGGCTATAGAGGATTTCTGTGATTTCAGAAGGAGGTGCAGTTGGAGATGATAGCAGTCTTTGGTGGGACCATTCAGTGACTTCCCCCCACCCTCCCTGTTTTTTTTTTTTCAGTTGGAGATTCGCTGTGTCACCCAAGCTGGAGTGCAGCAGCACAATCTGAGCTCACTGCAGCCTCAGCCTCCCCAGTAGCTGGGACTACAGGCATGCACCACCACACCCAGCTGATTTTTTGTATTTTTAGTAGAAACAGGGTTTTGCCATGTTGGTCAGACTGGTCTCAAACTCATGACCTCAGATGATCCACCCGCCTCGGCCTCCCAAAGTGGTGGGATTACAGGTGTGAGCCACATGCCTGGCCCATTCAATGACTTTTGAGTGTCATTCATGTGTCTCCACTGAGTCAGGCTATAAAACAGTGAACATCACACACCCACCCCTGCCCCTGTGGGCTGACAGTCTAGCCAGGGGAGGGGGAGGCTAGATATTAATAATCAGCTAATTATACAAATAGCTGTATGATTACATTTGCACTGATGTCACAGAAGAAAAGGGTGGGATGCTAAGAAAAGGGTTACGTGGGTGAAGGGAGGGTGCGGTGAGAAGTCTTTAGTTATCTTGTCCTTGCTTAGAATTTCGTAGGGTTGAGGTGGGGTGGATTGCAGAGAGACACTGGACCAGGTGGACAGAGGCAAGTGCACCAAGGGTCTCCTGGGCCAGCAAAGTTTATATAGTTTGTCCTAAGGCAATGGGGGGAAAATGAGAAACCATTTGGGTTTGCATACTGGGGCATGGGACAATTAGGCTTATGATTTCCAGCACTTAAGCTATTTTGGGGGTAGAATGGGATGCCGGGCCATGGACCCCTGCAGAGGCCACTGAGATGACATGTGGGCGGGACCTCCAGGGTATCGGACATGAAACCCTAGTCCTTCAGTGGGGTCTTGATGGTTGTTGTCAGCCAGCTTCATCCCAAAGCCTCATTTCCTGGAAATGACCATTTAGACACCTTATTGTCTGTGGAGTGGAATGTCCAGCTCATCCCAGTTGGCCCAGGGTTTTCCTGGTTTTAGCACCTCATGTCTCCAGTCCCAAAAACCTCCTAGTCCTAGGCACAAGGGATGGCCGGCCACCCTGCTTTGGGACAGGATTCATTACATGGACCCGAATAGGACTTCCCTGCACCATCTCCCCAAGCAGTGTAAGCACAGGCTTCGTCAGCAATTTGTGATGTGGCCCCAGTCAAGTTACTTGGCCTCTCTGGGCCACTGTTTCTTCATTTGGAAAATGATCTGGAGAGCTTTTCAGTCTCCTGGCAGCACTGATTTCGGGGCCCTGCTGTGGCATTTCAAAGCTTCATCAGTGCACAGAGGGCTGAGCACAGAAGAGAGGGTCCTCATACCAGTAGTGTGGCCTTGGGCAACCTATCTCACTTGTGTCTAAGCTTCTTCCTCCACAAGATGGGAATAACATGACTTAGCTCATAGAAATGTGAGCACTAGTCCAGGTGCAGTGGCTCACGCCTGTAATCTCAGCACTTTGGGAGGCCAAGGTGGGAGGATCACGTGAGGCCAGGAGTTCGAGACCAGCCTGGCCAACACGGTGAAACCTCGTCTCTACTAAAAATACAAAAGTTAGCCGGGCATGGTGGTGTGTGCCTTTAATCCTAGCTACCCGGGAGGCTGAGTTAGGAGAATCACTTGATGGGAGACAGAGGTTGCAGTGAGTTGAGATCATGTCACTGCACTCCAGCCTGGGCAGCACAGAAAGACTCCATCTCAATCAATCAATCAATCAATGTGAACACTAAATTAAATGAAATGATCCTATGTGTTTGCCATAGCTAGATACTCAGTAGCTGGAAAGTATGGATGTTCTGGGTAATGAAAAGTATGACAGGGAGTTTTGATGGCCAGTTGTTTTTAAAAGTGGGATATGAGTAAGCATCCTGACATACATGTACGTTGTCACAACACTGTGCTCTACGGAGATTGCCCTTCACCCCTGAGTCAAGTTCCATGAGTTGGAGACTAGATCCTTTTTTGTCACTGTCCATTCGTAATAAAGATTTGTTGAGCAAGTAACTGAACAAAGGTCACATTACGCCCTCTTTATATATATTTTTTATTATCTTATTTTGAGACAGGGACTCGTCCGTCCTCCAGGCTGGAGTGCTGTGGTGCAATCACAGTTCACCGCAGCCTTGACCTCCAGGGTTCAGGTGATCCTCCTACCTTAGTCTCCTGAGTAGCTGGGACTACAGGCACATGCCCCCATGCCCTGCTAGTTTTTGCATTTTTAGTAGACACAAGGCTTTGCCATGTTGCCCAGGCTGGTCTTGAACTCCTGAGCTTGAGCAGTCTGCCCATCTCAGCCTCCCAAAGTGCTGGGATTATAGGCATGAGCCACCTGGCCTATTTAAAAAAAAATTTTTGTAGAGATGAGGTCTTACTATGTTGTCCAGGCTGGTCTAAAACTCCTGGGCTCAAGCGATCCTCCTGCCTCAGCCTCCAAAAGTGCTGATATTATAGGGATGAGACACCATGCCCAGCTCCCCTGCCCTTTTTTTCTTTTAACATTAAATAAAACTATATGCCCATTTTATAGATGAAAAAACGAGGCTCAGAGAGGTTACTGATCTTGCAATTAAGTGGCGAAGTCAGAATTAGAACCTGGATCAGATTCAGGGTCCTGTTCTCTCCACTGATTGGCCCCTGCTGCTTCAGGGAGCAAATGGGGAGGGCCAGGGTGATGGGGAAGGGAGGCAGCTCTTATGGGAGTTCTCCCAAGAGAGCAGCAGCACAGGGCCTGGCACAGGACACTGGTGGTCTGGCCTCACCCTTATGGGGAACAGAACTTTGTGGATGCGCCTTTTCCTCCCCACTGGTTACCATGGAGATGGGGGTGGGATGTGTGAAGATCTGTCTCAAGCCTGCTACCCAGGCTTGTCCCAGAGATGCCAGCAGTAGGTGGACACACTAACCATTGAGAGGAAGGAAGGAAAAAGCTGGTCTTTACCTCTTTTTTTCTTTTTATTGTGAAAGCCCCAAACACATACAGGAACATGGCGTGTGGAACAGTAAGCCTGGCTTCAGCAGTTAAAGTCTCAGCCAAACTTACTGTATCCACGTCCCTTCCCCTTCTCTCATCCCAGATTATTCTGAAGCACATTTCAGACATCAGCCATTTCTTTTACAAACATTTCAGTGTATAACTCCAAAGCATTTGGTTTTGGCCACCCTTGTACCTCCTCAAACTATTTAATAACAGGAATGCCTTTACTATCAGCAAATATCCGGTTAGTACTCAAATTCCTCTGGTTATCTCATAAAGTGTTTCTTTAGTTAGTTAACATCAGAATCCAGGGCCGGGCGCGGTGGCTCAAGCCTGTAATCCCAGCACTTTGGGAGGCCGAGGCGGGTGGATCACGAGGTCAAGAGATCGAGACCATCCTGGTCAACATGGTGAAACCCCGTCTCTACTAAAAATACAAAACATTAGCTGGGCATGGTGGCGCGTGCCTGTAATCCCAGCTACTCAGGAGGCTGAGGCAGGAGAATTGCCTGAACCCAGGAGGCGGAGGTTGCGGTGAGCCGAGATCGCGCCATTGCACTCCAGCCTGGGTAACAAGAGCGAAACTCCGTCAAAAAAAAAAAAAAAAAACATCAGAATCCAAATAAAGTCCGAAGGCTGCGCTCGACTGGGATGGCTTTGTATGTCTCCTAATCGGTAGCTTCTCTCCCCTTGTATGTGTTCCCTTGCAATTTATTTGTTGAAGAAACTGGCTTGTTCATTCTGTCATTTCCTGTGGTCTGAACCTTGGTTATAGCATCTCCATAGAAGTGTTAGGTGTTCCTCTTCCCGCTATATTTCTTAGAAATTAGTAGTTAGGTCTAGAAGCTCACTTAGATCGATGTTTGATTTTTTTTTTTTTTTTTTTTTTGGTATGACTACTTCCTATTGGGGGTTATGTGCTTCCATTCAAAGGCACATAATATCTGGTTGTTCCTCTTTGTGATGTTAGCAGCTGTTGTTGATGATCATTGTCTAGCTCTGCAATTTCTTTTTTTTTTGAGGTCTTGTACTTGTCACCTAGGTTAGAGTGCAGTGGTACAATCATAGCTCTCTGCGGCCTTGACCTCCTGGGCTCAAGGGATCCTCCCACCTTAGCTGGGACTATAGGCACATGGCCACATCTGGATAATATATATTTTTTCTTTTTGCAGAGATAGGGTCTTGTTATGTTGCCCAGGCCTGTCTTGAACTTCTGGCCTCAGGCAATCCTCCCACCTCGGCCTCCGAAAGTGCTGGGATTGCAAGCATGAGCCGCTACACCTGGCCCATTATTTCATTAGAGATTACAACATGGTGGCATACTGATTCTATGATTCTGTCTTTGGTAATAGAAGTAGGTCTATAAAAGGTATCAACTTCTCAACTATTTGGCTACCAAAAAGCATGGTTTGTACCAGAAAGGATAAATATTTATTTCCCTTTCTTTGACGGTTTTCAAAATGAGTTGGTTTTCCAATATCCTCCAAAGGTGACAAATGAATTTCTTTTTCTTTTCTTTATTTTATTTATTTATTTATTTATTTTTGAGACAAAGAATCTCACTCTGTCACCTGGCTGGAGTGCAGTGGCATGTTCTCGGCTCACTACAACCTCTGCTTCCTGGGTTCAAGCAATTCTAGTGCCTTAGCCTCCCAAGTAGCTGAGACTACAGGTGTGCATCACCATGCCCCACTAATTTTTGTATTTGTAGTAGAAATGGGTTTTCACCATGTTGGCCAGGATGGTCTCAATCTCTTAACCTTGTGATCCTCCCTCCTCGGCCTCCCAAAGTGCTGGGATTACAGGCCTGAGCCACCGTGCCCAGCTCTTTTTCTTTTAAAGTATCATTGTCAACTCATAGATTTGGACATGTTTCAATCCATTACAGTTATTATTATTATTATTATTATTTTGAGATAGGAGTCTCACTCTATCACCCAGGCTGGAGTGAAGTGGCACAATCCTGGCTCACTGCAACTTCTGCCTCTCAGGTTCAAGCGATTCTCCTCCCTCAGCCTCCCAAGTAGCTGGGATTATATGTGCACACGACCACACATGGCTAATTTTTTTGTATTTTTGGTAGAGACATGGTTTCACTATATTGGTCAGGCTGGTCTCGAACTCCTGACCTCAAGTGATCCACCCACCTTGGCATCCCAAAGTGCTGGGATTACAGGCGTGAGTCACCGCACATGACCTACAGTCATTATTCTTAATAATGCTCAAACTCTTCCATTGGGAGCCTCTCCACGTTGTCTCCTGCATCCTTTTCAGTGTAACCCTGGAGATCATTGACACCTTCCTTGCTATGAAGGAAGCAAGGAATGACCAGATGTTCCATGTTCCTCTTTACTTTTTTTCTTGCCTCAGACCTAGAATTGATCATGTCTCCATGCCCTTTCTAGTTGGGAGTGGTATTTAGAGACCATAACCTGGCTGCTAGGTGCTCACTGCTACTGGATGGCTTATTTCTAAATTTTGCTGTGGACAGAGCTAGCAAACACCTGCTTTACTTTGTAAGACAAAAAAAAATACAGCACAAATTCATACTGATGCTTCCAATTCCAATTTGGGGTTACAGGTTTTTCACCTTGTTTCTGTGATCTTACATGGTATCTGCGTTCTCATAGTAGATAAACCAGTTGCTTCCAGTGTCCTCTGTGTGGGTCCTCACAACTAGCTTCTCTGCATCCTGGCTGCACAGTGGCATCACATGGGGAAGTATAAAAGCTCTCTGATGCCTGTCCCCACCCACCTTAATCACAATGAAGTCAGATTCTCCGGGTCTGGGATACTACCATCATTCTTTTTTTTTAAGAATTGCAGGTAGGCTGGGCATGGTGGCTCATGCCTGTAATTCCAGCACTTTGGGAGGTCAAGGCAGGCAGATCACCTGGGGTAAGAGGTTTGAGATCAGCCTAGCCAACATGGCAAAACACTGTCTCTACTATAGCTACAAAAATTAGCTGGGCATGGTGGCAGGCACCTAAAATCCCAGTTACTTGGGAGGCTGGGGCAGGAGAATCGCTTGAACCCGGGAGGTAGAGGTTGCATTGAGCTGAGATCGAGCCACTGCACTTCAGCCTGGGTAATGGAGCTACACTCTGTCTCAAAAAAAAAGAATTGCAGATAATTCTAATGTGTAGGTAGGAGTTAGAATCCTGCTCTGTTCCTTGATTCTTGGGCTAGCAGATGAATTCTGCCTTCAAAGCCCATTAGCTTAAGCTTGAATTCTTGCACTGCCAGGTTCTAGCTATGAAGGCTGAACCTGATGGGCGTGGTGGCTCACGCCTATAATCCCAGCACTTTGGGAAGCCGAAGTAGATGGATCCCCTGAGGTCAGGAGTTTGAGACCAGCCTGGCCAATGAAACCCCATCTCTATTAAAAATACAAGAATTGGCCAGGCGCGGTGGCTCAAGCCTGTAATCCCAGCACTTTGGGAGGCCGAGGCGGGTGGATCACGAGGTCAAGAGATCGAGACCATCCTGGTCAACATGGTGAAACCCCGTCTCTACTAAAACTACAAAAAAAAATTAGCTGGGCATGGTGGCACGTGCCTGTAATCCCAGCTACACAGGAGGCTGAGGCAGGAGAATTGCCTGAACCCAGGAGGCGGAGGTTGCGGTGAGCCGAGATCGGGCCATTGCACTCCAGCCTGGGTAACAAGAGCGAAACTCCGTCTCAAAAAAAAATACAAGAATTAGCTGGGCGTGGTGTCATGTACCTGTAGTCCCAGCTACTCAGGAGGCTGAGGCAGGAGAATCGCTTGAATCCAGGAGGCAGAGGTTGTAGTGAGCTGAGATTGAGCCATTGCACTCCAGCCTGGATGATAGAACGAGACTCCATCTCAAAAAAAGGAAATCTGAATCAGTGCTAATCAACAGCACTTGTGCAGCTGTCAAATGGTCTATATCTGCACTGTCCAGCATGGTAAACTTCAGCCACACAGGACTGTCAGGCATTTGAACTCATTGCTAGTGTAACCTAGGGAGTAAACTTTAAAATTTATTTAATTTTAACTAATTTACACATCAGTAGCCACAAGGGGCATAATAGCTACTGTCTTGGATAGCACTGCTCTAGAAAATTACCAAACGTCTCGTGGCTTCACATCTGAAAAATAGGGAATAATAAGGGTTATTTCACGGGATATTGTCAGGATTAGACATAAAGTATAGAAAGTTCCTGGTTCCCACAAAGCACTCAATAAAATGCTGCTTGCTTATTAACATCAGCCTGATACTTAAAAAAAAAAAATTGGAAAACAAATGTTCAGAAGCACCCTGCCACAGAAGCTAAAAACTCGGAGCCATTCCAGAGCAACTCAGAAAATATTCCTTAATTGTAGAAGTTCAATTGCAGCAGGAGGTTATCAGTTACAAGGGCTGTATTTCATTACAGAGCCAGCCGCAGCTCAATAAATTAAGCAATCACTCAGAATAACATGTTGCTTTAATCCCCTCTCTTGGAGCGGTTCCAAGTTGCTTGGTTTTATATGCGCTAGGCCCTGAAAGGCAACTCATACTGGGCTCATTTCTCTCCCCTCAATTCATCAGCCCTGCTCTGGAAACATCTTTGCATCTCCCAACTGGCAGGAGAGAGGATTCCAAGCCAAGCAGCCCTCCTTTTATCAAAACTGGAGTCTTTTCCATCCTCTGGCCTTGACACGTTCCACGTTTCGTTTGCTAAAATTACTGGCAGGTTTATCTGCAATGAAAAAAAAAAAAGACACCTCTTAGCAGCCCAGTTCTGGGCATGTAGAGCTAATTCTCGGCGGCTTTTCCATTCTCGTCTTTTCTCTAGTGGTTTATAATCTCACAGTAGAATGTTGTTTCCCCTGGAAACTTGGCACGGGAGGTGTCAGCCTGGGAACATATTTGTTTGTGTAAATTAAAATAAGAATATGTTTTGGCCGTATTTAAGTTCTAACTGCACTAAAGAAATAAATACTGACTTGCAAAACGCTTCTCGCTGCTGCACGGTTCTGGCTCACCTCCCCAAACTCTGCCTTTGTTAATAAAACCCACACTAACAAGAGCTCTAAATAACTTATCTGCTCAGACAGCTACAGGGACAACCTCAGAGCCCATGTCCGCCCTGACCCAGGCCCACATCGAAAATCCACTTACCTCATTTGGGATTTGCTTCTCCTGACGCACTGAATTCTTGCTGGGGTAGAAAAGGGTATAAGAAACAGCACCCTTACAGGCGTAGGGTTTTTTTGTTTTTTGGGGGGAGGATAGGGTTTTACTTTGTCACCCAGGCTGAGGTGTAGTGGTGCAATCACAGCTCACTGCAGCCTTGACCTCCCGGGCTCAAGCAATCCTCCTGCCTCAGCCCCCCAGGTAGCTGGCACTACAGGCGTGTGTCACGATGCCTGGCTAATTTTTTTATTTTTTGTAGAGACAGGGTTTTGCCATGTTGCTCAGGCTGGTCTTGAACTCCTGACCTCAAGCCATCTTCCCACCTCAGCCTCTCAAAGTGCTGGGATTACAGGCGTGAACCACTGAGCCCTGCCTCTACAGGTATACCCTTGATGTGCCTGTGAATGATAACCTTTTGAAGGCCCTGGGCAATAGCTGTAGAAATTTAAAATGCACACCTCTTGGCTGGGGGTGGGGGCTCACACCTGTAATCCCAGCACTTTGGGAGGCTGAGGCAGGAGGATGGCTTGAGCCCAGGAGTTCAAGGCCAGCCCAAGCAACACAGTGAAAGCCAGTCTCTACTTAAAAAATATAAAAAAAATTAGCTGGATGTAGTGGCGCATGCCTATAGACCCAGCTATTTAGAAGGCTGAGGCAGGAGGATGGCTTGAGCCCAGGAAGTGGAGGTTGCAGTGAGCGGACATCACTCTAGCCTGGGTAATAGACAGAAATTGTCTCAAAAAAAAAAAAACTTCCTCTGACCGAGAAATTCCACTTCTAGGAATTTATCCTACAAGTATTCTTGGCCACATGCCAAAGACTATAGATGTTATAAGGGCAAAATCCTCGAGTTAACTGAAATGTTGGCCAGGAGAAGACAGGTTAAGTATGATGCGATGCTGGAAGTCATTAGGAAGAATGAGGTGGTCCGAGAGCTGTCGGGATATATTATAGCACCCCCAACTTTCTTACCAATATGAGCCAAGAAAAGTGCATGCTTTCAAAATTTATGAAGATCGTGCAAACTGCCCTCAGTGGTCACGTCTTATAAAGTAAGGTTAGAGTTAAAGAAAAATTGCAGGGCAAACGTGGTGGCTCAAGCCTTTAGTCCCAGCACTTTGGGAAGATGAGGTGGGAAGACTGCTTGAGGCCAGGAGTTCGAGACTACCTGGGAAATATAGTGAGGCCCTGTCTCTACAAATAACATTAATAATAAAAAGAATTAAACAAAAGCGGTGGCATGAGCCTGCAGTCCCAGCTACTCTGGAGGCTGAGGTGGGACTATTGCTTGAGTCCAGGAGTTCATGGCTGCAGTGAGCTATGATCACACCACTGTACTCCAGCCTGGGTGACAGAGTGAGACCATGTCTCTAAACAAAATGAATAATTAAAACAGGCAAATCGCCCCTTTATTTCCACCTTATTCTCTTTTGTATTTTTTTTTTTTTTACTATAGGCACAGTTGCATTTTAAAAATTTGGGATAAAGAACACACAATGGTGTTTTAAAAATCATTTCCACACTGTGAGCTGCAGTAGTAATCATACCACAATAATATTCTCTGTATTACATGCCTGCTGGGACAATGGAGTGGGGGCGGGTGGTGGTGGTGAGAATCTTTGCTTTTCTGATTTCTTTATGTAGATAACCTGCAGTGGGCTAAATGGCTGTCCCCAGGGAGATCATAAGTATGTCTACTTTCAAATTGAATCGCTGGGAAAAGACTGATTAAGGATCTTGAGAGGAGGCATTTGTTCTGGATTATCCAGATAGGAACGAAATGAAATCCATGTATCCTTATAAGAGAGAAGCAGAGACCAGGACAGAGAGAAGAGGGAGGTGAGAAGATAGAGGCAGAGACTAGAGTGATGCAGCCACAAGCCAAGGAATGCTAGAGCCACCAGAAGGTGGAAGAGACAAGACATCTTCCCTACTGTGCCTGAAGGGAGTGTAGCCTGCTAGATTTCCAAGTTCTGGCCACTAGAACTTTTTTTTTTTTTTTTTTTTTTGAGACTGAGTTTCGCTCTTGTTGCCCAGGCTGGAGTGCAATGGCGTGATCTCGGCTCACTGCAACCTCCGCCTCCTGGGTTCAGGCAATTCTCTTGCCTCAGCCTCCTAAGTAGCTGGGACTACAGGCACGTGCCACCATGCCCAGCTAATTTTTTATATTTTTAGTAGAGATGGGGTTTCTCCATGTTGACCAGGATGGTCTCCATCTCTTGACCTTGTGATCCACCTGCCTTAGCCTCCCAAAGTGCTGGGATTACAGGCGTGAGCCACTGCGCCTGGCTGGCCACTAGAACTTTTAAATAAATCTGTTGTGTGAAGCCCTGTGGTCTGTGATAATTTGTTATAGCAGCCCCAGGAAAAAGATACAACCATAGTTTCCTTATACCTATTAGAAGCAGCATGAAATGCACAGGTATTTGAGAAAACAACTTTGGTAGACCTGTGTGTGTTGGCAAACACAAAGAATCCATTCCACAGATATTCATTGAGCATCTGTTAGGTGACAGGCACAGTTCTAGGTGCTGAGGATACAGCCAGCAAAGAACACAAGATGCTTGCCCGCCTGGAGCTGACATTTCAATGACATAAAAGTAAACAACGTAGATGGAACACAGAGGAGGGTAGATGGGGGTTGAAAGTGCTAGAGAGTGTGAGAAGCCAGGAAAGAGGGACGGGGGTTTCCAGGAAGGGGTACTGGAGTAGAGGCTTGAAGAAGGTGAGGGCATGAGGGATGTGTCTCCCTGAGGGAAAAAGGTAAATAGGGGCTGGTCATGGTGGCTCATGCCTGTAATCCCAGCACTTTTGGGAGGCCAAGGCAGGTGGATCACTTGAAGTCAGGAGTTCGAGACCAGACTGATCAACATGGTGAAACCTGCCTCTATTAAAAAAGAAAAAGAAAAAAGTACAAAGTTACCCGGGTGTGGTGGCACATGCCTGTAATCCCAGCTACTTGGGAGGCTGAGGTAGGAAAATTGCTTGAACCCAGGAGACGGGGATTGCAGTGGGCCGACATGGCGCCATTGTACTCCAGCCTGGGTGACGAGCGAAACTCCATCTCAGAAAAAGAAAAACGAAAACAGGTAGGCAGAGGGAACAAATACGGAACTTGAGCCTATGAGTGACAGATTGGTTGGACCAGAAAAAATAGGAAAGAACTCCTTTTCTCCTTCCTCCCCTGCCTCCCTCCGATACTTGTGACCTGCCTGGTGTGTACCAGGGCCTGGGGTACAGAGATGAATGAGGCCTCATCCTCAAGCTCAATGTCTCCCCTAGTAGGGGGACAGTCATAAACAGATCATTACAAATTAAATGTGGTAGGCGTCACAGCAGAGGCCAGGGCAGGCTGCACACGCGGGCTAGAGTGGGAAGGTGCGCGGGGTTGGGGTTAAGGTGGGGGAGGTGGGAGTAAAATGACTAGAGCAGGACTTGAAATCCTGGCTGGAAATTAATGGGAGGCGCAGTGGTGAACATGCAGATGGGTCTGGGATTCTTTTAAGTATGGCTGGCGCATCGAGTTCTGAGAATGACCTGTCATCTTCGCTTCTATGCAATCCACGGAAAGGAAAACAGTCCCCAAGTCCCGAATTGGGACACCGTGGGTTGCAAACAACAGATACTGAAGTTGATCTGAATAAGGTAGAATGAGGGATTTTATTCACTGTGTAGCTACTATGAGGATAGGGAAGAGGTTGTGTGTTGCTCTCTGGGATCCAAGGACTGGAAGTTCTGGGTTGTCTTCCTGCCCTATTCCCCCTCACCTCATCGCTCACTTCTCCTTTTCTCTGCTTATTGACCTTAGTGTCTGAGGCCACTGGTAGTTCCAGGTCCACCTCTTTAAGGCCTGAATGCCAAAGAGGAGGAGAGAGAAAAAGAAACACCCTCCCTACAAGCTCTGCAGACAATCCTGAATTTGCCCTGCTTGGGTCACATGACCACACCTGGAGCAATCACTGTGTCCCGGCTCAGAAGTGGGCTGCTGTGATTGGTCATGCTGAGTCACAGGACTATGTACCAATTACTATAGCAGAGGAACAAGTACTGTGGGCGGCCATTTTTGGCCACCTTCCCATGGCATGGTGGGTCTGTTACCAGAAGTGGGAGAGAGTGTGTTGGCAGGAACAAAAAGCCACCTGCCTCCCCCAGGGCCTTCTGACTGTGTTACTGCTACATTCATTCTGCTGGGAATTGTCTCAATCTTGAGCCAGACTCTGCTTTAAGATCCCACTCTGGTTGTCTAACAAACCCCAAAGCTACCAGCCAAGATTTACCCAGACTTGTTGCTGTAGTTCTTTTTTGTCATTGTCATTACGCGATTTTGATCAGATTCACAATGTTTTTGCGTCACTGGTTTATGATTGCCTCTGCCCATAAGCGTCGGAACCTCATCTGTCTTTTGAATATGATACAGCTAGCTCATGCTCCGTCCCCAGCGCCTATGTACAGTAGGTAGGCAAGTAGTGAAATGAATGAACATCCCGCAGAGAGCGGGAGAAGCTGCAGAATTCGCATCTGTTCTCCATGAGTCCCTTTCCGCCTCCCTCTCCACACCTTTCCTAGTTACCCTGTACTACATGACAAGGCTCTGTTGGTGTAAGTGCACCTTGGATCCTATTCATGTAAGTCCCTGGATGTCAACCCAACACACACTGGAGGTTCCGAATCTCTGGGTGTTTGAGTAAACATGATCCTTTGGCAAGGATAATGGAGTTCTGTCTGAGCTCAGATGGACTGGGCACCATGACTGCTTGGCAGTGTCTCCCATGGCCACCTGCCATGTTAGGCATCCCTGGTCCTGCTCTGTGTTGTTTGCTAAACAGGGGGACCTCTGTTTTGTTGTTGTTGTTTTCTCAGAAGGAGTGTCACTCTGTCGCCCAGGCTGGAGTACAGTGGCACTATTCCGGCTCACTGTAACCTCCACCTCCTGGGTTCAAGCTGTTCTCCTGCTTCAGTCTCCTGAATAGCTGGGATTGCAGGTGTGTGCCACCACACCCCTTTTTGTATTTTTAGTAGAGATGATGTTTCACCATGTTGGCCAGGCTGGTCTCGAACTCCTGACCTCAGGTGATCCACCTGCCTCGGCCTCCCAAAGTGTTGGGATTACAGGTGTGAGCCACCGCGCCCAGCTGGGACCTCTGTTTTTAAGACTGCAGCCCCGCCATCTGCTGGGATATCGGAGTACACTCAGAATCCAGGACAAAAATGGTGTGGCCAAATAAAACGACTGTGGGCTCTTAGGGAAGAAGGCTTAAGACACATGGTGTGTTCTTTTTTTTAAGTGCTCATGACCCACATGTCAGGTGGGGTCATCTTATTTTGGAGATTCAAATGAAATGGGCTTGAATCTTGTCCCATGTACCAGGGGAGACCCAACTGTCCTTGGAATCTTTCCAGGGATTGGAGGTGCATCTGTCTCACCCATACACCTAAGGCTCTAAATTCCTGCATCCTTTGAATCAGTTCTGCTTGGGCACTTTTTGCTAGCCCCAGGAGAAGGCTGGCCATCAAAGGCATGGAGCCTGTGCAGTGACACAAGCCCGCGTTGTTACCATCTTCAACTTTAAAATAAATTTTTGAACAAAGGGCTTCCCATTTTCATTTTGTCCTGGGTCCTGCAAATAAGGTGGCCAGTCCTGCCACACTCAGGGACTGTTCCTTCCTATCCCACCTTGATTCTGCCCCAATTCCTCATTCTCCCCAAATCCCATCCCACACGAGGATGTGGGTGTAGGAGGCCCGGAAGGTTTGGGACAAAAGAAAATGTTGACCTTTCAGCCAAAGACACAACATCAATTGCAATGCTTGCGCTGCCTCTAAAAACATCACAGGCAAAAGGCTGAGAACTGGATGATGGGTACTGGGTGCTGGTTACGTACCACAAACTACTTTCAGGTATGGTGGGAAATTTCCATAATACAAAGTTGTGGGGTTTTATTTGTTTATTTATTTAGAGACAGGGTTTGGCTCTGTTGCCCAGGCTAAAGTACAGTGATGTGATTATACCTCACTGTAGCCCCAACCTCCTGGGTTCAAGTGATCCTCTCTCTCGCCTTGGCGTCGCAAAGTGTTGGGATTACAGATGTGAGCCATGGCTCACAATTTAAACTCTATAATACAAACTTTAAAAAGGCAATTAAGACCAGGCATAGTGGCTTGTGCCTGTGGTCCCAGCTACTCAGGAGGCTGAGGTGGGCAGATGGCTTGAGCCCAGCAGTTCAAGGTTGTGGTGAGCTGTGACTGCGCCACTGCACTCCAGCCTCAGTGACAGAGCCAGATCCTGTTTCAAGAAAAGAAAAAAATAAATAAAAAGGCAATATATTAAGACTGGCCTCTGGCAGTTCCTCAAAATGTTAGGTTTGTCTTATGGCCTAGCAATTCTACTCTGACCTATATGCCCAAGAGAAATGAAAGCACATGTTAACACAGAGATTTACACATGCATGTTCATTGCTGCATTATTCATAGCAGCCAATAAGTGTCAGCAGCCCATACGTCCATCACTGACAGTGGGTAAACAAAATGGTGGTCTATCCATAAGACAGAATATGATTCATCTGTAAGAAAGAATGAAGTTCTGAGCCGTACTACAGCGTGGCTGAACCTTGAGAATGTTGTAGTAAGTAAAAGGATCCAGTTGCAAAGGACCACATAATTGTGTGATTCTTTTTATAGGAATTGTGCAGAATAAACAAATTCATAGGGGCAGAAAGTAGATTCGTGATTGCTCGGGGTTGGAGGCATTGGAGGATTAGGGTGCAGGAGGGTTCTGGGTTTCTTTTCTTTTGAGATGAGTCTCGCTCTGTCACCCAGGCTGGAGTACTGTGGCACAATCTGGGCTCACGGCACCCTCCGCCTCCCAGGTTCAAGCCATTCTCCTGCCTCAGCCTTCTGAGTAGCTGGGATTACAAGTGCACACCACCATGCCCGGCTAATTTTTGTACTTTTCGTAGAGATGGCGTTTTGCCATCTTGACCAGGCTGATCTCAAACTCCTGACCTCTGATGATCCAGCTGCCTCAGCCTCTCAAAGTGCTGGGATTACAGGCCTGAGCCACCGTGCCCGGCCCAGGGTTTCTTTTTGAGTTGATGGTGTTCTAACATTGATTATGATGATGGTTGCACAACTCTGTGTATACACTCAAAGACACTGAATCGTACGCATTAAATGAATAATCTCTCAATAAAGCTGCTTTAAAAAAAAGGTCACACCTCTTCTCTGACACTCCTGCTAGGAACCCTTTGCCTCCAGCTCCCTGCCCTCTTGGGAAATCCCCTCTCTCTCTCCTCCACCCTCTTCCTACACACACACACACACACACACACACACACACACACACACACACACCCCTGCCATTCTGTCTTCAGCTATTTTCAGCCGGGCATGGTGGCTTATGCCTGCAGTTCCAGCACTTTGGGACGCTGATGTAGGAGGATCACTTGAAGCCAGGAGTTCAACACCAGCCTAGCAACGTAGTGAGACCCCCATCTCTACAAAAGAATAAAAAAAATTAGGCACGAGTGATGTTCACCTGTAGTCCCAGCTGCTCAGGCAACTGAAGTGGGAGGATCAGTTGGACCCAGGAGTTTGAGGCTGCATTGAGCTATAATGGCACCAGTGTACTCCAGCCTGGGCAACAGAGCAAGACCCTGATTCTTTTTCTTTTTCTTAGAGATGGGATTTCTCCATGTTGCTCAGGTTGGTTTTGAACTCCCAACCTCAGGTGATCCACCCACCTCAGCCTCCCAAAGTACTGGGATCACAGGCATGAGCCACCAAGCCCGCTGAACCTGATTCTTTAAAAATAGATGTATTTTTATTCTCACTTCCAAGAAGTGGCTTCCACAGGCAACGTGGACCATTGAGGTATTTTTCTAAACTACAATACTTTTTCCTCTTTAAAGTTACTCAGTTGTCAGCTACTAAAATTACAATGTTCATATCCCCAGGGTATTCTATTGTGGCTGTCACTAAGAAATCCTCATAGATCTAATTTCCAAGAGCTTCAGAATTCCCTCAAAGAAGGAGCCAACCTAACCTCTCCAGAGACAGTGGTCACCTGTTCTGAAACCTAACTCTGTCACCTCGCAGGTGGGAAGAAAAGAACGTTGCCAGGGCCAAGTTCATGATGTTCTAACTGAAGGGCAGGCTTTTGCTCAGGAACAGGAGTCAGGAAATATTTGCTTTTGTAAATAAAGTTTTATGGCAACACACACCCACATCCATTAGTTTGTGTACTGTGTATACCATTTTAACTTTTGAGTTAAAATGGCAGAGTTGGCCGGGTACGGTAACTCATGCCTGTCATCCCAGCACTTTGGGAGGCTAAGGCAGGTAGATCACAAGGTCAGGAGATTGAGACCAACGTGGTAAACCCCAAGACCAACTTGGCCAGCATGGTAAAACCCCATCTCTACTAAAAATACCAAAATGAGCTGGGCATGGCGGCACATGCCTATAATCCCAGCTACTTGGGAGGCTGAGGCAGGAGAATCGCTTGAACCCAGAAGGCAGAGGTTACAGTGAGCTAAGATGGTACCATTGCACTCCCGCCTGGGCAACAGCAAGACTCCATCTCAAAAAAAGAAAAAAAAAATGGCAGAGTTGAGCAGCTGCAACAGAGGCCGTATTGCCTGCAAAGGCTAAAATCTTCACAATCTGGCCTTTTACGGAAATAGGCTGCTGACCCTTGGAATGGAAGTTCCAGCCCCGAGCCCCAGCTCTTCACGTGCTGGGTGTGTAGCCTTGGACAAGTCAGTGCAGCTCCCTAAGTCTGTTTCCTCATCAGTAAGCTGGATCTCCATCAGTCCCTTTTATGTGTTGCTTATGCAACTGAAATGACTTCATACATGTGTAGTGCCTAGTACATACAAAATATTTAGTCCATATCAGTAGTTATGATGTTATTTAGAAAATAAAGATGGCAGATTCTGCTTCACAAGTTTACTTGAAACAATGGATCATGCCTGTGCAAACAGCTGGCAAAGAACAGTATAAATATGTTTAAGTCAGGTGCACTGGCTCAGGACCATAATCCCAGCACTTTGGGAGGCTGAGGTGGGCAGATCACTTGAGGTCAGGAGTTCGAGACCAGCCTGGCCAACATGGTGAAACCCCATGTCTACTGAAAATACAAAAATTAGCCAGCTGTGGTAGTGCATGCTTGTAGTCCCAGCTACTTGGGAGGCTGAGGCTGGAGGATCGCTTGAGTCCAGGAGTTCTGGGCTGTAGCGTGCTATGCCAGTCGGATGTCCACACTAAGTTTGGCATCAATATGGTGACCTCCTGGGAGCAGGGGACCACCAGGTTGCCTAAGGAGGGGTGAACCTGCCCAGGTTGGAAATGGAGCAGGTCAAAACTCCCGTGCTGATCATTAGTGGGATCGCGCCTGTGAATAGCCACTGCACTCCAACCTGGGCAACTCAGCAAGACCTCGTCTCTTAAAAAAGAAAATATTAGCCAGACACAGTGGTGTGTGCCTGTAATCCCAGCTTCTGAGGCTGAGGCGGGAGAATCACTTGAACCCTGGAGGTGGAGGCTGCAGTGAGCCGAGATCATACCACCGCACCACTCCAGCCTGGGCAACAGAGTGAGACTCTGTCTCAAAAAAAAAAAAAATGTTTACAATTGTTATAAATATCTTCTAGGCTTTTGAGACCATTCTTTGCTTCTTAGTACTGTTTAGATTTTGGAGCTTTGAGTGTTGATGATCTTCCGATTTCAGAGGAAAAGGGATCCTTTCTCCAAACCCTCTCACTGACCAATTCAGGGGACCACAACCCCTGACCCCCAGCTGGGTCTTGAACCTGCCTAGAACTATCATCCAACTATTATTTGGGCTATACCCTGCCACTTCCTCAGTGTAGGCGCTCCAGAAGCCAAGCCCGTTTGCCATTATTTTTATTTATTTATTTATTATTTTTATTTTTTAAAGATGGGGTTTCACCATGTTGGCCAGGATGGTCTCAATCTCCTGACCTCGTGATCCACCTGCCTTGGCCTCCCAAAGTGCTGGGATTATGGGCATGAGCCACCATGCCCAGCCTTATTTTATTTATTTATTTACTTATTTATTTTGAGACAGAGGCTCACTCTGTCACCCAGGCTGGAGTGCAGTAGTGCAGTTTCAGCTCACTGCAATCTCTGCCCCCAGGTTCAAGCGATTCTCATGCCTCAGCCTCTTGAGTAGCTGGAAATGACAGGTGAATGCCACCACACCAGGCTAATTTTTGTATTTTTAATAGGGATGGGGTTTTGCCACGTTGGCCAGGCTGGTCTCGAACTCCTGACCTCAGGTGATCCATCCGTCTCGGCCTCCCAAAATGCTGGGATTACAGGTGTGAGTCACCACACCCAGCCCCCACATGCCTTCAAATACTTGTATTACCTTTGAACCCCCCTACCCAGAGCCCATTAAGCAGGAATCTACTCCAAGGTATGAGCACACAGGTTTGGGGCAGGGGGAGGATCTTAGGGGACCCTCATGGGCTGTCCAGAAGCCTGCTGGGGGTTGGGGGGTGGTGATTGGGATAACTGACACCTGACATTGCACCACTGACTTGCTTCCCTGGAAGGTGTCATTTAAGTAGGTTAGGTCCCGTGAGATACAGCAGTCTCTGATTCTGTGACTTCATGTTACAGCTATTAGCTGAGCATCTAATACAAACTAGGCCCTGAGGATACAGCAATGAAGAAGTCATGGCCTCTGCCCTTAGCAACTGCCCCGCCTGTCTTTTAATGGAGGCAATTCAGCCCCATAAGGAGTCTTCATATTCTCCCAGGATCTAAGTCCCACTACAAAACACCATGCTCATGACTTGGAAGATGACTGCGGGCCTGGCTGTGTGATGCATAGCTGGTAGGAGTTAAGAGTGACAGCTCTGGAGTTCCTTAGATCAGCGCAGGACTGGCTACATAATTTGCAAAATGGAAGTCTGAGTCCCCTTGTTCCAAAGTTATTAAGGCTAGAGTGCAGTGGTGCTGTCACAGCTCACTGCTGCCTCGACCTCCTGGGCTCAAGCCAGCCTCCCTCCTCAGTCTCCTGAGTAGCTGGGACTACAGGGGCGTGCCACCATGCTTGGGTAATTTGTTTGTTTGTTTTAAAGAAATGAGGGGGCCAGGCACGGTGGCTCACACCTATAATCCTAGCACTTTGGGGCTCCAGGGAGGTAGATCAATCACAAGGTCAAGAGTTTGAGACCAGTCTGGCCAACACAGTGAAACCCCATCTCTACTAAAAAAAAAAAAA
>NW_022436991.1:412032-415697 GCF_009761245.1 Sapajus apella
AAAAAAAAAAAAAAAAAAAAAAAAAAAATACAAAACATTAGCCAGGTATGCTGGCACATACCTGTAGTCCCAGCTACTCAGGAGGCTGAGGCAGGAGAATCAAGTGGACCCAGGAGGCAGAGGTTGCAGTGAGCCGAGGTCACGCCACTGCACTTCAGACAGGGTGACAGTGGGAGACTCCATCTCAAAAAAAAAAAAAAAAAAAGGGTCTGGCTATGTTGCCCAGGCTGGTCTCCAAATCCTGGTCTCAAGCAATCCCCATGCCTTGGCCTCAGAGCAGTCAACTAAGTGTGGGTGCCCACCCCCAAAAACAGCCCTGCATCCGAGATCACACTGCTTGCCCGCTGGTTAGCCTTAAATACCTCTCTTCACCAGCCCGAGCCTCAGTTTCCCCAGCCTGAGATGTCAATGAGGTGCACCTGTGGTTGGTTTCGGCCATCAGGTGGGATGAGGCCTGTCAGGCGTTTAGCACAGAAGACAGGCTCAGCCACGTGACAGATGATCCTGGCCTGCTGTGGCTGTCAAATTTCGTCTTACAATACTAGTTCACATTTTAAAATATACAAAAAATAATAATACTTCACATTTATTATTCTTATATAATAGCTAAGACTTATATAGCACATTGACAATGTCAGGCGCCGTGCTTAGTTCTTTACAGACGTTCATGTATTTCACCCTCACCGCATCCCTATGCTATGCCCTAATATTCTAGTAACTGTAGATGGGGGAACTGAGGCACACAGAGAGGAAGTATCTTGGCAGCGGTCACCTGACCACTCAGCAGAAGAGTCCACGTTCAAACACCGGACAGCTGGCTCCTGGTCTCTGTTCTTCATCCAACCCATTGTTGGGGCTCAGAAAACGATACCCCAAAATATGGCTCTTTGATGTGCCAAACGAAAGCAGCTTTAAGGTGTCTCCAACGCCACCCCCGCCCATCCTGTTTCTCCATCCTCTGTCCCTCTGAATGCGCAGGAGGAGGCTGCTGCCTGGAGTTCCCTCATCTACCTGGAAACCACACCTGCCAAAGAGGAACACAATTGCCTTCGACTCTTTCCCAGAAATGTCATTAAACAGAGAAGATGAAAACTCGTATCACAGAGGAAGAGAATGAAATGAAACACCACACCTGGAGCCCAGAGAGACTTCGTCCCAAACTATTCTGTGCACTCTGGTCCCATTTGACCCCCTAAAGCAATTACTCACTGACCATTGTCCCAGCATCAGACCCACTCATTTCTCCTAAAAATCATTTACTACCCCTCAGAGTGGCTACCCTTCCCCCATCTCCCTTCTCCTGTGATGGAGGTCTTTATTTCTATTTTTATATATTTTTTGAGACTAGGTTTCAGTCACCCAGGCTGGAGTGCAGTGGTGTGATCTCAGCTTACTACAACCTCTGCCTCTTGGGCTCAGGCAATCCCCCTGGCTCAGCCTTGTGAGTAGCTGGGACCACAGGTGCATGCCGCCACACCTGGCTAACTTTTTTTTTTTTTTTTTTTGGTGAGACAGGGTTTTGCTATGTTGCCCAGGCTGGTCTCAAACTCCTGCGCTCAAGCAATCCACTTGCTTCGGCCTCCCACACTGCCAGGATTACAGGGTTTTTAAGTATCTGGACCTCACTGGGTTACTGGGTAATCATTCTCCTGCCACTCCCCTGGCATTTATGCATGGTGAATAAATTTATACACCTTTTTCTCAGTCTTGAGAAAAAGGTGTATAAATCCACCTGTTCTCAGTCTTTTTTTTTTTTGGTAAAAAAATTTTTTAAATAAATATAAAATAGCCGAGCACTGTGGCTCAGACCTCTAATCCCAGCACTTTGGGAGGCTGAGGCAGGCAGATCACCTGAAGTCAGGGGTTCAAGACCAGCCTGGCCAACATGGTGAAATGCTATCTCGACTGCAAATACCAAAAAAAAAAAAAAAAAATTAGCTGGCCATGTTGGTGCATGCCTGTAGTCCCAGCTACTTGGGAGGCTGAGGCAGGAGAATCGCTTGAACCCAGGAGGCGGAGGTTGCAGTGAGCCAAGATTGTGCCACTGTACTACAGTCTGGGTGACAGAGTGAGACCCTGTCTCGAATGAATGAATGACAAGGTCTCGCTGTGTTGTCCAGGAAGGTTTTGAACTCCTGAGCTCAACTAATCCATACCTCGGCCTCCCAAAGTGCTAAGATTATGGGCGTCAGCCAACGTGCCTGGCCTGTCAGTTATTTTCAGCAACCCTTTAGAGGGTGAAGGGGCAGCCTTCCCTTGCCTCCTATGCTATATGTTCTAGGAGCTGACTCATGACAGACACCCATGCACGCTCCCTTCTGAGATCCTGACACCAAGTATTCAGCGTGAAATTTTCATCGTAACGGGATTATTTCCTTGCTTCTTTGATCTGTCTCCCCTGACTCAACTGTAAATAAGCCCCGTGCGGGCAGGGGCTGTCTGGCTCCCTGCTGTACCTCCAGCACCTGACACCCAGCGCAGCACACATCTGTCCAGTGAAGGAAGGCCAGAAGCAGTGTCCAGCCGCAGCGACTCAACCCAGAAGCAAGAGCCACAGCTCTCTTGATTTTAGCCTGCATGATTTATAAGCTTGTTTTAGGCAGCATTCGGTGGCATGTGCCTGTATCCCAAGCACTTTGGGATTTGGGCGGCCAAGGCAGGACAATCGCTTGAGCTCAGGAATTCGACCCTGCAGTGAGCTATGGCAGTACCACTGCAATCCAGCCTGGGTGACAGAGAGAGATCTTGTCTCAATTAAAAAAAAATGTTTTGGGGCAATCTCCAACAACTCAGGAAACCGTCTAACTGGTCCCAGGCTTTTCTTGCTTGGGGCTCCCTGACACTGCAGGTGGAGAGATTTAAGGGGCGCCTGAGAGCCCAGCCCCATCCTGGCAGGCTGCAAGGGGTGGTTGGGGGGGTTTGTTCTGGCAGCAGGGCCAGCAGCTGTCTGCAGGCCTCTCAGTGCCTGCCCTAGCTGGCCAGCGGGGCCCCGCTGCCACCCCCCACCCCATGACGCAGCAGAAACTGAAACCAGAGTTGGCCCCTGCTGGCTGGGAATGATCACCCACTGCTTCCCTGTAAAACCACTGTCCCGGGGGGCTGGCAGGCAGCTGGTGCCCAGGTCCAGCACAGGGAGGCCTGTCAGGCGAGTGCCCCTCGAGGCCAAGGAGGTGCCCTGGCCAGAAAGGGGGGTGCTGGGTCATCGTGACCCTAAAATGAGAAATCCGAGCTATGGATGGATGCAGGAGAGAGAGAGTGAGGGGTCCCAGTGGTGTCAGTGAGGAGGAAAGGGTGGCTTCTCGGCCCCAAAAAGGAAGCTGTGTGACACCAGTTTTGTCATGCTGGAGCCCTCTACAGATCTGAACTGGCAATTTCCCCCTCTCCCCTTGCCCCTTTCCACACAGACTACAGGGGTGTGGAAAATCCCTAAGATAAACAAGAATTCTTTAAAAGTGGACCTGTGGGCCAGGCGAGGCGGCTCACGTCTGTAATCCCAGCACTTTGGGAGGCCGAGGTGGGCGGATCACGAGGTCAAGAAATCGAAACCATCTTGGCCAACATGGTGAACCCTTGTCTCTACTAAAAATAGAAAAATTAGCTGGGCGTGGTGGTGGGCACCTATGATCCCAGCTACTTGGGAGGCTGAGGCAGGATAATCACTTGAA
>NW_022436991.1:415797-430543 GCF_009761245.1 Sapajus apella
ACCCACTCTTTTTTTTTTACTAATAACAATTGATGGGAAAAGGACCCTTGTCTCCCAACCCTAAATGGAAAATTAACCAATTGCCTGAAATAGAAATCAGCAGTGCAAAGAACACCTATTAGAATAATTTTCACCTTTAGCTAGGCACCCTTTAAAATCAGAGATGGGCAAATCAGACTTGGGAGGCATCTATTCCGAGTTATGGGTTTCATGCCTGAGGGCTTGGTGGCTCAGAGAGGTTGACTCACTTGTCCATGGTGACACAGCAAGGCAGCCACAGAGCTCAGTCTGGAATGCAGGCCTAGCTGATTCCAGAACCCCAGGCTCAGGGCTGGGCTGCCTTCTCCCAACCATCTGAATTTCCTCTGCAGGTATTCGGATTATCACCTTTCATGTTTAATGCCTGGATTACCCCATTTTTTTTTTTCTGAGACAGAGTCTGACTCTATTAATTACCAGGCTGGAGTGCAGTGGCACGATCTCAGCCCACTCCTACCCCGTGCCGCCTCCTGGATTCAAGCCATTCTCCTGCCTCACCCTCCCACGTAGCTGGGACTACAGGTGCCTGCCACCATGCAAATTTTTTGTATTTTTAGTAGAGACGGGGTTTCACCATGTTGGCCAGACTGATCTCAATCTCTTGACCTCATGATCCACCCGCCTCAGCCTCCCAAAGTGCTGGGATTACAGACATGAGCCACTGCTCCTGGCTGGACTACCGCATTTTCAAAGCACCTTCAGAGCTTATACATTGTTAGAGCTCATTATAACATCGGATACATCCAAGAAACCTTTGAAGCTGGAGCAGGGGGTGTTGCCCCTCCCTTGGTGTATGGGGAAACTGAGGCAGCGAGCAGGAAAGTGTTGTGTCTCAAGGAGCTAGCAGGTGAGCCAGGACTGCCCAGGGCCCCCTGCCAAGGCGATGATCCTGGGAGGCCCTGGCTGCAAGGACCAGGCCTCGCCAAACAGGTAACACTTGTTTCCACTTTCCCCACCTCCCGCCACAACCCCCCAGAGCAAATGCTGACGCTGACGGGGAGCCACAGCTGAACCCTTTCCCAGGCCGGATCTCGATGTCTGCCCCTGGAGGGCAAAAGCACATTTAGCAATCAGTGTGTGCGCATGGCGTCTTTGAATTTTCACAGTGAGAACCAGTTCTAAGCACAAGAAGACATCTATCAGGGACCCAGAAGACACTACAGCGGGAGAGTTTGGGGAACAGCTTTCTCTCTTCTTTTATTGCTGGAGGAACTCCGAGCTGAAGGCTTTCCGGCCCAGGGACCCCCGAGGAATACTGCAAGAGCAATAAGGATTTTTAGGGGCATTATGATAGTGGAATGGAAACACATCTGCCCCCAAAAGTCCCTCATTTTCCCTGCGGTAACGAACCAGCTGGCACGAAGTGGTAGCTCTCAGAGCACCAAGAGCCAAAACTAAAAGGGAAAAAATGTACAAAGTTAGAGCAAACTTTAAACAAGTGAGTGCTTTCATGGTGTTCGGCGGCTCCGTGCCGGCTCTCGAACGGACCTCATCTTCTCAATAATTGGCCAAATAGGTCTCAATGCAGCTGCTTCCATACAGAAAACCACACATCTGGAATCCCAGAGCAGGTTCCCAGAACGGATACAAGGATTATTCCCTAAAGCCAGGCGCATCACAGGAGACACGAGACGTTTCCCCCAAACTTCAAGTGACTGTTCCAGACCCTCATTAATGATCTAAGTGAACGACTCCTTCAGCACCTCCTCCTCTGGAATGTGAGAAAGTCAGTCCCCTTGGAAAAGCTGATGAAAATATCTGGTTTCCACAACACAGAAGGAAGGGCTAAGGCTTGGGTCGGGGAGTTGAGTGCCTATCGCTGGTGGGGCAAAAGGGGCAAAGCGGCCGGGTGTGGGGGCTCACGCCTGTAATTCCCGTACTTTGGGAGGCCAAAGTGGGAGGATTGCTCGAGGCCAGGAGTTCGAGAACAGACTGGGCAACATAGCAAGACTCCCCAGTCTCTACAAAAAATAGCCGGGTGTGGTGGTGTGCGCCTGTTCTCCCAGCTACTCAGGAGGCTGAGGCTGGAGGTTCGCTTGAGCCCAGGAAGTTCAGGCTGCAGTGAGCTGTGATCGCACCACTGCGCTCCAGCCTGGACAACAGAGTGAGACACTGTCTCAGAAAAAAGGGGATAGGTTTTACTGCTAAGGTACCGGGTATCATCTCTTGGTCCAGCCACCAAGATCTGAGGAGTAAGGAATCCAGGGTGTCTTCCCCAGGGTCTATGACCTTTTGAGGCTCCTTCAGGCGAGTGCCTCCTGTGCCAGCCAGCACCCTCAGAGCTGGGAAAGGGTTAATCCCTCCACATGGCTGACTCCGGAGGAGGAGCTGACTCCACAGGCTGGCATATCACACTGGGCCATCTCAGAGAGGAGAGGGCCTGAAAACAGCCTCTGTGAGTTCTGTGAATGAATGGAAGTGAACTCACTGCCTTCAGATTGAGAACGGGATGAAAAGGCATCCCCATCCAGAACAGACTTCCCAGTGGCTGGCTGACTCTCTGGCACCCGTCGAGTGGCCCCGAAGCTCTGGCAGGGACTCTGGGCATCTATACCAGTGAGCACCTGGCCATCTCGGCCAGGCCTGTGAGGGAACGATTCTATCCTTGCCATGTGACAGCCGACAACTGGGGCCCAGATCTCTTCTTTCAAGTAGCACCTAAAATATTCTCCGGGTTAACCTAGGGCTAAATACAGCATGGCCTAGGAGCACCGGGTCTGGACCTTTTAACGCCATTCTAAGATATGATCGGGAATCCACGAGGCCTTTGGGTGGCCTGGAGTCCAGTTACTGGGGCCAAATGGGAGTCCCTTGGGTTTGGCTGACTCAGGGCTTGGTGCGACTTCCTGGAGCAGGCACATTTTGGTGCCAGGGCAGGGAGGCCGCAGACTGTTTTCTTCTGTGTTTTAGCCTAGAATTCCAGCCTCGTTCTCACTCTGGGCCGACCCCCAAGGTGGCTTAGTTGGTGCCCCTCTTTCTGTCCACCGGGCCCACTTCTTTCCGCTTCCAGCCTGTAGCCCTGCCCCTCCTGGCCTGGGTTTTCCTCTCAGCCTGATCAAAGTAAAGTGCTCAGCTCCCAGGTGGGAGGCCTCCCCGAGTTGGAGGAGAGACCAGCAAACACCTGCACAGTAACTCGCACGTGCTGTGTGTTGTGTTGCTGGCTGGGAGCCACGCCTCCTAGGCCCACCCCAAGTCGAAGGATTGTGGCCCTAGTGCCAGAGAGCAAGGGCCGGGGGCCGGGCTGCATAAGCGCAGCTTTGCCTCTGAATCTTCGAGAGCCACATTTGCACTCACATAGGACAGCTTTGTTCCGAGCCTGTGGGACAGCCTCGTCCGTTCCCCTTTGAGCATTTACAAGGCTGAGTTTAGCAAAGGGGGTTCTGCTCTTGCCAGAGCCCACAGGGTCACCAGGCTATGAAACCCTGCTGAGTCTCTGGGGAGACTCCCTTTAAGAGCCAAACACCCCATCTTCTGGCCAAATTGCTGCAGGCTTCATCCCGGGAGGAAAGACCCCCAGGCACCTGTCTGGACTTGTCTGGGCACCAGTAGTGGCTCTAAAGCCACGTCTGGGCCTTGGCTGGCAGTGATCTTGGCTGTCTTGGGCACTGACACCAGTGCCAACAGGCCCAGCCCCGATCTCACGCGTGATTCCAGCAAGAGAGCCTCGATTTTGCACATCTCTGAGAAAACTTTCATACCACGCCGCACAGCTAACCTCAGGCTCAACCAGCCGCTAACTCTTCTCCCTGCCCAGGCGAAGTCCCCATGAAAAGCCCAAATCTGTCTCCCCCACCCCATCTTCCCAAAGCATTTTTTAAATGGCTTTCTTCTAACACCCAAATCTGGAGTTTTCACTTTCCAGGGAGGTCCATTTGCTGCAGTGATGCGGCCTTTCAGGGACACTGAGAAAGAAGTTTGCTTTGTGGTTCCGTAAACCCAGATGTTTTATAGAAGGAAGATGATGTAAAACCAGAAACTTTATTTTAAAGCTTGGTAAATATGTACATATGACTCCTACAACTGGGGACACTGGGAAGGCAGCATCTGAACACTGGCTGCTTTGAAAAAAGACCAGGAGAAGGGGAGAAAGGGTCAGCTGGGAGATGGGGTGATGGAGGGAGCCCCAAGTCCATTGCTTCTAAATTATTTCTTCAACGTCCATCTCTTTACCTGAAAAGTCAGCTTGGCTACTAGGCCTGAAAACTACGTTGTTTATATCATGTCTGTGTCAGTGTTTTTGTTCAGGGTTTATTTTCACCTTGTTGCGATAGAAGAAGCAAAAAGAACTCTACATTTCCTGTGTTTGGGGTGCTCAGGCGAGAAAGAAAATGCATGCTGAAAGTAATTGATCAGCAATGTTTTGTTTGTACACGACTCATTTTCTGGCAAGTGATTTTAAGTACCAAGTTGGCCTTAACTTTTCACTGCACTCATTTTTAGCCTCGTGGCCAAAACAGCTGTATTGACTCTACAATCTGAATTAAAGGCGGGTGAGCTGATCGACTTTTAGGAAGCTATCTTTGATATGGCAAGAATTTTCATCTTTCTGTTCGTACCATGAGGTTGGGGAGTTGCTAGCAAGAGAAACAGAGAGTGTTCTCTTGGAGGGACTTTTCCAACTTTCATTGGTTTGAGTCACAAATGCATATTTTATTTTTAAGGAAGTATCATATTCATTGCAGAACCACCTCTAAATATGTTACCTCTTGCCATACCTTATTCTTTGCTATGGAAAGATCTTTTTTGCCTGAGATCAGCTATGGCTTGAATATTGCTAAGAATGAAATTCAAAGTTGCTTTTTTTTTGTTAAATCTACACTTCTTTGGGGGTGTGGGGGGGAAACAACTGCTTAATGAAGTTTCTCACACAGAAGCAAAAAGAGAAAAGCCAAAATATATTCAGTGTATCCAGCAGTTCCATGTTGAATTTTTTTCCCCTTATTGGTTGAGGGGGGTGTGTAGGAGGGTGGTGGGAAAGATCTGAAAAGAAGCTGTGATTCTTTGCTGAATTAATGATGACTTCTCACTGCAAAATGCTGATTTATAATCTCTTCACCATACTAGACTGTTTCCAGACTTGGGGCGGGGGGAGGGGGGTTTGCTAAATGTATTCATAATTACATGCACAGTTTCAGACAGCTGAATATAAGTGATGCTTGTGCTGTTGCGAATGCTCACCATTAAAGCAGAAATCGTTTCACATTTACCACTAAATTCTGTCTGATTTTGCACACTTAACAATTCAGTAATTTTAACATTCAGCTTCGTCGTCTCGATTATAGCTCAATATCTTGGAGAAACAGTCAGTGTTCCAGCCTCGTTAATTCACGTAAAACACCCTATTTGTGGAAGTATCATTAAAGGCTAATTTGATGAGATATCCTTATTTAGCAAAGCAAATAGGATTTGACAGTCAGCTCCGGGTGGCGATTCAGCAAAGCACAAACAGAATTCACAACGTGACAATTTCCTATCCGTGAGCCTTGCTGGAATTGTGGACTCCTGAAAATTGTGCTGTTTCATCGTGTCCCATACTAAAGAGAAAGAACTCTGGAAGTAAAGAACTGTTTTTGCCAAGGCAGCACAAATGTCATCTGTGTGTACATGTGGCATGTCTTTCAAAATACTAAATCTTCTATCAAGAATGCTGTGTTCAGAAATTTTTTTCAGGTACAGCTCACTTTTCTATTCCCTGCTGTGTAGACTTAATTTAAATCTAGACTTGCAAATAACTTAGGGTGTGTGGATGTCTATATAGGTTACAACTAAATAGGGTGTGTGTGTGTGTGTGTGTGTGAGTGAACACGCTGAAGCTTAATGTTCCGAGAGGGGCATTTATTCCCACTACCCTTGCTTTACAGACATCCCCTGAACATATTATCCAGTCTTTTATAAAATGCCTGGCTGGGTGCAGTGGTGGACGCCTGTAATCCCAGCACTTTGGGAGGCCGAGGCAGGCGGATCATGAGGTCAGGAGATCAAGACCATCCTGGCTATCAGGGTGAATCCCCATCTCTAGTAAAAATACAAAAAATTAGCTGGGCATGGTGGCACACGCCTGTAGTCCTAGCTTCTCGGGAGGCTGAGACAGGAGAATCACTTGAACCCAGGAGGTGGAGGTTGCAGTGAGCCGAGATCGTGCCATTGCACTCCAACCTGGGCGACAGAGCAAGTCTCCATCTCAAAAAAACGCAAAACCAAAAAACACATTCAACAGCAAAGTAGCAAAGAGTTGCAAAGATGTGTTGCAATTCCAGGTGGAAGCAAACAGCTGGTTGCTCTTAATTCAACAAACGTAAAGACAAATCTAATGACATTACAATTCATAATTTCAGGAGTGCCTTATTTGGGGGTTTCAAACACTTTCCCACAACTGACATCCTACGAATTCCTTTCCAATCCAATCTTGTCCCTTAAACCACTGTGGGGGTTGTCGGGGGGATGTACTTTCTCTTCCTTGCATCGTTTTGGGGCCTCCCAAGGAGAGAAGCCCTCGGAAAACACAGTAGGTTGGGCAAACGGAGAACACACACATATAAGAATACCGCCCTCGAAAGGACCTTTTAGTTTTATGGAAAGTAGCAAACCTCTCCCTGACTTTTCCCCCCAGCCAGGTTTTAGACGCGCTGCCTGGGGGTGGTAGCTCTCTGCCCTCACCCTCCTGGGACTGCCGGGGCCTGAGTCCCTCGCTGTCCAGAATGACCCCAAAAGCGGGACTTTGAGGGCCAGTTGGATAAAAAATAAACTCATCTCGCCCTCAAAACCCCGATTCTGGGACCACAGCCTCTAAAGCCTCTTTTCTCAAGAAGTGAGTCCCCTTCATGGCTGACAGCACCGGGCTAGGCCACCTTGGAGGCAGGAGTTTGGAGAATCCCGGATCAGTGAAGGAATTGTTACTGGGTGTTCCCTCGGGGACGGCGGTTCATCTCACCAAAATGCCAGCGGGTCGCTGTGGGAGAAGGGGGCATTTGCCCACCCCATGGCTGAGGGCAGGAGAATCGCTTATTCCGGGGTGCCTCTTCACTGCCGGATCAATCCCCAATCTCGCCCAGCAAACAGGCCTGAAAGCTTCCCAGAGAACAAGAGGGGCTCCCCAAATGTCCCTTAGCAGCGCATAAATCGGGTGTCCCATGTGCCTCGTACAGTCTCCCCCACTCCCATCTCCAGCTAAATAAAGTTTGGTTATTTGTGTCCTTAATCGTCTCTCATTAAAGTCAAATTTGCTGCGCGCCCAAATTGGGGGAAATGATTTCCATTTTAATAGCTCATTTGGCCTCTGGGTTCTGGAAGGGCCATTCCCCCACGCACCTTTTCTCCTCATTTTAACCCCCTCCTTTTTCACAACTTCTCCTAAAAATAAATTATAAATATGGATGTGTCCTCAGAGGACATGAGCGGCGCATTCCAACGCTCCGCTTGGTGGGGATTGGAAGCAAAGAGAAACCAGAAACGCCACTCCCCCCACTCCCAAATCAAAATGCCTTTTCCTTTTTTTTTTTTTTTTTTTCTTTTTTCTAACTTCTTTTCCTAACTTGGTGTCGTCTCGGGCACAGACACCCCGCTCCGCACCCCGGAACCTAGTTTGTTTTTTTTTCCCCCTGTCCTGCAGAAGCTAAAGCCAACGCGCTATGGCTGCCTGCTCTTCGAGGGGAGGGCGCAGACAACTTTATTTGGGGGGAACGGCGGTAACTCTCCCGGGACGGTGGTTCCCGGCTGGTCCGGAATCCCCGGGGCCCGGCCCCAGCAGTGGCCGCCGCCCATGCCAGCGGGGACCGGGCGCACGTGGAGCAGCGGGCGCGGCCGGCCTGCTCCGCGCGCGGCATTGAGATCGGGGTCACGCAGCGAGTCAGTTTCCCGAGCGGGCTTTCCGGGGTGGGGGCGGGGAGGCGGGCGCTCCACCGCCTCGTCAATTTCCAAGCCCCGACAAGAGGGAGACAGGGGGCGGCCTCGCCCCCCTTCCCACCTCCTGGCCTCACATGCCCTCCTGGGGAGCGGGGGAGGGGCCGGGGAGAGGGGCCGGGGGGGAGCCCGGGGTGGCGGCAGCGGCGGCGATCGCAGCCCAGACAACCGTCTCGCGCCGGGTCCCGGGAGAGCCGCGCGCTCCCCTGCGGCCACCACCCCACTCCAGTTCCCATCCACCCCGCAGGCAGCCGCCCCACACCCCTTCGGCCCCGGGGGCCTCGGCACCCACCTGCCGCGATCCCTGCCCTGGCTGGGGGAAGGTGCCAGGCGGGAAGAAGGGGAGCACTCACCGCCGCTGCCGCCTCCGGGGGTGCAGGGGGCCCCCCCCAGGGCTGCGCCGTCCCAGTCTCCTGGCAGGCGGGCGCCGGGCGGGGGGGCGCCCCGCGGGCCCTGCAGCCTCCGACTCGATTGGAGCCCAGCCTTAAATCCTCCACAGTGGAAAGCTGGGTACTTCCAGAAAAAAAATCCGCCCCTCCCCAGACGAGATCCAAGTGATGGGCGGGGAGCGTAGAAAATCCTTTTCTGCAGAGAGCGCGCAGCCGACGGGGCTGCACCCGGCCTCCACGGTCCGCTGCCGCCACAAAGCCGCGCCCCCGGTCCCCCCCGCCCCCCCAGCGCCCTATGGCCGGCCCGGGGCGGGGGCTGGGCCAGCCCGGGGTTGGCCGCGCTGGGGAGGCGGCGGGGCGGCTCCTCCCCGGCCCGGGAGAGAGGGCGAGAGCTTGGAAGCCGAGCGCGCCCGCCCGAGTGGGGGCTGGGGCGGGGGCGGGGGCGGGGCTGGGGGCCGAGGTGGGGGGGCGCCTTCCTAGAAACCCTCGCCAAATATAGTCAGCGGATAGGGGCATTCCTAGAAATGCGGCGGCGACGTCAGCCTCGACCTGGGAGCGGGGGGGCACAGCCCGGGGTGCTCCAAACTCGGGGGACGGAGGAGGGGAAAAGAGTCCCCACTTCCAGTACCACCGCAGCCCGGAGACGAAGCCGAGGCCGGGCTTCCCTCCCGAGGGGAGTGCGGAAGTCTTCCAAAGGCGCTTGAGGTATCCCGGAGCTGGGGGCGCATCCACTGAAGATTCAGACCCGGTCTGCCCCCGTCTTTCGGGAACACCCAGTGCCAGTGTCGGTGCCAGCTGGCGCTTCTGGCCCTTCCCCCAATTTTCAGCACCACCCCCCCTTACACACACAACCCCCGTGAACAAACAGTAAAAGTAGGTGCAGCATCAGGCCAGGTCCCCAAGCCTCCTACACCCACCCCTGGGCGGTCCCTCACCTCCTCTGGGATGGCTGGAGCCCCTGGATGCCCAGGGTTGTAACTGCACAGACATGCCGTGTTCCCAAGAACTCCCCCAAATACCAACCCCCTTCGAGCCAGAAAATAAAGTTATGCTTCCTACTCCCCAGTCCAATGTCACTGTTGCTGCTTCCGGGGCTAAGGGCTCTTGGAGAGGTGCTGGAAATTGGGGGTAGGGCATAAGGATGTACCCGCCACCTGGCAAAGATCTTGTCTCTGGCGCTGACACTCTCACCAGCCATAGCTGTAATACTTTTCATTTCCCCGCAGTAAGGGAGACGCCCACCCCCCCATCCCCCCCTAAAATCTGCTCCACCCACACCCCTGCCCAGGGACCCCCATATCTATCACAGAGGTGGCCCCTCTTTCGCAAAGAGAATCCACATAACTGAGACATGACTTGCCCCTCTCCACCGCCCAGCCTCTCCGTGCGAAGACGTGACTGGCCTCAACCTCGCAGGATCATAAAAAATGTATTTTGCTGTCCTCTGTTGGCCAACTCGGGTCACACAAAACATACCACCCAACCCAGCAGGCAGTCCTGATGCCACAGAGGGGTCCCAGGGACCCCAGCCAGAGGGCGTAAGCTGCACTCCTGTCCTCCAGTCCTTGGCACCCCTGCCCTCTCAGCCCCCTTTCTTATCTCGCAGCCAACGCACAGGTCTTGCTGGTGTCCTCTTTTCCTCACTGGGCCCTAATTCTAGAAATCTGGAGAGATTTCTTCCTTGTTCTAGGGGAGGCAAGAAAGGCTGTGTTCACTCTGGACCAAGGGCACAGGGATCCCCAAAGGATGGTTTTTCCAGTAGCAACTTGGAGAGGAAATGTAGCAAAAAGGCAACAGCTGATCACTGTTAATAGCAGTCCCCATTCCCATAGCCCCAGAAGACCTAAGCACATGAAGACTACTAACTTACTGAACTGACCCATTTTCCAGATGAAAATACTGAGGCTAGGCCAGGCATGGTGGCTTATGCCTGTAGTCCCAGCACTTTGGGAGGCCGAGGTGGGCGGATCATTTGAGGTCAGGAGTTTGGGACTAGCCTGGACAACATGGTGAAACCCTGTCTCTACCAAAAATGCAAAAAATAATCAGGCATGGTGGTGAGCACCGGTGGTCTCAGGTACTCGGGAAGCTGAGGCAGGAGAATGGCTTGATTGTGGGAGGCGATGGCTGCAGTGAGCCAAGATTGTGCCACTGCACTCCAGCCTGGGTGACAGAATGAGACCCCATCTCAAAAAAAATAATTAAAAAAAAGACTGAGGCTTAGAGGTCAGTTGTTCACGGAACTAACACCTGCTTGTCCTCTGTGTGCCGGGCACAGCGCTGCTACTAGAGCCGCCAGAACTACGGTGGCCAACAGCACAGGTCCCTGCCCTCGAGGAACCAGACATCTGGGGGAGAGCCTTGAGTCAGCAGGTGAGCACTTCGCTGCCATCATGGTCCAGGCACTGTGGCAGAGTAAGGCTGGGCTTGGGGTGTCCTACCCTGGTCCTCCCGCGGGGGTTGTCTCTCTCCAGCCTGTAGCATCCTCGCCAGCTCTTCCTGCACAGTGCATTGAAAGAGAGAGGCTGTGTCTCCTCCTGCTGTGTGTGGCCAGCTTGGGGCCCCTGGGCACTGCTTCACCTCTCTGGGCCTCTGTTTCCTCATCGGTAAAGTAGGAGTCACAAGGCCTGCCTTACAGGACTTTTTTCTTTTTTTGAGACAGAATCTCTCTTTATCAACCAGGCTGGAGTGCAGTGGCGTAATCTCAGTTCACTGCAACCTTTGCCTCCTGGGTTCAAGTGATTCTCCTGCCTCAGCCTCCTGAGTAGCTGGGATTACAGGCGTGCACCACCACGCCTGGCTAATTTTTTGTATCTTTAGTAGAATGGTAGAGATAGGGTTTCACCGTGTTGGCCAGGCTGGTCTCAAATTCCTGACCTCATGATTTGCACGCCTTGGCCTCCCAAAGGGCTGGGATTACAGGCGTGAGCCACCGCACCAGGCTGCCTTATAGGACTTTTAGGGGGACTGCCTGAGACAGACACCCTGTAGGAGCACATGCAACAGTGATTGCTTGACCTTGATGTTATCACCTGGAGCAGGGGATGTGTGAGCTGAAACTGCCATGAAGGAAAACACTGGGGCCGGGCGCAGTGGCTCACACCTGTGATCCCAGCACCTTGGGAGGCCGAGGATCACATGAGGTCAGGAGTTCCAGACCAGCCTGACCAACATGGCGAAACCCTGTCTCTACTAAAAATACAAAACTTAGCCAGGTGTGGTGGCATGCCTGTAGTCTCAGCTATGCCAGAGGCTGACGTGGGAGAATTGCTTGAACCCAGAAAGCAGAGGTTGCAGTGAGCCAAGATTGTACCATTGCACTCCAGCCTGGGCGACAGAGCAAGACTGTCTCAAAATAAGAAAATGCTGGGCTGGTGGGAGGGGTGGAGTCGAGGCAGCAGACACGGTATGTGTAAAGGCCCGGCCACTCTGGGGAATGAAAATAGCTCAGCAGTGCTGGCTCAGGGGCCTCCAGGTGCTGCCCCTACCCACATCTGTGCCTTGAGCCACAAGATTCTGGAAGCTTACCTCATCTGTCCAATTCAGGCACTGCCCGGGCTCTGGGACACCTAGATGAGTGCAGAAGGAAAAACCAGGCCACTGAAGGCAGCCAGGGCCCAGCCCTTATCTTGCCATTGAAACCCCCTTCAGAGATGCCCCCGGATTCTTCTGAGGCCTGCCCTTGCCAGGCCTGGCTCGGCTTCCCGTGACTCAAGCGTGTGGCGGCCTGAAATCCAGGTCAGCAGTGGAAGCACCGCCAGACTCCAGAAAACAACCCAATCTCAGGCCGGAAACCCCGGAGGCCCACCCTGGCCTTCTCCCAGGAAGGATCCCCACCCGCACCCAGGTTTCTGGCCCCAGGGCAATGCCAAGGCCCCAGCTAGAACTAGGGAGCGGCCACACCAGGGAGAAGGAGCCCTGGAGCCCAAACCAGGGAAAAGGAGCCGCAGCCGGGCTGAGCCTCTGGGAAAGGCCTGGACTTCAGGCTCCCAGGCCTGCAGAGAGAGGGTGGGCGCAGGCCTCGCCTTGCCTGCCTGTGGGTGCTTTCCTTGGAGCCTGGGGACGGGGGACAGGAGGGCACCAGCTCCCAGTTACCGCCACCTCCTGAGCCTCCCAAAATAACCCCAATGAGAAACTTCCCAAGCAAACACACAAAAAGTATTGTGCGACCGGTTTTAAACACTTGCATTGAACAGATGTAGGCTTGTAAAACACAGACACACAAGGGTCCATTGGCATGTGACGATGGTAGCCATGGGACAATGATGGAATACAGGCGCTTCCAGAGGGATCTATGGGAAAGTTTTTTTTTTTCGTTTTTGTTTTTGTTTTTGAGACAGAGTTTTGCTCTTGTTGCCCAGGCTAGAGTGCAGTGGCATAATCTCAGCTCACTGCAACCTCCGCCTCCCAGGTTCAAGCGATTCTCCTGCCTCAGCCTCCCAAGTAGCTGGGATTGCAGGCACGCACCACCACACCTGGCTTTTTTTTTTTTTTTTTTTGTATTTTTAGTAGAGACGGGGTTTCACCATATTGGCCAGGCTGGTCTCAAACTCCTGACCTCAAGTGATCTACCCACCTCAGCCTCCCAAAGTGCTGGGATTACAGGTGTGAGCCGCTGCACCCAGCTTGGGACACAGTTTGAAATGGTGTGATAGCTCACTTTCTCGTTCAACCCCATCAGAAGGAGGCTGTGATATCCACCCCGTGATACCTTCTGGAGAGAATGTTAAGAATCTAATCTAGGCCTGACTCAGTGGCTAACGCCCATGATGGTGGAACTTCAGGCTTCGGTGGAAGGAGGACCACCTGAGGGCCAAGAGCTCAAGATCAGCCTGGAAAACATGGTGAGACCCTCTATCTCTACATAAAAAAAAAAAAAAAAATTAGGCTGGCGCAGTGGTTCATGCCTGTAATCCCAGCACTTTAGAAGGCTGAGGTGAGTGGATCACCTGAGGTCCAGAGTTCAAGACCAGCCTGACCAACAATGTAGAAACCCCGTCTCTACCAAAAACACAAAATTAGCTGGGTGTGGTGGTGCCTGCCTGTAATCCAAGCTACTTGGGAGGCTGAAGCAGGAGAATTGCTTGAACCCGGGAGGCAGAGGTTGTGGTGAGCTGAGATCGCGTCATTGCACTCCAGCCTGGGCGACAAGAGCACAATTCTGTGTCAAAAAACAAATATAAATAAATACAAAGCCAGGTGTGCTGGTGGGCACCTATAGTCCAGCTACTTGTGAGGCTGAGGCTGGAGGATCACCTGAACCCTGGAGTTGGAGACTGCAGTGAGCTATGATGGCACCACTGCTCTTCAGCCTGGGTGACAGCAATGTCTTGTCTCTGAAAACAAATGTAGTCTAAAAATCTTTCTGAATACAAGGTTTTAGGTCAAGTGGCTCTTAGAAGATAGATCCAAAGCCACCTAGAAACCAGAAGTGTCTTCACCCATCCCAACCTCAGACCCGTGACAGGGGGCAACTGGAAGGCCTTTCACTGTGCCCCTGCCCACCTGCCTCGATGGTATCTGCCCCTCTGCAAGGAATAGCAGAAATCTGGATCAAGGGTGGTGAAGTAAAACCACACTTTCTGTGGCCCAGGCCTTCGAAGCTGAGATGTCGGGTGATGAGAGCTGCCTACCCTTCCTTAAGGCCATCCAGGGCCTTATAAAAATGTTCCAGAGGCCAGGCACGGTGGCTCATGCCTGTAATCCCAACACTTTGGGAGGCCAAGGTAGGCGGATCACAAGGTCAGAAGTTCGAGACCAGCCTGACCAACATGGTGAAACCCTGTCTCTAGTAAAAATACAAATATTAGCCAGCCGTGATGGCACACACCTGTAATCCCAGCAATTCAGGAGGCTGAGGCAGGAGAACTGCTTGAACTCAGGAGGCGGAGATTGCAGTGAGCTGGATTGTGTCACTGCACTCCAGCCTGGGCAACAGAGTGAGACTCTATCTCAAAAACAAACAAAAAAAATTCCATAGGTGCGATGGCTCACACACCTTGGGAGGCCCAGGCAGGTGGATCACTTGAGGTCAGAAGTTTGAGACCACCCTGGACAACATAGTGAAATCCCCATCTCTAGTAAAACACAAAAATTAGCTGGATGTGGTGGTGGGAGCCTGTAATTCCAGCTACTCGGGAGGCTGAGGCAGGAGAATCAATTCAACCAGGGAGGCAGAGGTTGCAGTGAGCCGAGATGGCACCACTGAACTCCAGCCTGGGCAATACAGCAAGACTCAGTCTCAAAAAAAAAAAATAAATATATATATATATATATTTCCCTTGTAGAATATGTATATACATATATACACACACATATATATATATATATACACACATATATATGTGTGTGTGTGTGTATATATATATATATATACACTCATATACACACACACACACACACACACACACACACACACA
>NW_022436991.1:430643-445046 GCF_009761245.1 Sapajus apella
ACACACACACACACACACATATATATATATATATATATATATATATTCCAGTCTGGGCACAGTGGCTCACGCCTGTAATCTCAGCACTTTGGTGGGCTTGAGGTGTGTGGAGTGCTTGAGCCTAGGAGTTCACGTCCTGACGCTGTGCTGGGCATCTGCTACACCTGATACCACCTCACCATCAAAGCAACCCCTACAAAGCAGGAACTGTCATTTATCCCTGTTTGACAGATGAGGAAACTGAGGCCACAGCAGTGCAGTCACTTGCCCAGGCTCCTCAGTCCAGAAACTGCTAGAAGGATGCTGGGAAGCTCAGTGCAAGCTGCCAGCCCCCTCATGCTCAGCTTCTTGGGTGGTGACATCCTAACAGCTTCCAAAGGTGGGGAAGATGAAGAGAGGATGTGGCTTGCACAAGGCCCCCCTTTGGGTACCCACACTTTTGAGCAGATGCTTCTATGTCTTTGATGTTAAGGTCTGTCTGGAGCATCTTCTGCCAACCCTCTGTCCCCACGCCCTGGGCAGCTCCCCCACACCTTCCAAGCCCAGCCAGGAGCTTTTGTTAGGTCAGTACTGTCTCTGCTCACGCCCATGTGTATCTGTCCTGTTTTTTTACTTTTTTTTTTTTTTTTTTGAGGCAGGGCTCCCTCCCATCGCTCAGGCTGGAGTGCGGTTGTGTGATCTCATCTCACTGCAGTTTCGACCTCCCAGGCTCAGGTGGTCCTCCCACCTCAGTCTCTCTAGCAGCTGGGACTGCAGGCATGTGGCAACACCAGCTAATTTTTTTCATTTTTAGTAGAGATGGGGGTATCACTCTGTTGCCCAGGCTGGTCTTGAACTCCTGGGCTCAGGCGATCCTCCTGCTTTGGCCTCCTGAAGTGCAAAGATTACAGCCTTGAGCCACTGCTCCCGGCCTCTTGTGTCTGTCCTCTTCTTACCACATCATGTTCATTAGTCCTGTGCCATTCCTCTGTGAGTTCCGTGGGGAGGCCACCCATCTCTCGTGACCAGCAGCCCTGGCACCATGGCAGGTCTGGCACATTGTGGGGCACAATGAAGATGTATTAGAAAATGAATGACAGGCAGGCAGACTGCTTGAGCCCAGGATTTTGAGTCCAGCCTGGCCAACTTGGTAAAACCCCGTCTCTACTAAAAACATAAAAATTAGCTGGGCATAGTGGCGCATGCGTGTAATCCCAGTTATTTGGGAGGCTGAGGCAGGAGAATCTATTGAACCTGGGAGGCAGAGGGCTGCAGTGAGCCGAGATCATACCACTGTGGCACTCGAGCTTCCGTCTCAAAAAAAAAAAAAAAGAACATGAATAAAAGAAGAGGCCAGGCTGGGCGCGGTGGCTCAAGCCTGTAATCCTAGCACTTTGGGAGGCCAAGGCGGGTGGATCACGAGGTCAAGAGATCGAGACCATCCTGGTCAATATGGTGAAACCCCGTCTCTACTAAAAATACAAAACAGTAGCTGGGCATGGTGGCGCGTGCCTGTAATCCCAGCTATTCAGGAGGCTGAGGCAGGAGAATTGCCTGAACCCAGGAGGTGGAGGTTGCGGTGAGCCGAGATCTTGCCATTGCACTCCAGCCTGGGTAACAAGAGTGAAACTCCGTCTCAAAAAAAAAAGAAAAGGCCGGGTACGGTGGCTCATGCCTATAATCCTAACACTTTGGGAGGCTGAGGTGGGTGGATCACTTGAGGTCAGGCATTCAAAACCAGCCTGGCCAACGTGGTGAAACTGTCTCTACTAAAAAATACCAAAAAATTAGCCATGTGTGGTGGTGCATGCCTGTAATCCCAACTACTGTGGAGGCTGAGGCAAGAGACTTGCTTGAACCCGGGACATGGAGGTTGCAGTGAGCCGAGATTGCACCATTGCACTCCAACCTGGGTAATGGGGTGAGACTCTGTCTCAGGAAAAAAAAAAAGAAAGAAACTAGAGGAAGGCCAGGCACGGTAGCTCATGTCTGTAATAATCCCAGCACTTTGGCATTTTGGGAGGCCGAGGCAGGAGAATTGCTTGAGTACAGAAGTTCAAGACCAGCCTGAACAACATGGTGAGACCTAGTCTGTACAAAAATAAATTTTGTAAAAACTAGCTGGGTCTGGTGGCATGTGTCTGTAGTCCCAGCTACTTGAGAGGCTGAGGCAGGAGGATTGTTTGAGCCCAGGAGTTCAAGGCTGCAGTGAGCTATGATCAATCACTGTACCGCAGCCTGGGTGACAGAGACTCTGTCTAAAAAAATAAAATAAGGCTGGGCAGTGGCTCACACCTGTAATCCCAGCACTTTGGAGGCTGAGGCAGGCAGTTCATCTGAGGTCGGGAGTTTGAGACCAGCCTGACCAACATGAAGAAACCCGTCTCTACTAAAAATACAAAATGAAACTGGTGTGGTGGCAGGCGCCTGTAATCCCAGCTACTTGGGAGGCTGAGGCAGGCTGCAGTGAGCCGAGATCGTGCCATTGCACTGCAGCCTGGGCAGCAAGAGTGAAACTCCATCTCAAAAACAAAACAAAACAAAACAAAAAACACTAACGTAATTCTAACGCAAGTGAAAATGAAGAGTTGATCAACTTACCTATCGGCATAGCTTTTCCCTGGAAATCACATCGCTGGGGTTGTGGCAGCAACTCTCAGACCAATACCAACTTAAAAATAAATACACAGTTGCATTTAAAGTTTTTTGACCAAAGGTTGCAATTGGCAGCCCGCAGGCCAAGTTGAGCCCACAGATGTTTCATTTGGCCTGTGGAGAATTTAAAATAATAATAATAAATTTGACTTAGTGGCCAACATTTTTAAATCAGGAAATTTCATATTTTAAAAATCCAGATTTCTGGCTGCTCCAAAAAAAAAAGAAAGGATGATCTAAAAGATTTGGCAGCAGAGAGCGGGCGTTCCCACAGGGCCACACGATAGTGGTATATTTGTTGGGGTATGCTCGCTGCTGTTACAGACAACCCCAATCTTTCAGTGGCTTAGCACAATACATGTTTCTTTCTTGCTCATTTCACCACTATCCAAGGAGTAGCGGGAAGGCAGCATCCCCAGAAGACAGGGATAACATGGGGGGCATCCCAGCATCTATTCACCATGCTTTTCAAAGGAAGATTACGGGCTTGTTATTTGCGTGTTTTGAGAATGGCTACAGTTTTTTAATTTAGCAAGGCCTAAGTTTGGGGTTTTTTTTACCCACAGCAAGTAAAAATCAGCTTGCTCACCTGAATTAGTAGGGCAGGTTGGAAGCAAAAAAAAAAAGAAACCCGGAGTGGTGGGAAACGTTCGTTGTGCGGCAGCCTGGTGATTTGCTCAGCAAAACTCAAGTTGATGTGATATAAACAACGTCTGCTGCTTCCAGGGGCCTGCCACAATATTTTCTTTTAAGTGCTACTCACGCCTGAAATACACTTCTGGTTTTGAAATGTGGTTCTCAGCCCATGTACGTCTACAAACCACCCGCTCCCTTATTAAGAGTTCCATTTTTAATTCTCGAATGTAGGTTTCCTAAGCGCATGATGTCAGCCCAGATGGGGGACCTGACGGGGCAGGGGGACTGGAGGCCTCCTTTTGGAGACGGTCGGCGTGATGACAAAATGGGGCTTTTGCACTGGGATCTTAGCATCATCTCCGTTTAAGTGGGCACTCCACGTTAACAACTCTGCTTCCCAGAGCCCCGAGATCTGATTACTCTTTATATTTTCTTTTTTTCTGTTGTTAAGTTTGTTTTGCTGCAAAAATAATGAATCCAAAAGTCATAGCATCTCTTTGCCAAGGCCATGATATTAGGAAAAAAATTGAGAATTTTCTCTGCAATTGCTCCCCACCACTCACCCCACCTGGAGATACTAGCAACAGCACAAGGCATGGGGAAGCTGTCACAGGGGTGTGGACTTTCTCTACATCCCAAGAAGCCAGAACCAACCACACATATACACATATATGTAATGATAAATATGTGTATTTATTTTTACAAAAACAAGATATCAAAAATTAATTATACACTATGAATAAGTTTGAGAGATCTGCTGCACATAGATAACAGTAGGAGACGGTGCACCCAAACATTGGTTAAGAGGGTAGATCCCACGTTAAATATTCTTACCACCCACACAAAAGGACACACAAAAAGTTTTGGAGGTGATGGATATGTTTATTACCTTGATTCTTCTTCTTCTTTTTTTTTTTTTTTGAGACAGAGTCTTGCTGTTACCCAGGCTGGAGTGCAGTGGTACAGTCTTGGCTCACTGCAACGTCTGCCTCCCAGGTTGAAGTAATTCTCCTGCCTCAGCCTCCTGAATAGCTGGGATTTTGGGTGCGCACCACCACACCCAGCTAATTTTTGTATTTTTAGTAGAGAAGGGGTTTCACCATTTCAGCCAGGCTGGTCTTGGGCTCCTGACAAATGATCCGCCTGCCTCGGCCTCCAAAAGTGCTGGGATTACAAGGTAATACTTGATTCTTGATTGTGGTAAGACTATCAGCAGTTGCATGCATATGTCCAGACTCATCAAATTATACACATTAAATATGTGCAATTTTTTGGTATGTCAATTATACCTCCAGACGTCTTTAAAAAAAAACAAAAACAAAAACAGGCCAGGCGTGGTGGCTCACACCTGTAATCCCAGCACTTTGGGAGGCCAAAGAGGGTAGATCACCTGAGATCAGGAATTCAAAACCAGCCTGACCAACATGGAGAAACCCCATCTCTACTAAAATTACAAAATTAGTCAGGCATGGTGGCACACGTCTGTAATCCCAGCTACTTGGGAGGCTGAGGCAGGAGAATCACTTGAACCCAGGAGGTGGAGGTTGTGGTTAGCTGAGATTGCGCCATTGCACTCCAGCTTAGGCAGCAAGAAGAAAACTCCATCTAAAAACAAAAACAAAAACAAAAACCCAGAAAAACCCAGACTATCAACTTTTCTCATTTAACTGTATTCATTATCATGTCAAGTCAATCCGTCAATCATTCCTTTAACTGGCTTCCCACCATATCACGACACAGATGGCTCAGCATTTACTCAACCGTCCTGGCTGGCTAATGTTTAAAATGTTGTCTTCAGAACAACTCCATGACACAGGAAGCGAGTGAATGTGTGTCATTCCGAATTTACAACGTGAGAAACTGAGGCACAGAGCCGTTAAAGTGGCCAGTCCAAGGCTCTCACCAGTTCCTAAGAGATGTGGGGGGCAGAGCAGAGTCTAGCACTGCTCTTGCTTCATGGCTCCACAAAGTGTCACTGTTGAACTTGCTCCTGCACAGCCTCTGTTGCCCCACCTTGCTAAAAATAGGATCCTCACAGGAACCTAGCTTCCCTCTCTTGCTTCAGAAGTCCTGTGAGGCTGGGTGTGGTGGTGCACACCTGTAGTCACAGCTACTTGGAAAGCTGAGGCAAGAGGATTGTTTGAGCCCAGGAGTTTGAGGCTGCAGTGAGCTATGACTGTACTACTGTACCCAGCCTGGGCAATAAAGAGTGAGAAAATCTCAATCTCTAAAAAAATAAATAAATGAAAAGTTCTGTTAAACGCTATTCTGCCAGTAATTAACTGCAAATAACAGGAAGGTGGGTTGGAAGAATTTAATTCCTTCTTTCCCAGGAAGCCACAGGCTTCTTAAGCAACTCTACCTCCTCCCTCATGTGTAGTTATTTTGCATACTGAGGTCCCAAAGTATCACCCTAGGCTCTGTCTCTACTGCCTCTCTTTCCTCCCCAACCCCAGCATCAGAGCCCATCTTATCTTCCCTTTACACATCCAACAGAGATGAGGGATTGATTCTGCGAAAGAACAAAGACAGTTGACTTCAAGGACACCTTCAGACATGAAATTCATACAGAAGTTATAGAAATCCAAACATGGCTTTTTAGATTCATGAACACACGTGGTTTAAATGAACACAACACGTCTTGCTTATTCAGACACCTGATCAGCTTTGCCTGTTTAAGTGTAAACAGAACCTGAATCAAGGATTTAGCTCACTAGTTTCTGTTACTGCAGCGTGTGCCAAACTGCTCTTGCAGCTCCGGCACCCCCAGATTTCAAGCAGAAGTTACAGTTTTGAGACCTGTGTGTCATCTTTCAGGCTTGAAAATAAAAAAAATAAAACAGCAAGCACTTCTCCCTACACAAATATATATATCCTTCGTCATTTTGTGTAAGTTTTTTTTGCATAAATGGTATCTACAGCATATTATGTAAATTGTGATTTTCTTATGTATTCTCCACCTGATGCAGACTGGCAATGGTGGGGGAGAATGGGCTCTCTCCCAGGGTGATGTCACACAGAAGGAGTGCTGGTCTACTCTGTGGATGGGGAGAGAAAGACAAGGATAGGAAATCTGGGTGGACAATTCCATGCTCTTCACAGATACTGGCCTAACTGCCCAGGAGCTGTGGTCTTTTTTGGGGGGGGGGGGGGGGGTTGAGTTTCACTCTTGTCACCCAGGCTGGAGAACAAAGGTGCGATCTCAGCTCGCTGCAACCTCTGCCTCCTAGGTTCAAGTGATTCTCCTGCCTCAGCCTACCCAGCAGCTGGGAGACAGGCATACACCACCACACCTGGCTAATTTTTGCATTTTTGGTAGAGACGGGATTTTACCATGTTGGTCAGGCTGGTCTAAAACTCCTGACCCCAGTTGATCCACCTGCCTCAGCCTCCCAAAGTGCTGGGATTACAGGCACCCAGCTCATACATGACCTTTGTGGCACCTCTTCAAAAAGAAATGAATGGGCCAGGCATGGTGGCTCATGCCTGTAATTCCAGAGCTTTGAAAGGCTAAGGCAGGAGGCTGAGGTGGGAGGATTGTTTGAGACCAGCCTGAGCAAAATACCGAGACCCCCCTCCCAAAAAAAAAAAAAAAAAAAAGCCAGGTTTGGTGCTAGCGTCTGTCGTCATGGCTACTTTAGAGGCTGAGTTGGGAGGATCACTTGAGCCTAGGAGTTTGAGGCTGCAGTGAGCTATAACAGTACCATTGTACTCCAGCCTGGGCAATAGAACAAGACCCTGTCTCCAAAAAAGAAATTAAGATTAAAAAATAAGAAATGAATAGATGCTCCAGTGGAGAAAAGAGAACATTTATTTGCTTTAATTTTGAATTGTTCTAATTTGCCTGTGTCCCCAAAGGTTATTGTTGTGTTTGGGTGGGGGTTCTGGGGAACAGGGTGATTGTGGGGGTGGGGGGAATTGCACAGGTAATACAAACAAATCATCTTGAAGAAAACCCATACAATATACAGCACATGTTTACCCGGTAATTACGAAGTAAAGGAACCCAAGGGCCAGGTGAGGTGGTTCACGCCTGTAACCCCAGCACTTTGGGAGGCCAAGGTGGGCAAATCGTGAGGTCAGGAGTTCAAGATCAGTCTGGCCAATATGGTGAAACCCTGTCTCTACTAAAAACATAAAAAATTAGCCGGATGTGGTGGTGTACCTGTTGTCCCAGTTACTTGGGAGTCTGAGACAGGAGAATCACTGGAACCCAGGAAGTGGAGGTTGCAGTGATGGCGCCACGGCCCCCCAGCCTGGGGGAAGTGAGGGTCAAACCAAAAAAAAAAAAAAAAAAAAAAAAGGGAAGAAGGAACCCTTTCAATAGCTTTTCTAGTCCACTTCCTTCCCAGGGGATGGTGCTATTTTGGTGTGAATCCTTCCAACCCTTGGCTGGTCCATGGGGACCAGCAGCACCAGTATCACCCCAAGCCACTTCTTAGAAATGCAGCATCTCGGGCCCCACCCCAGACCCGAGTCACAAAACCTGCTTCTTAGCGCCATTCCCCAGGTTGAAGTGTAAGAAGTACTGGTGTTTGCTATTTTTATATCATTAACTTGCCTATTTATATACATGTCTACACACCGGCTCCTTCCTGGGTTGAGAACATGGCTGTCATGGCTGGGCGTGGTGGCTCAAGCCTGTAATCCCAGCACTTTGGGAGGCCGAGGTGGGTGGATCACTTGGGGTCTGGAGTTCAAGATCAACCTGGACAACATGGTGAAACCCCTTCTCTAACAAAAATACAAAAATTGCTGGGTGTGGTGGCGCGTGCTGGTAGTCCCAGCTACTCGGGAAGGCTGAGGCATGAGAAACGCTAGAACCCAGTGGGTGGAGATCTTGGAATGAGCCGAGATGAGATCGTGCCATTGCACTCCAGCCTGGGTAACAGAGAAAGACTCCATCTCAAAAAAAAAAAAAAAAAGGTCGGGCACGGTGGCTCACGCCTATAATCCCAGCACTTTGGGAGGCCGAGGCGGCGGATCACAAGATCAAAAGATCGAGACCATCCTGGCTAACACGGCGAAACCCGTCTCCACTAAAAATACAAAAAAAAAAAAAAAAAAAAAAAAAGCTAGGCTTAGTGGCACTTTCCTGTAGTTCCAGCTAATCGGGAGGCTGAGGCAGGAGAATCGCTTGAACTCGGGAGACGGAGGTTGCGGTGAGCCGAGATCGTATCACTGCACTCCAGCCTTGCGACCCAGGGGAGACTCTGTCTCAAAAAAAAAAAAAAAGAAAGAAAGAAAGAAAAGGAAAAAAGAAAAGCAAATGACCCGGGCCCAGCTCAGAGAGCAGCTGAATGCGGAAGCTCTGGGGCGGGGCCCAGCAATCTGTGTTTAACGAGCCCTCTAGGGGAGGCTGATGCAAGCTCACAAGTGTAGAACCTTTGCTGTGGAAAGGGGACACTTACCCCCGGCCGCTCCTTCTCCCTACCTCTCTCCCTGTCACTTTGCGAGAGCCCGTTCTGGCCAGGCCAGTTCACCGAGGGACGCGCAGAGTCCAGTTTCACCAGGCACACACGAGACGCTCCACGACTGCTCCACCAGCTAGGAATCTCGGACTGATACAGGCTTCCCCAAATTCGCTCAAGCTGGTTTTCAGAGTGCACCATGTAGCCGTCCTGGGGTTTGGGGGTCACTGAATAACGTCTTCAAAGGCATTCCACAGCCCCGCGGTGCATCCTTTGTGATGCAAGGAAAACTTGTGCGACCTGCCTGGAGCTCCGTATACGGAGGCCGCCTCCACAGCAGCCTCTCCAGGCAGCTGCTTCACAAGCGCCCATTTTACAGAGGGACAAGCCGAGGCTCAGAGAGGGAGGTTTCAGATTTGCGCGTCAGCATTGCTCCAAGTCTGGGCAGGGCTGCTTCTCTTTCGAACGCAATGACTACAGTGGATTTCCTTTCAAAAATAGCAAACCAGACAGACACCAGCTGACTCGGGGTGTGGGCTCTGTACCAGACAACGGCAGGGCTTTTGTTAGAGCGGATAAAATTGGATATTCCTGTGCAGAAGTATGTGGAGGGGCCCTTAAGCCAAACGCCAGCAACCGAAGGCCTCCTTGCCCGAAGGGTGTTAGGGTTCCCTGGGGCCATGATCTGCAGGCGATCCTTCGAGTTTTCGATCCCCGCCCACTCCCGGAGCCCTCCACTTTCTCCCAGGGTGTGAAGCGCCCCAGGGGTAGCAGGGGGTGCTGTGTGTAGGGAGCCTATAGACCGAGCCGGCCAGACTTAAGGCCCAGACTCCCAGAGGCTGGAACACCCAGACTTCCACCTTCTGTGAGGGAAGGAGGGGAGCTTGAACTCAAACCCTTGGAGGAAAACAGTTGGGCGGATCTGCAGTCCAGGAGTTAAGGATCCCCTCGATGAGTTCGGCAGGAGTCGACCACTCCTAAAAAGTCTCCACCTTACAGGGGAAGGCTGGTGGTAGGCACGGACGGGGTTCGAACCCGTGATCTTCGGTTTACGAGACCGACGCCTTACCACTTGGCCACCGCGCCTGCGTTGCGATGGCGGCCTCGCAAACCTCTATGCTGGCGCGGCTCCCGTGCGCTCGCCCCGCGGGCACGAGCGCGCACGGTCCCCTTCCCGGTGGCAGCCGGCGGGGCGGGGCTTCAACGGGCACGCGCCGGCGAGCTCCGCGGCTCGGGAGAGGGGCAAGTGGGGTCCTCAGTCTCCTGCAGCGGGCTCGGGGACCCCTGGCGCTAGGGCGCGGCTGGAGCGGTGTCCCGGGGGCCCTGCGGGACAGGCCGGGCGCCGGCCGGCGTCTCAGAGCCCTGGTTCGAATCCCAGCTCCTCCAGCGTTCCAGAGCCCTGGGGCGGCTCGAATCGGAGCCTCAGTTTCCCCTCTATAGAGTGAGGCACTCAGGAAGCGAGGAGTGGTGGCAGTTTTCCTTATCAGCCCGACTTCGGGCCCTCCACCGCCGCCTTGCAGGGAGCCCTCGCCCAGCCAGGGTTGCTGGATGGAGGCGTCAGAGTTAGAAAGTAAAAGCTCCTGGAATCCCCGCGTTTTGAGAGGCCGGGGCGGGAGGATCGCTTGAGCCCAGGAGTTCGGGGATGCAGGGAGCGGAGATCGCGCCCCTGCACACCAGCCCGGGCGGCAGAGCGAGACCTTGTGTTAAAAGAAAGAAGGAAGGGAGGGAAAGAAAGAGCCGAAAGTTTCTTCTTCCCCCAGTTTACCTGTTTAGCCTGGATGTGTCCTGGTCCCAAGACCAGCGCAGCACCCGGGATTTTGTTAGAAATGCAACTTCTCTCCCGCCCAGAGCTGCTGACTCAGCGGCTAAGTCAGCCCCAAGGCACCTGACTGTTTAGTACACGCTCATATTTATGGATTCCAACATGCCCTTTGATTTCCACACCAACAGACTGATTTACTGTTCTCTGCACTTTGAGTTTTCATGAATTAATGTATGATGTGTTAATTCAATGGCTTTTGGTAGATAATACAATATAATCACCACAACTAATAGCGGCATTGTTTGAGAAATATAACAATTTCTATTATTCATAAATGTGATGTATAATATTAGCACAATAGAGCAAATCACATATACTGAAGTATATACTGTAATTAATGTGATTATTATGCATGGGCGAATTACCTTAGTCTCCAGTAGCTGGATGGATTTCCACTGAGTGGCTGTGCTGTAATTGATTTAATCTGTTGCTGGGAGCTGGGCATTAGGTTGACTGGAGGTGTTTTTTTGCTCACAGAACATTCTGCTATGTGTGTCTCTGCCTGCTGGTACCAGTGATGCTGTAGGGTATATAGGAGCATAAACTAAGAATGTCCACAGTATACCAGGCAGGTGTACAGGCAAATAGGAAGCTGAAAAATACCAGGGAGTTGCTTTAAATGTCAAGGTTTGGGCAGGTGAGTGGAAAAGGCATAATTTTCCCTCCAGGCATTAGGACTTCCACTTCCACCTGGAGTGCTGTGGCTGTAAGTGCAAATCACCTGGTAGCTCCCCAGTTAAAAGAAAAAATTGGAGAACATTTTCAGAAAACGTGCATTAGCAAGCATTGCTTCTGAATAGCAGATGATGATACTGGCTTCACTGTTCCCACCTTTTTTATTTATTTATTTTTTTTTGTGGTGTTTACTGGGTTGTTGGAATTATTGTGCAGAAGTGGCAGAGGCTTAAGAAAAGAAATTAGCAAATGAAGGAAAATCACATGGGGGCTGAGCCCAGAACTAACTGGGAGGTAGAATGGAAATTGAATTTTAAAGGGTTCTTTTAAAATCTTTGTCTTCCGAGGGAAGGGAGGCAGTTAAAAGCTTCAGGTGTCCCAGGCACAGGAAAAGGGGTGTATGTACCTTGATCAGCAGGCGGGATGCCCTTTGTATCCTCACGGTCTAGGGTGCCCTCTGACCCTCTGTGAGCCCTAAAATAGAGCACACAGGTGGTAGGTGTAGAGCAGATAAGCCCATTTATCTGGCAGGTGAAAAGGAGACCCGACAGGCTTTGCAGCACGGATACTTCGATGGTGGATCTCTCTGTTCTGGCCCTGGCGTCTGCACAAGGTAGGTCCTCAACAAATATTGTCGAAGGTGCCAACATGCGTTCCCTTCCTTCCACGTGGTTCTGGGGACCCTTGGACCACCGTACCAGCAAATGTCTCAGTAGTGAACTTTCAGCAAGCCTTTTGCTGACCAAGCCACAACCTTCAATTTCTCGGTCATAGGAATTGGCCAACGTTCCCCCTGACTGAGAAACTAAGCAAATATTCCCTGTGCCCTGACAGGGTCCTGGGTCCAGGTGAAGTCCTGATGGCACACAACAGTGACCCAGTCCCTGGCTTCCCAAATGCTAGGGCAAGAAACCAGGGTTGGCTGAGGCAGACGGTGGTTTCAAGGGACTAGAAAGGTGGTATTTTAGGTGAGAAAAAGTCAAAATTGATCTGGTGACAAAGAGAAGTGCCATTATGGAATACTTTTGATCTTTTTGTTTCTTCTGTATAATTAAGTTGTCTAGATCTGAATAATTTATAAGCATCCACTTTTCCTTTGTGTGAAAACTTAGGCACTCTTTTCTGTTTTAGATATATATTCTAATTTGTCATTTTTCTTGCACCTCTATTTTCCTGTGCCTATCTGTAAAGTAGAAATTCTTAGGCCGGGTGCAGTGGCTCGTGCCTGTAATCCTAGAACTTTGGGAGGCCAAAGTGGGCAGATTGAGCTCAGCAGTTTGAGACCAGCCTAGGCAACATGGTGAAACCACGTCTCTACTAAAATACAAAAGGTTAGCTGGGCGCAGTGGCGCATGCCTATAGTCCCAGCTATTTGGGAGGTTGGTTTTTTAAATCTGAGCCCATGCACTTAAGCCCAGAAAGTGTGTGAAATCCCCAAAAGTATATATAAAGTTCGTAGGTACTTTTCTTGGAAAAGGGATGTCGCAACTTACCAGTTTTGTTTGTTTTTTGAGACAGAGTCTCTGCTCTGTTGCCCAGGCTGGAGTGCAGTGGTGCCTTCTCAGCTCACTGCAATCTATGCCTCCTGGGTTCAAGCGATTCTCCTGCCTCAGCTTCACAAGTAACTGGGATTACAGGCTTGTGCCACCATGACTGGCTAATTTTTGTATTTTTAGTAGAGGCGAGGTTTCACCATGTTGGTCATGCTGGTCTTGAACCCCTGACCTCGCAATTTGCGTGCCTTGGCCTCTCAAAGTGCTGGGATTACAGGTGTGAGCCACCACGCCTGGCCATCATCAAGTTTTCAAAGAGACCTCTTGAGGGTCTTAGAAGGCTGAATGCCTTTTTACTTCCTCTCTCCCTTTCTGATGGTACCTGATTAACCTAAGCCCCAGCAAGATACAGTATCTATATAAAGTGGTTTAGCTACAGCTGTGGGTGCCTAAAAATTTGTTTCAGAACAATACAATGGCAATGTTGCCACACGTTCTGCCTCCGGGGATGACCCGGGCTTCTCCCAGCTCCATCCTGGCTCACCTTGCATACCTGGTACCAGCTGCCCTCCATAGAGTGAGATGCCCTTCCTGGCCTGTGAGGGGCTTGCACCTGTGTTACCTCAGCTAAGCCTTGGCAGTGGCTGGGCCTCACCTGCAGATGTCATTGAAAATGCAGGCTGATTCGGTTAAGTCTGAGCTGGGCCCGTGGGGGTTGCATTTCTAACCTCCCAGCTACTGCAGCTGGGCTGGGGCCTCACTTTGGGAAGCACTGTTAAGGAGTATTCCTGGAGAATGCCGGACGAGGTGGCTTGCACCTATAATCCCAGCACTTTGGGAGGTCAAGGTGTGCGGATCACCTGAGGTCAGGAGTTCAAGACCAGCCTGACCAACATGGAGAAACCTTGTCTCAAAATACACAATTAGTCGGGTGTGGTAGTGGGTGGCTGTAATCCCAGCTCGGGAGGCTGAGGCAGGAGAATCGCTTGAACCCAGGAGGTGGAGGTTAGGGTGAGCTGAGATTGTGCCATTGCACTCCAGCCTGGGCAGTAAGAGCAAAACTGCATCTCAACTGGACTAAAAAAAAAAAAAGGTGGTATTCCTGGAGAAATTCATTTCCTTGTGGAAGAGCAAAAACTCTCAGACTTGGATATTTCGGTCATCTGAGGTCATCACAGCAGGGTTTTTACTAACACCCTAAATAAAGATTTTACCTAAAGAAAGCACAGTTAGCTACTCACAGTATCCCAGCTTCTTGAGGCAGGGGCACTGTGTTGTGAGGGATGGGCAGGGTTCTTTTTGCTTTTTTAAAGAGACAAGGTCTTGATCTGTCACTCAGGCTGGAGTGCAAGGGCACAATCATAGCTCACTGCAGCCTCCAACTCCTGTGCTCAACTGGTCCTCCTGCCTCAGTCTCCTGAGTAGTTGGGACTACAGGCACATGCCACCACGCCTACTTGGCTAATTAAAAATTTTTATTATTTTACCTGCTGGGCACGGTGGCTCAAGCCTGTAATCCCAGCACTCTGGGAGGCCGAGGCGGGTGGATAACGAGGTCAAGAGATTGAGACCATCATGGTCAACATGGTGAAACCCCGTCTCTACTAAAAATACAAAACATTAGCTGGGCATGGTGTTGCGTGCCCGTAATCCCAGCTACTCAGGAGGTTGAGGCAGGAGAATTGCCTGAACCCAGGAGGCGGAGGTTGTGGTGAGCCGAGATCGTGCCATT
>NW_022436991.1:445146-494048 GCF_009761245.1 Sapajus apella
TTTATTTATTTATTTTGAGACGGAGTCTCGCTCTGTCACCCAGGCTGCAGTGCAGTGGCATAACCTTGGCTCACTGCAAACTCTGCCTCCCAGGTTCAGGTGATTCTCCTGCCTCAGCCTCCCTAATAGTTGGGATTACAGGCATCTGCCACCATGCCCGGCTAATTTTTATATTTTTAGTGGAGACGAGGTTTTACCATTTTGGCCATGCTGGTCTTGAACTCTTGACCTCAAGTGACCCATCCACCTAGGCATCCCAAAGTGCTGGGATTACAGGCATGAGCCACCGTGCCCAGCCCTCATTTTAAAATTATTCTGTAGAGGTGGGGGGATGTTGCTGTGTTGTCCAGGCTGGTCTTGAACTCCTTGGCTCAAGTGATCCTCCTGCCTTGATCTCCCAGAGTGCTAGGATTATGGGTGTGAGCCACTGCGCATGGCCTGAGCACCGTTTGTTGAGATGATTACCCTCTCCCCATTGAATTGCCTGGGTACCTTTGTTAAAATTCCGTGAGCTGTGTCTGTGTGGTCTATTTCTGGTCTTTTTATTCTGCTCTGTTGATCCATATGTCCATCTTTATGCCAGTTACCATCAGGCTTGATTATTGTATATTTATAGTGGGTAGTGAAATCAAGTATTGTAAATCCTTCCACTTTTTCTTTTACAAAATCGTTTTGCCTGTAATAGATCCTTTGCATTTCCATATAATTCTTAGAATCGGCTCATCAGTTTCTATAAAATGCCTTCTGGGATTTTGATTGGGAATGTGTTGAGTCTACAGATGAATTTGGGGGAAATTGATGACTTCACAATATGGAGTGTTCCTATCCATGAATATTTCATTTCCCCATTGTTTGATGCTGATGCCTATGAGTCTTTAATTCTGAATTCATTTCTTTGGAATTTAATTATGTGAGTTTTCTGTGATTTTTTCAGTGGAGGAGTAGTTGGAATGGTGATGGAAACTGCTTTCACCTCCTTTTAACACTCTGTCCAAGCAAAAATCCCTGCCATGTGTGGGAATTCTGTCAGCATTGGCCAAATGCAGCGGGATGTGTGGTCTGTGTAACCAAAGATCTGGCTTGAAAAGGGAGGTGAAGATGATTGTTTCAACACCCTTAACAAATAATGGCAACCACACTCAAAATGTTACCGGGATGAAAAGTAGATTTTTTCTGCACAGGAATTACAGTTGTACAGGATGCCCTGGTATCACCTCATCAAATCAATCTTTGAACCTCTGTAACCTTGGAAAATATCTGTTTAAATTGGTTCGTTCCAGAGCCAGAACAAGATCAAGTTGGCAGCTATGAATAATAAAAAGTTTTGTTCTTTTTTCCCTTTCCTTCCCCCCCCCCCCAGATAAGCTCTAAAAAGGTCAACCAGATTATCTGAGCTACAACATTAGCATGCAGAGTAGACAATGGGTTGATCTATATAAGAAGCAGTAGACAGTGAAAGAACAAAATTGCCATTTCTCTTATCGTTCTTCCTGCATGGAGCAGAGGGCCCCTGCCCGCCCAGCTGTAAGTTCTCTTCTTCCCTCCATTCTCCTCCTCTTTCTCAAGGTTGACCACTGTTAGGAATTTACCGGGAATCATTACATATCTTTTCCTTTGCTTTTGTGTTGATATCAATTTATCCATAGGAAATACAGAGTTATGGGTAGGATTTTTCTCCCCATAAATAGTGTCGTATTATACACATTTTTTTGTGTACATTTTTAAATGTACATATTTTGGATTCTATAGAGCCCTGGAGGTCCAGTCATATTCTCTGTGGCTCTAGCTCATTCCTTATTTGCTGCATTCTAATTCACTAGGTGACTGCACCACAGTTCTAATAATTCCCTGGCTGGGTGCTGTAGCTCACTTCTGTAATGCCAGCACTTTGGGAGGCCAAGGTGGGCGGATCACCTGAGGTCCGGAGTTCAAGAGCAGCCTACCTGACATGGTGAAACCCTATTTGTACTAAAAATACAAAATTAGCCGGGTATGGTGGCACACGCCTGGAATCCTAGCTACTTGGGAGGCTGAGGCAAGAGAATCTCTTGAACCCGGGAGGTGGGAGGCAGAGGTTGCAGCGAGCTGAGATAGCACGACTGCACTCCAGCGTGGGCGACAAGAGTGAAACTCAGTCTCAAATAATCATCATCGTCCCCCTGTTGCTGGCCACCTAGCTTGTTGGGAATTTTTCTTAGTTACAAACAGCTTCTTTTGCATTGCTGTAGGTGTCCCTCAAGCACTCCTGTGGACTTCTTGGCCATAGATACAAGGTCAATTGCTTTCCTAAGATGACCTCTCTCTGTCGTATTTTACCAGCCTTATCTGCTGAAAATATCTGCTTGCTGGTGAGTCAGCTGGCCATTGGTCCCACTGGACTCCAGGACTGATGTTCGCTTTTGCTTGAGTCTGTCTCATTGTTAGCTTTGCGTGGGGTTATTTGAGAGGAGGTGGAAATAATCAGCCTCACCGTTTGTGTGACAAGGTGGCTGACGTTTACCCAGCTTCTTGAGACATGTGTTACGGGTTCGGGTACACTGGTACCAGACCATATTCCTCTGGTTCTTTTTAATGTTAAGAGCTTGTGTAAGACAAAATAGATAAATTCCAAAATTAGTTCTTTAACATATTTTGCTACTTTCTATCAAGTGGTGGGAGAATCTCACATGATGAATGATGGATGATGTGCATTTCTCAATATAGAAAATAATCATTTATTTCCCTTTATGTTTGCTCATGTTATACATTTCAAAAACTCAGACTTTTACTCATATTATCCAGGAAATAACTTTCGTAGATAGTCACTTTTTCCCAGACCTTGTATTTTAAAACCCCTGGTACATAAATGACACAATCTTCTGGGTTGCAACTCTTTAATTTTGTTTTTAAGAGATGAAGTCTCACTCTGTCACCCAGGCTGGAGTACAGTGGCTCAATCTTGGCTCACTGCAATCTCCATTTCCCGGGTTCAAACAATTCTCCTGCCTCGGCCTCCTGAGTAGCTGGGATTACAGACGTGTATCACCAGGCCCAGCTAATTTTTGTATTTTTAGTAGAGATGGGGTTTCACCATGTTGGCCAGGCTGGTCTGGAACTCCTGACCTCAAGTGATCTGCCCACCTCAGCTTCACTAAGTGCTGGGATTGTAGGTGTGAGTCGCTGTGCCTGGCCTAGGTTGCAGTTTTTTCTTAACCAGTACAGTTTTTGGTGAATTTATGCTTACTCTTGGGCTACGGTCCAGATACACACTCAAGCAGTATACATGTGGTTAAAGATGGGATCTATGTTATGAAGTTTAAAGTGTTTAAAAATGTCATCTCCTGTCATCAGACACCAATTATCATCTCCTTAGTTTTTGGTGTGGGAGGTGATTATTCGCAGTGCTGTTCTTGGCAACTTGAAAAGATAAATGGGTGGAAGGAAATGAGTGAAGTGTGATGAATTTACTTACTGAGCCAAACATACCTTTTGTGTGTTTCCCTTGCAGCTTTGCTTTAGTGCTGTAAAACTGTAAATGTTCATGTGAAACTGAGGTGTGAAAATGTCGAACATGACCTTTATGTTTTTCCTTTTTCCATTATGGACACATTGGAACTTCTGGATAGAAACACGAATAACATTTTATCGGAAACATCTCGTTGTTATTTTTCATGCTACTTAAAATGCTGTCATTGTGTTTTCTTTTAAAACTTTGTCTTGGTAGCTGCTTGTTGGATGCTAGCTTATTACCCTGGAAGTCTAAATGGGTTTTCTGTGGTATTTACCTCTGCATCTTTCCCATTTGTTATAGTATATTTGTATTTAATCCTCTGCTATCTTTAAAAATAGGTGAGGCACAGTATCTCATTCCTGTAACCCCAGCACTTTGGGAGGTCAGGGCAGGAGGATCGCTTGAGCCCCGGAGTTTGAGACCAGCCTAGGTGACATGGCAAAAACTTGTCTCTACAAAAATATACAAATTAGCTGGGTGTGGTGGCATAAGCCTGTAGTCCTAGCTACTCAGGAGGCTGAGGCTGGAGGATCACTGGAGCCCAGGAGGTTGAGGCTGCACGAGCCATGCTGGTGCCTCTGCACTCCAGCCTGGGTGACAAAGACACCCTGTCTCAAAAAAATGAATAAATAAAAAAATAAAAATAACATGAGGGAAAATACTTAGAGAAGGTACAAACTGTAGTCAAACCTCATCCCATCTCAAATGAAAGGTACTAGTTCCATCCAGGTAAAGACACCTGTAGAAATCTAGGTGGTCTCTCTTTTTGTTTTTTTTCCAAATTGAGTTGTTTGCATTGTTGTTTCTTTATGTTCTCTTGTCATCCTTCTCTCCCACCCCCAACAACTGCCATTCTGCCTGGTCACCGTATGTTAGTTTGCACATTTTTTTTTTTTTTTTTTTTTGAGACAGTCTTGTTCTGCCACACAGGCTGGAGTGCGATGGCACTATCTAAGCTTGCTGCAACCTGTGCCTCCCGGGTTCAGGCTCTTCCTGTCCCTCAGCCTCACCAGCAGCTGGGATTACAGGAACCCTGCTGATTTTTATATTTTCAGTAGAGACGGGATTTTGCTATGTTAGACTGGTCTCAAGCTCCTGACTTCAAGTGATCCACCCGCCTTGGTCTCCCAAAGTGCTGAGATTACAGGCGTGAGCTACCACGCCCAGCTAATTTTGTATTTTTAGTAGATACGGGGTTTCACCATATTGGTCAGGCTGTTCTCAAGCTCCTGACTTCAGGTGATCTGCCTGCCTCAGCCTCTGAAGGTGCTGGCATTGCAGGCATGAGCCACTGCATCGAGTCCACACCCTGGAATTGTATACAAATGGAATCAAACAGTATGTGCTCCTTTTTCCTTGCTTCTTCCCTTCAGCATAACTGAGACTCACCTGTATTGTACATGATTGTATACCAAGAATTCATTCCTTGCTGCTGAGTGGTATGAACATTTGAGTCATTTCTGGTTTTTGGCTATTACAAATAAAACTACTGAGAATGTTTGTGTACAAACCTTTCAATAAACATATGTGTTCATTGCTTTTAGATAGATACACAGGAGTGGAATCCATGGGTAATATGTTTATCTTTTTAAGAAACTGAGAAACTGTTTCCCCAAGTGGCTGCACCATTTTACATTTCCACCAACAGTGGAGGAGAGTTCAGTTCCCCTGTAACCTGGCCAGCACTTGGTGTGGTCAGTCTTTTTACTTTTAGTTACTCTAATAGGCGTGGAGTGGTATTGCATTGCGGTTTTAATTTACATTTCTCTATTTTTTTTTGAGACAGAGTCTCACTCTGTTGAAGGCTGGAGTGCAGTGGTGTGATCATGATTCACTGCAACCTCCGCCTCCTGGGTTGAAGTGATTCTCCTGCCTCAGCCTCCTGAGTAGCTGGGATTACAGGCACGTGCCACCATGCCCAGCTAATTTTTTGTATTTTTAGTAGAGACGGGGTTTCACCATGTTGACCAGGATGGTCTCGAACTCCTGACCTCAGGTGATCTCACCTCAGCCTTCCAAAGTGCTGGGATTATAGGTGTGAGTCACTGCACTTGGCCAATTTGCATTTCTTTAGTACTAAGATGTTGAGCATTTTTTTCATGTGTTTATTTGCCATTCATTTGTTGTGTTGGGTGAAGTTTCTGTTTGATGCGTTTTTTATTGCGTTGTTTTTTAATTATTGAAATGTGAGATTCTGTTTTTTGTTTTAAAGGTTAGCCAAGTTGAGCAGTGGGAATGGAGAACGAACAAAGAAATTTATAACTGGTTGTGATGAATTAGTTGTGAATTACACTCAGGCCAGTGAGATTCTTGATATATTCTGGATATAAATCCTTTACCAGATATGATTTCCAAGTATTTTGTCCCAGTCAGTGGCTCTTTTTAATCTTTTAACAGTGCCCTTTAAAGAGCAAAAGTTGTAGATTTTGATAAAATTTATCAATTTTTCCTTTATGGAGCATTATTTTTTTGTTGTTACAGTTTAGAAAGCTCTACCTAACTCAAAGTTACAAATGGTTTCCTCTACAAATTTTATAGTTTTAAATTTTATATTTAGATCTATGACTCACTGAGAGTAAATTTTCTATATGATACGAGTTACGAATTGAAGTCCACTTTTTTTTTTTTCCTGGAGACAGTCTCAAACTGTTGCTTGGGCTTGAGTACGAGGGTGTGATCTCAGCTGGCTACAGCATCTGCCTCCTGGGTTCACCTGATTCTCCTGCCTCGCGCTCCTGAGTAGCTGGGATTACAGTGCACATCTGCACACCCTGCTGATTTTCTGTATTTTCAGTTGTGACTGGGTTTCACCATGTTGGTCAGACTGGTCTCAAACTCCTGACCTCGTGATGCACCGGCTTAGGCCTCCCAAAGTGCTGGGATTACAGGCAAGGGCCACTGCGCCCAGCCTTAAGTCCACTTTTTTGCACATAGATATCCATTAGTTTCAGTATTTTTGTTGAATAGGCCATCCTTCCTCCACTGAATTGCCTTTGCACCTTTGCTGAAAATAAGTTGTCCATATATCCGTGGGTCTCTTTCTTGACTCCATTTTGTCCTGTTGATCTCTTTGTCTTATCTTTACTGTCTTAGGTAGTGTGAGTCTTCCAGCTTTGTTCCTCTTTTTGACTATTCTATTTCTTTAGCATTACCATAGGAATTTTAGAATCCGGTGACAATTTCTACCAAAAAACTGTTGGCATTTTGATTGCAACTGCATTCAATCTGTAGATTGATTTGGGGAGAATTGTCATATGGCAATACTGAGTGTTCCAATGCAAGGACATTATATATCTCTTGATTTACTTAGGTCTTCAATTTGTCTAAAAAGTGTTTTGTGGTTTTTAGTGTACAGATCTTTCACATCTTCTGTCCGATTTATCCCATGTACTTCCTGTTTTGGATGCTATTATAAATGGTACTATTTAAAGAAATCTCAATTCCTGATTGTTTATTGCTAGTAGATAAAAATACAATTGACTTTTGTATATTGAGCTAATGTTGTGCAAATGCTTTTCTGTCTTTCCAGTCCTTAAGGGACTCAAATTACTGATAGAGTAGCTGCCACAGGTTGTCTGTCACCATACTGATACTCATTTTTTTCATTTTGGGTGGTTATTATGATGTCTTCATATTCCCTATATTTTTTCTGTAATTTCTGATTTTCCATTATTCCCAGTGTGCATTTTTCATCTTAGACGTTGTAGTTTTAATCTCTGAAAGGTCGATGTATTAAAAAAACTGCTATGTTTTTGTTTCTACTTCACTTTCTGATCTTAAGGAATTCAGTTATAATGGTTTTAATGTCCTTGTCTGCAAACTCTGACATTTGTGTCAGTTCTTCTTTTTTTTTTAAACTGCTTCTGTCTTTAATAATTCTTTTTTTTGAAACAACTTCCTGGTTGGTTATAATTAATCTTATCATTAAGTGTGTCATTTTTTTTTTTTTTTTTTTTGCTTATATTTGTTAGCTAGATCTGGAGCAGGGATTAGTTTATAATGCTCAATGCCGGGGAAGGTTTTTTTTGAATACTTCTTCCTTGCCTAACCTTATATTAGTCCCTTGCATTATGAGTCTTCAGCTTGGCTGGTGGCAACAGGCACTGTTCCCAGCACTGTGTGAGTATCGGGAGCTATTACCTGTAATTTTGGGGGAGTTCTTTCCTAGGCCTTATGTAGTGTGCTTACACCCATGCACCTGTTAGTGCTCTGCTGAATACTAGAAGAGAACCTCTGTAGATTTCCAGAGTGTTTTCTCAATGCAGCTCTCTTCTCTAATATGTGCTACAAACCCAAGCTGTCTTGGCCTCTTGGATTCATTGCCCTTGCTGCCAACTTAGGAGTCCACTGGCTCTATCTGACTTCCTTGAGCAACAGTAGAGCTCACCTTGTTTCCTGTCCCTCAGAAATAACTTTTTTGTTATTTGACATCTGGCATTTTCCAAAGGGTTTCGTATATTTTGTTCGTCTTGGTGGTTTCAGGTAGGAAGTCGTCTGGTCCCTGATACTCCTGCTTTCTTCTGTCTCATTTGTTGGGAGGTAGTAAGTTGTTTTTTTAAAGATGGGGTTTCACCACGATGGCCAGGCTGGTCTTGAACTCCCGACCTCAGGTGATCCACCCACCTCGGCCTCCCAAAGTGCTAGGATTACAGGCGTGAGCCACCGCGCCCGGCGTTATTAAGTTTTATAGTGGTTTATTATGCATCAGTAAATAACTGGAAGACTAGATTTGAGGGCACAAAAAAGTCACTCTCAAAATAAATGTGCTTAAAATAAATGGATGTTTACTAAGAAAATTGTGGGTTTTTTTTTTGTTTGTTTTTGTTTTTTGTTTTTTGTTTTTTTTTTTTTTGAGATGGAGTTTCACTGTTGCCCAGGCTGGAGTGCAGTGGTGTGATCTTGGCTCACTGTGCCTCCACCTCCCTGGTTCAAGTCATTCTCCTGCCTCAGTCTCCTGAATAATTGGGATTACAGGTGTGCATCACCACACCGAGCTATATTTTTGTATTTTAGTAGAGATGAGATTTTACCATATTGGCCAGGCTGGTCTTGAACTCCTGACCTCTAGTGATCCGCCCATCTTGGCTGGGATCATAGGCGCGAGCCACTGTGTGTGGCCTACTTAGCATAATGTTTTAAAGGTTCATCCATGTTGTAGCATGTGTCAGTTCATTTATTTGTTTTTGTCAAACAATCCATTGTATGAAGATACCACATTTTGTATCCATTCGTGAGTTGATGGACATCTGGGTTGTTTCTACTTTATGGCTATTATGAATAATGGTGTGGTAAACATTCACTTACAAGGTTTTCTGTGGATGTAAGTTTTTCATTCTCTTGGGTGTATGCCCAGGAGTGGAATTGCTGGATTACATGGCAACCCTATGTTTAAACTTTTTTGAAGAACTGCTGAATTGTTTTCCAAAACAGTTACACCATTTCACACTGCCACCAGCAGTGTATACACGTTTCAATTTCTCTACATTCTTGCTGATGCTTGTTATTATCTACCTTTTTAGATTATACCATCCTAGCATCTGTCAAGTGGTACCTCATGTGGTTTCCTTTTCTTAATTTTTTTAATACTGGGTTTCACCATGTTGGTCAGGCTGGTCTTGAACTTCCTACGTCAGGTGATCCACCCACCTTGGCATCCAAAGTGATTGGATTACAGGCGTGAGCCACCACATGTGGTTTTGATTTGTATTTGTCTCAGGTCAAGTATCTTTTCATGCACACATTGGCCATGTGTATCTCTTCAACTTCTTTACCCATTTAAAAATTACTTAGCTTTTTATTATTGAGTTGTATTAGTCTTTTATATGTATTTTAAGTACAACTTTGTAAAAAAAAAAAAAAACATGATTTGAACAATTTTCCTCCTATTTTGTGGGTTGTTTTTAATTTTCTGAGCAGTGTTGTTGGAAGCACAGAAGTTTTTAACCTTGATGATATCTAACGTCTATTTTTTCTTTTATTGCTTATGCTTTGTCTTATTATTATTTTTGAGACAGCGTCTTGCTTTGTTGCCAGGTGCCAGGCTGGAGTGCAGTGGCGTGATCTCAGCTCACTGCAACCTCTGGCTCCCGGGTTCAAGCAATTCTCCTGCCTCAGCCTCCTGAGTAGCTGGGACTACAGACACGTACCACCACGCCCTGCTAATTTTTTTGTATTTTTAGTAGAGACAGGGTTTCACCGTGTTGGCCAGGATAGTCTCAATCTCTTGACCTTGTGATCCACCTGCCTTGGCCTCCCAAAGTGCTGGGATTACAGGTTTGAGCCACTGCACCCGGCCTGCTTTGTCATATTTCAAAAGTTTTGCCTAAGCAAAGGTAACACAGATTATCTGTTGTCTTCTACAAGTTTTATTGTTTTAGTTCTTTTAGTTTAATCTATTTTGAGTTACATTTTTACATGGTATCAGGTGGGGAGTTCCCAAATTCATTCTTCTGCGTGTGGACATCTGGTTGTCTCAGCACTGTTTGTTGAAAAGACAGTTCTTTCCCCCATTGAATTGTTTCAGTTTTTTCTTGGGGTGGGGGAGAAGGGTGTGAAAAATTAGTTGTTCATAGTGTGAGAATTTATCTCTGTATTCTTAGTGCTATCCTGTTGATCTTTATGTCTACTCTTAAGCAAGCACTACACTTGAAATACTGTAGCTTTGCTATAAGTTTTTAAATTGAGATGTGTGTGTCCTCCAACTTTGTTCTTTTTGCAAGGTTTTGGATATTTTAGGTCTCTCTAATTTAATGTGAATTTTAGGATCGGCTTGTCCATTCTAGCAAAGAAGCCAGCTGAGATTTTCATAGGCAGTGTGTCTAATCTGTAGGTCAGTTCGGGGCAATATTAACATGTTAACAATATTGTCTTCTGATCCATAAAAATGGGATGTTTTTCCATTTATTTGTCTCTTTCAGAAACATTTTCAGAGTATAAGTAATTTTCAGAGTATATATCTTGTACTTCTTTTGTCAAATTTATTCCTAAGTATTGTTTGTGATGCTATTATAAATGGCATTGTTTTCTCAAATTCATCTGTGGTTTATTCATTGCTACCGTATAGAAATGCAATTGAGTTTTGTAACCTGTGACCTTGATGAATTCATTTTATTAGTTCTAATCGATTTTTAGGAAATCCTTTAGGATTCTCTATATACAAGATCATGCCATCTGCAAATAAAGATTGTTTTATTTCTTCCTTTCCAATCTGAATGTCTTTTATTTATTTTTCTTGTAAAATTGTCCTGGGTAGAAACTCTAGTACAGTGTTGAACAGAAGTTCTAAGAGTGGACATCTGCTTTTTCCTGAGCACTGGGGACAAGCATTCAGTCTTTGACCACTAAGTATGATGATAGCTGTGGGTTTTGTATAGATGACCTTCAGTGATGAAAGTTTCTTTCTATTCCTAGTTCATAGCGTTTTTATCGTGAAGGAGTGTTGAATTTTGTTAAGTGCTTTTTCTGTGTCTATTGGGATGACCATTTCATTTTTGTACTTTCTTCTATGCATATATTGTTTTTGCATCAATGGATTTTCAGAGGTTAAACTAACTTTGCATTCTAGGAATAAACCCTACTTGGTCATGCTGCATAATAGTTTTTGCATATTACTAGATTTGATTTGCTAGTATTTTATTTTGGACTTTAGTTTCTACATATGTCAGAAATACTGTTTTTGCTAATCTTTTTTTTACCATGAAGTATTTCCAACTCACAGAAAAGAATAGGAAGAATTAAAACAAAATCAGCTAGTTAACATATTAGTATTTTGCTATTTTGGCTATAGAATTGTTAAAGAAACAAAATATTAGAAAGTTAAAGCCCTCGTTCAGATGTTCCCCACCAGACTTTTTCTTCCAGAAATATTCTGGATCTTAAAACTGACCTGAGTCCTTACCATCCATGTTTTTATACTTTATAAAACACACAGCCTCGTTTTAAAATGTTACTTGAATTATGCAGGCTTTGTTCTGTACTTTTTTCCCCCTCAGCATTTTGTTTCAAGATTCTTTTACATTGGCAAAATTAGATTTAGTCCATTCCTGTAAATGGTATGTTGAACGGTTCTCCAGTTGAAAGATGTATGAGTTACTTGGGATTTTTCCTTTATAAATGCTTTAATATTCATTCTTATACATGATTTCCTGTCTACGTCTGTGTTTCTCAAGAATGTGTATCAAAAAATATTGATTTGTTGGATCACAGAGTTTGTGTGTCTTCAGTCTTGCCATGTATTTAAAAATCTTACTGCTCTTGAGCTTTGGTATGTGCTTAAATGGTTACAGCAGCCCCAACAAAATAGTGTTTAATAACAAGTCATTTTGCATGGCCCAGTCAGTAGAGTGCACTTAAAATCCTCCAGTCTTGGAATCCATATTCTGGCTGGAGTAAAAAGCCATGCAGTGGATGCCATTAAACATTTGTGAGTAGCTACTTCAGAAAATGTGAGAAATTGAGGAGACTTGAGTCACCCAGGTCTAGTCAACGCAGTTTGTGGAAGCTTGTGATAGATGTGAATTAATTAAGCTGTACTCAATGGTATTCACAAAGTATCTGGACAAAGGCAGAAAGGTGTGTGTAGACGCTACAAGAATGGTGCTATGGTTTGAATGTCTCTAAAATTCATGTTGAAACTTAATCCCCAGGCAGTGTATTAGAAGTGTGGGCCTTTAGCCTTCATGATTAAGTCATGAGGGCTCTGCTCTCATCAATGGAATTTAGTGTCCTTATAAAGGGGCTTGTAACAGCCTTGTGTGTGTGTGTGTGTGTGCTTTTTTTTTTTTTTTTTTTTTTTTTTGCCTTTCTGTCCCTTCCTCTCTGTGAGGATGTAGCAGCAAGACAACATCTTTCTTTGTTTTTTTTTTTTTTTTTTTTTTGAGACGGAGTTTCGCTCTTGTTACCCAGGCTGGAGTGCAATGGCGCAATCGCGGCTCACCGCAACCTCCGCCTCCTGGGTTCAGGCAATTCTCCTGCCTCAGCCTCCTGAGTAGCTGGGATTACAGGCATGTGCCACCATGCCCAGCTAATTTTTTGTATTTTTAGTAGAGACGGGGTTTCACCATGTTGACCAGGATGGTCTCGATCTCTTGACCTCATGATCTACCCGCCTCGGCCTCCCAAAGTGCTGGGATTACAGGCTTGAGCCACCGCACCCGGCCCTCAAGACACCATCTTTCAAGCAGAGATCTGGACCTCAGCAGACACTGAATCTGCTGGAGCCTTAATGTTGGACCTTCCATTCTCTAGAACTGTGAGCACTGCCTTTCTGCTGTTGAGGTATTTTGTTATAGCTCCCTGAACAGACTAAGACAAACGGTTTGGGTTTTGGGATTTCAGAAGCTTGATCTCAAATCTGTGTTCTGTTTCCTTTGTGATTTCAGGCAAGTTATTTGCCCTCTGTCCTTAGTCACGATTTATAAAATGGGGATAATAAGAGTTCCTACCTTTATAGGTTATGATTAAATGAAGTTATACATATAAAATGGCACAGGGCCTGGCATACAGCAGCATTTAATACATGTTTGTTGTTAATACTATTGTCTGTCTCGCCTACCATGTTTCTGTTGATTGGCACTGGGCAACTAGAGCAAGGCAAAGGGTGAAGCAGCATTTGGTCTTTGGTTGTGGCATCTTCTTTTAGTCTTTGATTGTAGTTTCTGTATCTCTAGTGAATTTATGTCTTGGTCAACTTTCCAAGTTGCTTAATAGACAATTTAAGGGAAGAAAATAGGCTACTTGTTTAAACAGCTTTGTAGGCTTTTCTAGTGCTTACAGGAGTATTGTATCAGAACCATTGTAGTTTTTGTCTAAGGACTGTCATGTGCAGAGCAGCTTTGTTGGAAATTCTGCTTTATGTGACTTAGGGGGTTACCTATGAGTGAGAAAACACATCAAAGGCTTTATTTTGAGAAGGAGTTTTGTTTTGTTGCCCAGGATGGAGTTCAGTGGCACAATCTTGGCTCACGGTAACCTCCACCTCCCTGGTTCAAGAGATTCTCCTGCCTCAGCCTCCCAAGTAGCTGGGATTACAGGCATGTGCCACCATGCCTGGCTAATTTACTTATTTATTATTGTATTTAGTAGAGATGGGGTTTTACCATGTCCGTCAGGCTGGTCTCCAACTACTGACCTCAGGTGATCCACCAGCCTCAGCCTCCCAAAGTCCTGGGATTACACAAGCTCGGCCTCAAAGGCCTTCGTTTGAATCTTAGATGGAAAACACTTTAAATTATTAACAATTAACCTGACTAAAAGCCCTTTTTCACCACCAATCAAACTTCAGCTTTGTCCTGAACAGTACTAGCACTGGAATCACTTGGGTTTGGATGCTTCTGACAAGTCTTCTGTATGTCCAATGGCAAGCATGAGGATGCTGCAGAGTGAACACCCATAGGGCCATCACCCATGGATTTCCCAGTGGAATGATCTGTGACCCAATGGCATCCAACAAAAGGGGCAGGGAGAATGTTGAGGAGCATCCTTGTTTCTCATCTCCTCATACAATGTAGGCTTAATTTAATTAACTTGTCATACATATTAACAGAAAAGACAGATATCAAGATGAGATTTCTTTCTGGAATTTAAATTAAAACACCCGGCCAGGCACAGTGGCTCACTTGTGATCCCTGTACTTTGAGAGCTGAGGCAGGTGGATCACCTGAGGCGAGACCAACCTGGCCAACATGGGTGAAACCCCATATTTACTAAAAAGTACAAATATTGGCCAGGTGTGGTGGTGACTATAGTCCCAGCTACTCGGGAAGCTAGGCTGAGGCAGGAGGCAGAGGTTGCAGTGAGCTGAGACTACAGCCTGGGTGACCAAGGGAGACTCTGTGTCCCCCACCCAAAAAAAAAAAAAAATACTGTTGCAAGAAAAAAAAATTTCTCCAGTTAACTCTGACCTTGCCTAAGGGGCTGTCCCCCATGACAGCTTCCCCAGAGCTCCCTGTGGCATCCCTTGCTCACTCCTTTGGGCTCCCGGGCACATGCTGTGCTCTCTTTGGCAGTTTTAGCTCACTCCAGCAGGGAGGTCTGTGTTCTCCCCAAGGGTAGGATCTCTGCTTGGAACATATGATACTCTACAATTGGCTTAACCCTTTGCACATCATCTCACTGGTCTGTTGAGGCTGCACTCTGGCTCCCTAAGTGTAATGAACATTTTGTGTGTTTAGGTAATCAATATCTTTACTTTCGCCCTTTCTGTGTTTGATGCTATTTTCTTAATTGTTTGATGTCCGTTTTCTTAATCAAATATTGATATATAAATTATACTTGTTAATAGAATTCACTCATTACTATTTTGTTTCTTCAATGCAAGGAGAAAACAACATTTTAACAAAATGGTTTTAAACGTTGGCTTCTGGGTTGAAATTAAATGCCATCTTACTAAAAGAATACTGAATTCTAAAGACTTATTTTATATGGTCTACAAAAATGCCTCATGTAGATTGCTGCTTTTGAAACTTGGCTAGACTGAAGGGCTGTGTGGGTCTTCAGGGATTGTGATGGTGGTGCATTTATACTATTGAAGAGAGTGAGTTTTCACTGTGCACGAGTGTGAAAATCAACCCTCTGGGGAGAATGACATATTTCTAACTTTCATTGTGGAAGAAAGAAACTGACTTTGGTGTAAATCTTGACATGTTCAAGTTCGGCTCGTACCTGTGGGTTTCTATTTTGGATCTCGTGGTCCTGGATCAGGGGGAGGGTGATAAGTTCACAGGCTTTGCCTGGTGGCTTTCCTTTGTGAGTTGTGTGCTAAAGGTCAGTGTCTCCCTCCAAATCCGCTCCCGATCCACACTCCACAACAGCTCCACCAACCCACAGGGAGTTGTCTTTCTTCTGCACGGCAGGAATCATAATACATCAAAATGTTTTTTATTTGAGACACAAAAATGCAAAATTGCTGAGATATCAAACATTTCCCGATCAGCTACAATACTGCCACTATGTACAAAATATCTGATGATAAATGTGCACACATATAAAAATACAGTATGCATTACCTATGTACAGTACATGTGCAAAATGTATGGCATTCAAACATGATATGGAATTGATTTCAGGGGTGCAAACAGCAAATACAAAGGCATCATGGTTTTTCTTTTAAAAAAAACAACATAAAGGCAATACATGAATGGACCCCCGATTGCCATAATTTTTCGTTTATTAAACTAGTGCTTCAATAAGCAGGGCTCTGTAGATTGGTATCTTTCTCCTTTTTTTCATAAAGTGAGATGCTAAGACATAATGTGACAATGAAAATAAGAAGAGAAACACCTATCACATTGCATTTCTATTGCAAGCAAGAAAAGAAGAAAACTCATTTCTACATAGAAAAAAAACTATTACTACTGAATGTTATTCTTAAACCAACAAAACAACTCTATACTATTTTACATGAAAACAATAGAGAAATATCTACATCTTTGTGAAAATTATAACCTTAAATGGATAATACCTTTTTGGGACTGATTTTTGAGATCTCATGAGTCTCAAATTTTAAACAAAAGTGCCTCCTTTTGGCAAATACTTGGCAATGCCTTTGGTTCCTTTAAAGCAAGTTTGCATTACTATTGGTTACTTGAGGTCAACTACTTTTGGTATATACTAAACCCTTTCCTAAATGCTTCCTCTTCCTACCAAATTAGCAAGATTCTTTACAGCATCACATAGAGAGGTAATTGTTATGAGTTTCAGTGATTCTATAAACTTTGTTAAAGCTTTGTCTTAGTAGTTGGCATAAAGCTCTGTTAAACACTATGGATGTGATGATATCTCCGATAACATATTTTATTTGATTCCCAACAGCACCTTGTAGATCCAAGATTGCCATCTTGTTGTCACAAAACTGTGACATGACAGAGCAAAGTGTCTGCATGGCGGATAAGAGCTCTTCTGTAAACATATGCAGCTTTTCGAATTATAGGCCTTCCATGAAAGATTTCAGGTAGAAATCCTTTGTAATGATGTGTTTCCTTGGATACTGCAAGAAAGGGCAAATGCGGAAAAAACACGGACCTGCTTACTGCCATGCAGACAGAGTCACTTTACAAATAAAAAGGTAGCTCAGAGAGACTGCTGAATGAGCAAGTTATTGAAAGTTTGAACCAGGAAAAAAAAAAAGACTATATCTTAGTTGTTTTCCAGTTTTGACTGAAATCACTTAAAAGATGAGTTGAAATGCAGTTAGGATGCTCTCCAGATACACACTGATGCACCTGTAAGCTATGTTCCTTGAAACACCTCATCTTCCAGTTAAGGTGCTTCGATGATTTTGAGCTAATTTTTTGTGGCCTCTAGGGCGGTGGGATGGGTATCCTCTTGTCAGCATTCAACATTCATGTTTATAGTAATGGATAGTGAAAAATGGAGAGTTATTTGTGAATTTAGTTAAACTGACGTGTTGCTCTGCTGGTGGACGGTAAATAGCTGTTCTCTTTAAATTTCTCTAAAAAGTGCCCAGTGGCACCATGAGCTCCCCACCCGAGTGACAGCCAGAACTCCTCTGAGGCTAGCACCGGGCGGGCACACGGAAGCTGATGAGGATGTATACTGCAATGTGGGCTTCTCACAAATATTTTAAACCCTGCCAAAGTGCTTTACCACTTCTCTAAGGCCAAGTCCATTTGAGGACAGTAAAGGGACTATCCCGTCACTTGTGGGGACAGCTTTTGGTCAACTGCTACGGCTGATTTCAGCCTGGGAATTCTGAAAGGACTCTGAAAAAATGCTGCCTGGAATGATCTGGGGTTGAGGGGTCCAGGAAGCCTGAGTCAGCTCTGGTGACAAATAGGTAGTACGCTCTTGAGCCATCACTCAGTGTGTGCTGACTGCAGAGTTCAGAGGCGCTATCTCATTACTATGACTTTGCCTGCCATAGGCAGTGGCTTGCAGGCACCACCACCCTGCCTTTGCCACTCTTTCTAAACAGCACTGAAAGCCAAAAAGTGTCAGTTACATGGATCACAGAACCATGTGGCTTTTAAAAAGAAAATTTAAATAAGATCTTTTTAGAATTACAAAAATATTCATATGAAACAAACACATTATTATCTAAGCAAGAAATTCCACGAATTCAGAATACATCTCTGTACAAATATGTGGCAAATACTATACAGTAGATTGCACATTTCAGGAAAAACACTAGAACGTGAACCACTAACACTGTGCTAAGAGGTTTCCTAGTAGACACTTTGCTGAAATGTACAAAATAACCATGTACCCCTAGACTTTCAAAGACTTTACAGAGGTTTTGGTATAACTTTTTAAATTCATCCTGCCCCCAGTAGGGGGATCTGATAGCTATATACAGCAGAAAGGTAAGGCTGATACTACTGTGTTTTGAGAACATGTAGGGAAGTAAGACCAGGGATGTGAGACAATCAGTTTTTTGGAGTTAGTTATTTTCTTGGCAATATGTTACTCTGCAATATGATACACAACAGTACTACTGCTAAACTATACACGTGCATAATGTAAATTCAACTGGCAATTTTGACTTGTGCTGTAATGGCTGTGAACTAACTTAAACAACAACCAGCCGTCTTTAGCTAACATTGACTCTGTCATTGCATTCACCGCCATGTGCAGTGAGTCAGGTCAGAGGGGCCTTGTTTACACAGTATCATCTTTGGTCATGTCACATGAGTGTGAGCACATAGTGTCTCCTCACTCTAACCTGGAACATGTAGTGGAGATCCTGGAGAGCACCACTTGTGTCACAGGTGCCTGGATGGTGACTCACGGAAGGAAAGGAGGGCCAAGCAGAATGGAGCAAGTGGGGTGCCTTGCAGAACTGACGCTTTGCCTTCTTAAAAATGGAATACTGGTATGTAAATGTTTAAACACATATGTGAAGTGGGCAAGTTAGCAATTCATAGTCAAAAGAGAGCAGGCTGAGATAGTATTTTGTGCACTGGACAGTGTATTTTTGGAGAGCAACCTTCCCGTGGCATGTTTCAAACCCTGTTTTAAAAAGCAATAAAGGGACCCAAGAGCTAGAAAACTATGTACACAATTCAGGATTATGGAAATATAAAGTTATTCAATGAGAGTCAATGGCACTAGTGTTCGGTTATCTCCTACAGTCCTACTGATATTTGGTGCTCATTTAATAAGCCATTCAAATCTGAATGAAGAAGATGCTCAGAGTCTAAGTATGGACCTGATAAAGCCAGCCAGACACCCTCAGCAAAAAACCTGTGGCCAAGAACTGTAGGAAAAATACTTTGCCAAGTAAATAGCCTGGCCCTGGAGACAGGCCCCTCTCAATGGAACTGAGTTGAGGATTCACAGAACATCTAGTGTGGTAAACTCTTGTAGGGCTTGGTCAAATGATGGTGTTCTGGTTAACAGAGAGTTACTGTATCCCATGTGTTGGTTTACCAATTTCTGAACACTTAAACTATTCATCACAGACTACACTGAACACAGTGGCCTCTGCCTTGAACCGTTTGGAAGGCACACGAGCACTGTTAGTGCCTTTGAGTCAGGAAGTGCCAGTGAGCAGAGAGCTCTAGTGTGCTCACGCTGGAAAAGCAGACTAAAATTTATAAAAATTTATAAACCACGCACACACAAACACACACACAAATCGGAAATAAGATCAGCTCTTAGGCAAAACACAAAACCAGAAATGATGCACAAATTCTTTTCAAATAACGGGCCAGGCTGCCTCTTGCATGTCAGTATGGAACATTTACCGTATTGTGACCCAGGGGAACCAACCTGCCCCGAGGGTTTACGCAAGGGTGAGGTGGAGAGCACAACATGATTATTTAAGAGAAGCCTTCATGCTCTTTTGGTAGATTTGTTTTTTTGTTTAGTTATTTACATTTTGTCATATGCCTAAATGACTAGCTTGAAATAATCCTGTCATAGTTGGCATTTTAGAAAATTCTTAAGAAATGACTTAACAAATATGTAATAATTTTTTTTCTATATATAAAAAAACTAATAAAACCTCCAGTTTTTCAATCTTAGGCTTGACAATACAGTGAGAGCTCTGGTAGAACATCCAGTTACAAGCCTGTAAAATGATAACCAGGGATTAGTGACAGAAGAAAGAGGGCCAGGGCAGGGACCTGGAGGCCCACCTCATGGCAGTCTGACCTATACTCATCATGGGAATGTCTGGGTAGATGACAGACCTTCCCCTTACCTTTCATTCTTCTAACTCACCAGCTCAGAAAGATATTTCATGCTAAAGCCTTTTCTTGGTTCTCTGAGATGGGTCTGGTTACCTGAAAGTTAGTCAGCAATTCTTTAAAAACAGAAATACATGTGGCTCAAGTACTCTAGAAATATTCGAGCTATTAAAAAAGTAGGACCTTGGATACCCATTTCCTTACCCCAATGTAGGCTGTACAAATCACAATGTCAGCATACATACAAATGTCTAATAATATACATTGAAGTCAATCTAACCAACCCAGAGGGTTGCTAAATAATTTTCAGTGTTAATCAGTATACCTGGACTTCTGACGGTACTTTGTAATATCTTCTGATTATGGTGAAAAATCTTCCATTTAAATTTAAATTTGGAAATACAAAGTAAGATTCCAAAAATAGCAAAATAAACTACAACACCAAAAAAACAACATAGGTTTCTGAATAGAACCAAAAGTCTTCAGCCGGAAGCTGTCACTGAACTGGCCAGGGCTCTCCACTGCCTTTGACCCCTGTTGTGTCTCGGGCCTGGCTCTGGCCATCTCTAGGAAGTACCAAGTGCAGTGACCTCTCACCTCCGCCACATCGGCCTTAATTTTTGAGTGGAGCTGTCTGCCTTTTATTTAGGGTCTTAAAGAGACCAGAGAGATTTAAATGTAGTTAATTACCAGAATCCTACAACATCACTGTGCTGCATACATTACTTTTGTTTGCATCTAACGGTACTTTTCATTCTTTACTGAAGTCTGACGAAACAGATGAGTCTTCTTTGACTAGCGTGTTTTTCAGAAGGCCCTGTGCTATGTTAAATTGTAGAAATTCACTACTGAACACAATGAAATGTTTTCAAACTTGGGTTCCAGGCTATGACCTTTCACCTATTCTTTCTGTGACAACATATTTTAATTGCAACAATGCAACTATGGATCTGTCTCTAAAAACTGACCTTTTAGAATCTTCTTCATGTTCTTAAACCTCATCAACTCTGAGACAAGAAATCTATGACGTTAGTCCCATGGTAGTGGTAGGTCCTGTGGGTCTAGAAAGTCGGCAGAGAACATGCTCGGTGCAGCGGTGCTGAGAGGAGTGAGTCCCGAAGAGGAGTTGGGCATGGTAATGTCCAACCACTCCATGTTGTCCAAGTTTGAGTCTGACAGGTCAAGAGACAGACAGGGAGTACCTGCAGCAAACTGGGTCTCAGAAGTCTCCATGGGCGAGTGTGAATGGTCCAGCACACCTGAGTGACTGAGCAGATCATTCTGGAGGTCCTCGATCAGAGAGTAGGGCTCTCTGTCTTCACTGCTGCTTTGTAGTGGAACAATTTCATTGGCTGAGGGTAAAGTTCCATCTAAGAAAGCTTCTAGTTGGTTCTCTAAGCTGGCAGATAAACTGCTCATAGGTTCTAAAGATATAGGTGGTGCCATTTGGACTTGGGGTGGTGGCCGGGACACCACTGTATTCACTGGCATTGTGGTGATACTGGCTGTCACTGGTCTCATTTTGGAAATAGGAGAAGGCTCTTCTTTTATGGGGAGGGAGATCTCTGTGCAAAATAATTGAAGTAATTAGTATCTAAAGATTTACTGCTATTTAAAAATTAATTACTAGGACAGTTACTTTACTATTACATGATTCCTTCTATGCATGTCCATCTTAGAGGTAGGAAGAGAATGCTATTGGTCAGGTACAATCCTTGATAACCTTTAGGATGATGGATCATTTTTGTTAAATAGATAAACATGTTTATTACAATCTTTTTTTATTGTAAATTTAGTCAGCAGACCATCCAAGGCCAGTTTATTACATTCTGATATGCTTTAAATTCTTTTCAGTAAGACTAAGTATTAAAAGCATTTATATCACAGTAGATATGTTATTTTGTCTTTGAGTTCTTATTTTGTCATTTAAAATTTTAAGACAGAGCTCAGACCATTCTATGAATCTATAGCAGCAGGATACTCTAAATGTTGAAATGTACATCCTGAGTTTGTGCAGAGACCTGAAGTATATCCTCAGTGTTATGAAAGAGGTAATTATATTTTTTACTTTTTTTTTTTAACATTACAGTTGGAATGGGTACCCAATTTAGCCATGGGCGTTCTGTGTAAAGTTCTGAAAAGATGCAATGGCATCTGAATTTCTCAATTAAAGCTAACACATGATTCCTTAAACCTTTTTCTTTAATGTGACATAGATCACTTGCTTATTTCTTTCACTTTTTGGTCTTGTTTTCTGAATTTATGGGAAATGTCTTCATAAGCACCAATTATGTGTTATTCCTTGCCAGATCGAGTACCAAATTAACAGACCATCTTTTATAAATACTGGTGTTCAGTTAACTACATACATTAGAATAAAGGATCTTTTTCCCCGACGGGGAGCCAAATTAAAAAAAAAAGAGAATAAAGGATCTTCTAAAATTTTATGAGGATATGATTGGTTTCATTTATATGCAAATACACTAGGAAAAATAAATTTAACAAGAGCTCTAAAAGCTCAGTGACTGGTATGTGTCAACTCTGTGTACTACATTTGTTTTTGAAGGGTTTATGTTACTTTTAATATCAGTAGTCATCTCTAAAATTGTTTTGAAAGCTTTAGGTGTAATCTAGTCTTTTTTCTTTTTTTTGAGATGGAGTCTTGCACTGTTGCCCAGGCTGGCTGGAGTGCAATAGCACAATCTAAGCTCACTGAAGCTGCCACCTCCTGGGTTTTAGTGATTCTCCTGGGTTTCACTGATTGTCCTGCCTCTCGGCTTCCTGAGTAGCTGGATTACAGGTGCCCTCCAACATGCCCAGCTAATTTTTTTATTTTCTGTTTCACCATGTTGGCCACGCTGGTCTTGAACTCTTGACCTCAGGTGATTGCCTGCCTTGGCCTCCCAAAGTGCTGGGATTATAGGCATGACACTGTGCCTGGCCCTAAGTAACTAGTCTTGCAACTAACTATATGAAACTTGGTTCTCGTTATTACTGGTATTAGTAGACAATAAGATGTAATAATATACTTACTGGATACTTTGTCATAAGAAAAATCATCCTATTTAGAAAGTATCTCAATTGTTTGTATCACATTTTAACTTCCAAGTTTAAGGTCCCTGCTACCACACCTGGATAATTTTTGTATTTTAGTAGAGACGGGGTTTCAACATGTTGGCCAGGCTGGTCTTGAACTTCTGACTTCAAGTGATCCACTGCCTTGGCCTCCCAAAGTGCTGGGATTACAGGTGTGAGCCACTGAGCTTGGCCAGCTTACATTATTTTTGTAAGGCCAATACAGTTCTTAGCAAAAAGATCCGTAGTCAAATATCAATTCTCTATGTCAACGTCAACTTCAGTACCAAATAATACCTGCTACAAATGGAGAACTTTAGATCACTATTTGAAAATTCAAATAAAACTCCTTTCATCAGGGTAATTTTAAGACTACTCAAATATGCAAATACTACTCAGGAATGTTTTTTAAACAGTGATTTTTATAGTTATTTTTAAAGATACGTAAGCTGAGGCAACAATAATCCTTGCTTTTTTGGGGGGCTAATGTCCCTTTTTAATAAAGAAGATATAACTCTAAGATTTCATGTTATATTGTAGAAAATGCTTTGGCATTGACTTTGAATTTTAATGAAAATACTGGAGCCCATGCTAGGTAGCTCGATGTCACATCATTAATGTTTTATTGGAATGTTTTAATACCATTACAATGACATATCCATGGAACAAGTTTTGAGGTTTTTCAGCATGGAATTTAAAGCTGGTTCTACTTTGCTATTTGGTCTTTGTTTTTAGCAGGCATCTATCCGTGGATAAATCTTGCATTGTCTTATTCTTTTAAGCTCTCACAGTTCACTGCAGCCTTGACCTCCTGGGCTCAAGCAATCTTCCTATATCAGACTCCCTAGTAGCTGAAACCCCATGGGTGTGCAACCATGCCCTGTTAATTGTTTTTTTTTTTTTTTTTTGAGACGGAGTTTCACTCTTGTTACCCAGGCTGGAGTGCAATGGTGCGATCTCGGCTCACCGCAACCTCCGCCTCCTGGGTTCAGGCAATTCTCCTGCCTCAGCCTCCTGAGTAGCTGGGATTACAGGCACGAGCCACCATGCCCAGCTAATTTTTTGTATTTTTAGTAGAGACGGGGTTTCACCATGTTGACCAGGATGGTCTCGATCTCTTGACCTCGTGATCCACCCGCCTCGGCCTCCCAAAGTGCTGGGATTACAGGCTTGAGCCACCGCGCCCGGCCCAGCCCTGTTAATTGTTTAAGTTTTTTGTAGAGATGAGGTCTCATTAAGCTGCTCAGGCTGGTATTGAACTCCTGGGCTGAAGTGGTCCTCCAGCCTCAGACTCCTAAAGTGCTGGGATTATGCATCTGAGCCACTGCACCTGGCCATAAGTTCTTTTAATAGCCTAAATTTAACAGGTATTAAAACAATACATTCAGTTAGAAGAACATGTTTCTCAGTATCTAAAGATAAGCTATGAGTGCTTAAGAAAAACTCTGATGTACTTGTGTTAAGAGATGACTTCCTGTGAGGATCTGATTTGACTTTTGACTTACCTCCACTCTTAATGAGGATATCAAAGAGGTCATCCATCTGTTGACTGTGTGCGTTGGAAATCTACAATGAAGGAGAGTACAAAGTAAGTTTCTTTCATATAAACGTGGAAGCATTATACAATCAGGAGTCCTAAGGGACTTTCTAGACAATTTAGTTCTAATTGATCATGTGATAATTTTGAAAACACTGAGGTCACCTGAGAAGCCATTTCCGAAGATGTACAGCTGGTAAGCTGACACAGCAAGAACAGGGCTAGTTAGTACCGAGCTCCACTCACTTCTATACTTGCCTTTCTTTTCTATCATTGAATTGCATTTTGAGAGGCCTCTAATACCTTATTTTACAAGTGTCTTTATTCTTTTGTATTTAGGTAAAAAATCTGTATAAAGGTGATCACATAACATATATTTTTTCAGCTCTTACTGAGATTTACCTGACATACAATAAGCTGCACTTACATAAAGTATATAATTTGATATGTTTTGACATATAAATATACCATGAAAACATCAACAAAATCAAGATAATGAGCATATCCATCGCTCCTAAAGTTTTCTCATCCCCTCATCCCTTGGCAACCCCCAGATCTGCTTGCTTTCACTATGGATTAATTTTATATGAACGGATTCATACTGTGTGTACTTTTTTGGTGGTAGGGGGAGGACTACAGTCTTTGACTCAACATAATTATTCTGAGATTTTTCCGTCTTGGAGAGTGTACCTTAGGAATAGTTCATTCTTTTTTTTTAATTGCTGAGTAGTATTGCATTGTATGGAAATATAGCAGTTTGTTTATTCATTCACTTGTGGATGGACATTTGGGTTCCCAATTTTTGGCTTTTACAAAAAGTTACTGTGAATATTTCTGTACAGGTCCTTGTATAGACGTGTGTTTTCTTTTCTCGTGGGTAATTACCTAGGAGTGAAATGAGTGGATCACGGGATAGGTGTAGGTTTAACTTTTTAAGAAATGGTCAAACTGTTTTCCAATGTGACTTTTATTTACATTCCCACCCAGAGTACATGGTATAAGATTTCGAGTTGTTCTACATTCTCACCAATACTTTGTAGAGTCACTCTTTTCAGTTTCAGATATTCCATTAGGTGTGCAGTAGTATTGCACTGGGGTTTTAATTTGCATTCCTTAATGACTAATGATGTTGAGCATCTTTTCAAGTGCTTATTTGCCATCCATTTATCTTCTTGGGGAAAATGTCTGTTCAAATATGGCTACTGCAGATTTCTGCTTGCTGTTTGCATGGCAGATCTTTTTCCAACCATTTACTTTCAATGTGTCTTTCTATTTAAAGCATGCCTCTTGTAGATACATGCATTAGTTACCTATTGATAAAAAGTATTGCAAAACTTAGTGGCTTAAAATTATTATGTCACAGTTTTGTGAGTCTCAGGAATGGTTCTGATGGGTGGTTCTGGCTTGGGGTCTTTCATGAGACTGCAGCTACCGTCAACTCTAGGTGTCGGTGGGGAATGTCTTTGACTGGCAAGTTAGTGCTGGCAGTTGATGGGAGGCCTCAGTGCCCCTTGATGTGAGCCTCTCCAGATGGCAGCTGATGTGTCCACATAGCATGACAGCTTGCTTTTCCAGAGTGAGCAATCCAGGGAAGAGCAAGGCAGAAGGAGCATGCCTTTTATGACCTAGTCGCTGGAGTCACACACCATCACCTCTGCCAATTCTGTTGGTTAGAAGTAGGTTGCTAGGCTGGGCGCGGTGGCTGACACAGCACTGTGGTAATCACAGCACTTGGGCAGGCTGAGGTGGGTGGATCACAAGGTCAAAAAATCAAGATCAGCCTGGCCAAGATGGTGAAACCCTGTCTGTACTAAAAACACAAAAATTAGCCAGGCATGGTGGCAGGTGCCTGTGATCCCAGCTACTTAGGAGGCTGAGGCAGGAGTTGCAGAGGTTGCAGTGAGCCAAGATTGTGCCACTGCACTCCAGGCTAGATGACAGAGTGAGACTCTGCCTTTAAAAAAAAAAAAAAAAAAAAAAAGGCCGGGCGCAGTGGCTCACGCCTATAATCCCAGCACTTTGGGAGGCCCGGCGCGGTGGCTCACGAGGTCAAGAGATCGAGACCATCCCGGTCAACATAGTGAAACCCCGTCTCTACTAAAAATACAAAAATTAGCTGGGCATGGTGGCGCACGCCTGTAGTCCCAGCTACTTGGGAGGCTGAGGCAGGAGAATTGCTTGAACCCAGGAGACGGAGGTTATGGTGAGCTGAGATCACGCCACTGCCCTCCAGCCTGGGTAACAAGAGCGAAACTCCGTAAAAAAAAAAAAAAAAAAAAAAAAAAAAGGTGAGTTGCTAAATCCAACCCAGGGAGAAATGTGACAGAATTTGCAGATACATCTTAAAACCGCATATAGTTGAGTCTGACTTCTTTTAGCCATTCTGACAATTTTTGCATTATGTGTTGTAATTATTGACATGGTTAGGTTTATTATTTTGTATTTGTCTTTTATTCATCCTGTCTTTATTTTTGTTTTGTTGTTATCCTGTTTTTCTTTCCTGTCCTTAAAACAAATTGGACATTTTTGTATTCTAATTTTTCTTTTCTTTTTTAGAGTTTTGCTTTGTCACCCAGGCTGGAGTGCAGTGATGCAATCTAGGCTCACTGCAGCCTCAACTTCCTGGGATCAAGTGATAGTCCTGCCTCAGCTTCCCAAGTAGCTGGACTACATGTGTGCACAACCACACCCGGCTAATCTGTCTTTTTTTGTATAGATGGGGTTTCATCATTTTGCCCAAGCTGGTCTTAAACTCCTAGGTTCATGTGATCCTTCCACTTTGGCCTCCCAAAGTATTGAGATTGTAGGTATGAGAAAACATGCCAGATCTTTTCATTATTTTTTTGTTTTTTAAAGCTATCCTATATTTTTAAAATTGTTACCAAAGATATGTAATACATATCCTTAACTTCTCATAGGCTACTTAATGTTGTACGTTGAATAAAACACAGCTCCTGCAACCATACAGATCCACTTATTCGCTCCCCCACCCTTTATTAATTATTGTAAGTATTGTCCACACATGCTATAAGCTCCTCAAGACAATGTTATCTTTGGTGATGAATTAACTCAATTTTTCTTTATCTGAAAACATCTTTATTTCACTTTCATTCTTTTTTTTGAGACGGAGTTTCGCTCTTGTTACCCAGGCTGGAGTGCAATGGCGCGATCTCGGCTCACCGCAACCTCCGCCTCCTGGGTTCAGGCAATTCTCCTGCCCCAGCCCCCTGAGTAGCTGGGATTACAGGCACGTGCCACCATGCCCAGCTAATTTTTTGTATTTTTAGTAGAGACGGGGTTTCACCATGTTGACCAGGATGGTCTCGATCTCTTGACCTCGTGATCCACCCGCCTCGGCCTCCCAAAGTGCTGGGATTACAGGCTTGAGCCAGCGCGCCCGGCCTCATTCTTAAGGTTTCCTTTTACATCACTGAGGATAGTGGATATAGTTTAACTTGATACAGAATTCTGGGTTGACAATCGCTTCCACTTCCTCCCCCCTAAAAACTTTTAAACATGCTGTTGGACTCTTTACCAGTTTCCATAGCTTTTGATGAAAGGTTGGGATTAATCAAATAGTTGTTTGCTCTGTGTGTAATGTGTTTTTTTCTTGATGCATTTAAGATTTTCTGTTTGTTCAACAATTTGATCTGATTTATCCAACTTATCAGGCATCTCAAAGCTATACATTTGTCTTTCATCATATTTGTGAAAATTGCAGCCATTGTTTCTTCAAATACTTGCTTCTCCAGTACTTTTTTCTCCTTCTGGGACTTGTTTTCTGCCTAGGCTAGACTGTTTGTTTGAATTACATAACAGGGTTCTTAGGCTTTGGGAGGCCGAGGTGGGTGAATCACGAGGTCAGGAGTTCGAGACCTGACAGGCCAACATGGTGAAACCCCATCTCTACTAAAAATACAAAAAGTTAGCTGGGTGTAGTGGTGGGCACCTGTCATCCCAGCTACCCGGGAAGCTGAAGCAGGAGAATAGCTTGAATCCCGGATGTGGAGACTGCATTAAGCCGAGATTGCACCACTGCACTCCAGCCTGGATGAGAGTGAGACTTTGTCTAAAAAAAAAAAAAAAAAAACCCAAAAAACAAAGACTTTTCCCCACTCTGTTACTCAGATTAGGTAAGTTATGCTCTATCTTCAGTTTCATGACATTTTTTCCTCTGCCATCTCCATTCTGCTAAACTTATTTATATTATTTTTTCATTTCAGATATTGTACTTTTTTTAGGTCTTGAATTTCCATTTAGTTCTCCTAAAAACCATTTCTATATCTGTATGGATCCCTTTTCATTTATTACAAACATACTTCCTTTTACATCATTGAGGATGGTTGTAACAGTAGTTGCTTTGAAATCCTTGCCTGCAAATTCTAACATCTAGATGAGCTTAGGATTGGTCTCAGCCTTTTTCCTTTGAGAATAGTTTACATTTTCCTGATTTTTTGTGTGATGCATGTAATGGATAAATGTTATGGATGTTAAATTGTGACAACTGTGAATTCTGCTATTATTCTCAGATGAATGGTTTCTATTGTTTTAGCAAGCTATTAACTTGGTTAGACGGAAACTTCAAAATCTTTCTTGGGTAGATGTTCCAATCTCACTTTAGATCTTTTGTCTTCAACTGAGCTGCTATGTGTCTATTCCATGCCTGTATGGCTTAGGAGTCAGCCAGAGATGTGGGCACACAGAATTTGGGGATCTTCTCTCTAGCTTTTTCCCTCTGGTTGCTCTCAATTCAGTTCTCTGGATTCCCAGACCGTAAAGACCAAGGCTTTTCCACCAGTAACCCTGCCACTTAGCTTGATCCCAGAGTAAAAGCAGCAAAGAGAGGGACCTCAGGCCACATCACTCTCTTGAGTGTGGATTCCCCACCAGATACTGACTGCTGCTATTTACTGTTCAATGCCTTCAGGTAGTTAGTTGCTTTTTGTGTCATGATCAAGATAAATAGCTATTATCTGTGGGAAGACTGAACTGGTAGGGCCTTACTTACCCAGTAGTGGAATTGGGAGTCTGAGTAAACATACTTAAAGGAAGTTTAGTGCTAAATGGCATATAAGGAGGTCTTCCAGGTGGCTGCTCATTTGAATAATCAAAAACCAGTATGTAGAACCTGTCTCCTTCAGTGTATGAACAGGAACCCAGAGACATGTAAATACCAGGTATTCCAGTCAGCTGTCTTAGGTTACAGGGGAAGGTTCATTAAGTAAGCAGGACTTATGAAGGATGGGTGCTATCTCTTCTTTTTTCTTAAAAACTGCATTTAAGCTCTTGGGAACTCCCTTCATCTCTGCTGCCCTGTGAAGAAAATACATGTCATTTCGGAATGGACCATGAGGGAGCGCAGTGTAGTCCAGCACTGCCTATTTTACTTATTATAGCAAACGTTTGAACCTATCTTTGAAATCGGACTTTTCCCTCATAGACAAGGGCCTTTGCTGAGTCTGTAACTAAAGGGACTTCTTACAACTCTAAGTTAGTTCCCTCAGTACTCGTGAATACAAAGAAGCGTGTGGTAGTTTCCACGTCCTCCAAGAGGGAGTCCTCCATGGGCCCTTAATATTCCTGCATGTCCTTGGTGGGGGGTGGGGGGGGCAAACTGACACTGGACACTGTCCCCTGGACTGAGCAGCTTCTGCAGATGGTCACTCAGGCAACCAAGGGGGTCAAGGCAGCATAGGCATGACTGATACTCCCTGGGTGAGGGACTGGCTTGTTTGTTGCTTGCTAGAAAAAAGCACCCAGCCCTTGGCCACGTTCCTTAGGTGCAGCTTGACCCACTGCATGCACAGCCACCATGTGGCCCCAACAAATTACCCCCTGCAACACAGGAGCGGGGGAACTGGCACAACTGCGCTGATGCTCCTGTTGTTTGCTGTGGGTAATAAACAGTTCCGCTCAGATACTATCTCTTGGTGTCCACCTTTAGCACCCCTGGAGTGGCATCAGGGCCACTCCTTGTACCCTCTATGAGGCTGGGGTTCTCCTGTGAATGTAAGGTTAGTTTTAAGCTTTGACAGAAAGCTTTAGAGAGGCAGGGAGATTAGAGGAGTATTTAGGGTAATGTGTGACAAGTACGGTTGTGACTAGGTACCTATCATGGACCATATGCTTTTACAAATAGGAACCCTAACTTCTTCCATTGCTTGGTCTAGTTGGGGCTATTTCTGTTTTATCAGTGAAATGAGGAAGGCTCAGAGGCCACATGGTCACCATGTGGGTATTATGTGTGGTGAAACCAGGAGAACCTCAGCTCTGTTCCCCTCCAGTGCATTCGCTCAGTGTATGAGCACAGTCATTTGGATGGGCTGGCCTGTTGGGAGCAGAGATTGCTAGAGACCAGAGAGAGATGAAGCAGGACCAAGTCAATTTAGGTGCTAGTGGCTTTGAATGTCAGCCAGGTGGAAGAGTGATACCATGTGTCACTTTGATGCTGGCGTGACACATGGTGGCTTTAGAAAAGAAGGGACCTGTACAAAATATGTGTTTTGGTCATAATCACATCTATCCCTAACATGACTGATGTCCTTACCCCAAAGGAAAAGTTAAGAGGCAAACCCTGATGGGGACGGTGGCTCACGCCTGTAATCCCAGCACTTTGGGAGGCTGAGGCTGGTGGATCATGAGGTCAGGAGTTTGAGACCAGCCTGGCCAATAAGATGAAATCTTGTCTCTACTAAAAATACAAAAAATTAGCTGGGTGCAGTGGTGGGTGCATGTAATCCCACCCACTCGAGAGGCTGAGACAGAAGAATCACTTGAAACTGGGAGGCGGAGGTGGCAGTAAGCCAAGATGGTGCCATTGCACTCCAGCCTGGGTGACAGAGTGAGACTCAGTCTCAAAAAAAAAAAAAAAAGTTTTGAAGGTACAAACAGTAAATTGCTGAATAAATAGTAAATGCAGTTATACTGCTGCTGAAAGCAAATGTTTAGGGTCTTCATGATAAATGACATTTTGATTTTAAATAACCATGTAAAATACAAGGCTCCAGGCCATTATTTTTGTATTTCTATTGAGGCAAGTCAGTTTCAGACAAGGGATTCTGTATAGGTCTGCTTGAGATTGACGGTGAGCACATCCACTGTAGCCTTAGGCACGGTGACCCTGCCCTCACTTACCTCTGGCAGGGGGACCTGTGCACTGCGTGTCTGCTTGATGGCCTCCTCATAGCGGGGGGGATCTTTCGTCTTGGCCACTGGGCTCCCAAATAGAGAGTGCTGGACAACAAATTGCTGGGGTGGCGGGGGTGAACTAGGCTGTGTCAAATAAAGGAGGAGCACGTATTACCTCTTGGCAACAAACCCTCTTTCCCTGGCTAGACTTGGCTCTGCTGTTCACTGTGTAGTGGCCAAATTAGCAGGTTCTTTTAAGCACCTGTGAGGCTGACAGCATTGGTGGCCACCTCATGTGGGAAGGATCATCTTCACTGTAATAAGAGCTGAGCTCCTCCTTCACAAGTTACCATCACTGTATTTTCAACAATGTTATCCCATTAATACTGATAGTCACTCGAAGCCCAAAGCACTAGGGTTTGGAATGATTTTATGTTCCTGTAGCACTGTCATTGATGCACAAGCCTCACAGGGTTACCTTGCTGGGTGTGTTAGGTCCATTTTGCAGAGATGGAAGCGGAGCATTTCTGGATTGAAGAATGCTGTTGGAGGCTTTATTAATAAAGGGCTGCTGGACTGCTGAAGCAGGATGTTTCTGATATGGAAGAACTGTATTTGATGATGCTGAGTTGGTGAAAACCTGTAATGAATAAATATTTCTCTATTAATTTGTTCTTTGGCTTTTCCTAATGGAGTAAAGAAAACCATGTTTTACAGCAGAGGTGAGCAAACTTCTATAAAGGGCCACTAAGTATATAGTTTATGATTTGTGGGCTACCTGAGCTCTGTTGTTACTACTTGGCTCTGCCATGACGACCTGAAAGCAGCCACAGACAGTACACACATAAATGGGTGTGGCTGTGTGCCAATAAAACTTGACCCACACAAACAGGTGGTGGGTTGTATTTGGCCTATAGACCAGGGTCTGCTTACCCCGTAGTCGAGCATAAGTGGTCCTTTTACGCAGTAACTTGCCTTTGATAGTGGTGCAGACAGAGCTTTGTGGAAAAATAGTGTTTGCTCTTTACAATTCTCCTCTTAAATGATAGCTGAGTTTCTTCTATTCCTCTCTAAAGTGATCTCATCTACTCTCAAGGCTTGAATGGCCATGATTAAGCCTGTAATCCTGAGCCACTGCTCTGCTTCCAACCTTGTTCCCAGGCATTAAAGCCACTTACATCATCGTCCTAGATACCTGAAATTTAAAATATTCCAAATGGATTTTTCTCCAACAGCATTACCTCCTGCTTCTCAGCTTCTAAAGGAAAAAAAAAAAGTTCTTTTTTTTTTTTTAAACTTAGGTAAATGGGACTATCGGTCAATTCTGCTTTCTCTCTCAGTGTGCACACATCTCAGCAATGCTTCTTGAATATGCCTCTGCTCTCTGCTATCCTGAGCCTGGCCCTGACTATTTATCACAAGGATTCTGCAGCAGCCCTGTGGCACAGGCCCCCTACCTACCCACCCACTGGTGTAAGGTGTTCTCAAGGCACAGCCCCTACCACACTCACTGACTCTCCTGATTTGGGTAGAACCCTCATCTTTCGCTGGCATGTAAGTTTCTTACTACCTGGCCCCTTTTCCATCCTACCTAAAAACCTCAACTATGCTGTGGTCACATTCAATTTTCCAGTTTCTTGAAAATTTATTCAAATACAAGCAAGGCCCAATTTAAAACTGGCCCCCTTCTGAGAGGCTGTTTTCTGTTCCAACAGGCAAAGGTGAGAACTTCTTGCTGTGGAACTCTAAAATGTTTTGTTTAGCACCTCCATCAAGAGCTACACGTTTTAGGGTCTTTTATAAACATACGTCTGTACTGCTGAAACTTACTACTTCACAGAACTCGGTTTGCTCATAAAAATATTTAACATGTTCTGTACTACTAATATTCTGAAAAACCTATTTCATAAGCTAGAATGTCTCTATGTATATTCTTCAAAGAGTACAACCTCCATGGTGATGAGTTCTGTAAATACACTGCTATTTGAAAAAATAAAATTTCCTTAAATTTGGTTTAAAAAAAAAAATTCCTTTACACTAGAAGTAATGATTCCTAATTCTAGTATTTTGGGGAAAAAAAAAAAAAAAAAGCAAAAAAGCCCTAATTTATCTTATCTACATACCATTTTTCCCTTTCCTTCCAATCGTCTTAACATTTGAACATATACTAAGCTTTTAATTATACTAAAATGGTATTTTCAGCTTTCCCCAAACTCAGTGGTAACATACAACCATGATTCCTTGCACAAAGGGGAATCTCAAGCGGTACACGTGTTACATGTGACTGCTGTTGTCTGTCCCTAAAGCTGGTTTAACCCAGACAGTTCACACTATCCTGAGGCAGATCACAGGTACAACTAATTATCTGTGTTCTTTTGTGTTGAAGAGTAAAACTCTGGGATTAATAATTTTAAAGGTTTAAAAGAGTAAGACCTGTTTTTGAGGCCTAAGATTTTTCTGACAAGGAGATGTGCACATAGCTCCACCTACTGGCTAATGGGGAATGTGGGAGAGTTTTTTTGGTAGGAATTTGTACAGAGAACACTGAATCCTAGGCCACCAACTTCATTTTAAAGATGAGGTAATTGACTCTCAGGGTAAGTGAATTTTGCATGAGGCCAAATACCTAGGCAACGGTGAACTGGGACTGATAAGACCTTCTGGGCACACTCTTACAAATATATTTCAAGATCTTACTCAGCATAAAAGTTTTAGAAGTATATTTTTCATCTTGAAATACCTTTTCCAAGGGAACAACATATATTGCTTTCTACAATACGTTTAATTTAAAAAAAGTTATTTTAAAATTAAGTACATTTAATATATGAGGAATGAAGACAAACACTTCTGAAACTTTCCGTTGTTAAAGGGGTTAACTATGAAGGTGAACTATCTTTAGTAATGAAAAGTTGTTTCTCCATTCCAAATAACTAGAAAATGCAGCCAAATGGCATGCAGATAAAGCTTATTCTATGGGAGATGGATCACAGAGCAGAACGAACAGGAGCTTCCCAAAGCTTCTACCAAGATGCTTGTTGAATGGATGATCGGAGGATGGTAAAAATCAGCGACAGTTTATTGCTCAGTGGCATTTACAAACCTTTCTGACTTGTTGAGGCTGACTAAGCACATGCTGTGGGAACGTGTCTTGTGTCTGAGGTACAGTTGGGGCTAAGCCTGGGGCCAAGGCAGCAGTTGATATTTGTGCAGCAGTTGCTATCGGAGGCTGAGTCTGCATTCCGGCTTGTGGTGAAGTCTAGGAGGTGAATTGAAGAAAAACATCAATTTAATTGTCAGAATCAAAGTTAGAAATCATAATTCAGATGTAGAACCACTGGTCACTTGGGAATTGTACGTAAATAAAATAAGACCAAGTTTACAGATATACACTTCATCTGCACAGAAATCTGAATCTTGATGATTCTAAACCATAGAGGGTAACACCAGCGCAGTCACCGAATGCTCTTATTATTCCTAAGTAGCTAAGATTTCCATTTGTAAATTTTGAGAAAGTGGAAATGGAAATAAGAACCTAGGGCAGTTCTATACATAATAGCTCAGGTACTGTTAAGACTTTAATAGTAACAAGGAAACTTGTGAGACCTAACTGTCCCATTTCCTTCTTGTAAGCTCCATGTGCGCTCCCAAAGGAGAGCCAGCAACAGGCCAGGTACCCTCAGACCCAAGAATAATAGTTTTTGTTTCTACAAAAGCAATGGAAGATTTGGACTGAAACATTTGTTTTAAGGATTTAAATAGACTTTAACAGATACCCTGAAGATTAAACAGAGGAATTAGATTTTTTGTACATGCCAAAGCGTCTGCGAGCCCTGCCGGCCCTGCCTCCTAACCATAGGGGTACAAGATGATTCCTCTCTACTGTTTCAGGTATTTGGGTGTCAAGGTTGAGGAGCAGCGGTCCAAATGGTTTCTTGCTCATTCGTAATGCATGCTTGGTTAAAACTTAACAAAACTGCATGACATATGCATACCTCAGGTAAATACATATGTAGGCACAAAAGGGAATTTCATGCTCATCAGTGTTTCCTCATCTCTTTCAATAACCCCCTCACTCTTAAATTTGTGGCCATGTTTTCCTTAGTTTAGGCTTCTTCATTGTTAGCAGTGGCTTTTGAGAACTAAGTATAGGATGCAGAATATAAGAATGGGCATAAGAGTAAAGGCTCTGCAGGCAGAACACCTGGGTTTAAATGCCACTTCCATCCTTGGGGAACTCAGTGTCCTCATCCAGAGATGGATGGTATCATTTAGATCTTCTAGGAGAAGGGAGGATTAAGTGAAGCTGGCCATTTAAAGTACTTAATGCCGTGCCTTGCACAGAAAGAGTGCTCAGCAGCAGAGACTCTGATCACAATGATTACGTCACTGGCATGTAAAAAATGTCTGCATGGATGATACTGTGTTCATTAAAGGTAAAGGTAACAGAACTAGAAAAGCACCCTATGTGTGTTTTTACTATATAAAAACAGTGCTAGATATTCAGATTTTTGAATAACCCTCTCACACATGCACACGTTTTCTCTAACTGTGAGGTCTGCTCTGGATGCATTTATGAAAGAGCTCAGGTATGGTTCCCTTCTTAGCAGGGTTTGCATTCCATGCATGCTGTGAGGCAAAGTAGTTAGAAGACACACTTCACACCTGGAGTTTGAGGCTGCCTACAGGGAGTTGCACTGAGGTGACACTTGAACCCTGGATGGACACTGGAAGCAGCAGCTGAGCAGTCTGCGTGGTCAGTAAAGCCTGAGGCTGAGCAACAACGGCAGGCGGTGGCTGTCCCTGGGAACTCACATAAAACTGCGAGACGACACTCTGCTGCTCTGCCTGGGCCACAGGGACCTCCTGCTTGATAACCACAGCCTTTCTGGCAACAAGGGTCTGGCCACCTGTCGAGGCGGGCTGGCCTACAGAGTGGCTGGCTACTGGGATGGGCTGCCTGGAGCTGGAGCAGTCAGGGAGTGAGGCCTCATCTTTGATGGAGGAGCCAAGGCTGCTGTGTTTCTGATCTGACTTGTTGACAGAATGACCTGCGGCACTGGGCTGGGGTTCCAGGGGCCGCTGCTGCTGCCCTCGTTTTTCAACCTCAAGTTGCATTTTCAGCACTTCCACAAGCTTCTGCTCTTGTTCCAGTTTCCTCTTCAGCTCTTCGATTTGCTTCTCTTTCTCCTGAAGCTTGCGATCCTTCTCGGCTGCATCCAGTTCCAGATTTGACAGAGTGCTGCTGGTGGGACTCAGACTGTCTTCATTATTTGTCATTCTCAAAGGAGATGAACACAAGAACTGTGAAGGAGACATCATGGTCATAATCTCGGTGAAAGTGTCTGCCATGTTTGTGTCATCGGTACTGAGACTGGACTGTTCGGAGGGAGATGGTGAAATGGGCAGAGGGGAATGAACATTGTCCACACGGGCTGTGTTGCTGGTTCCGGTAGATGGCAATTCCACCTTGAGAGTGGAGACTGAGCTAGTCACAGTGTTATGTAGTGTTGTAACAGGCAAGGCCACAGTGACTTCTGGGTTACTGGTGACGATGGCTGACGACGACACTGCCACGATGCCCCCAGCAGCAAGGCCGCTGCTGTTCACTTCCTGGTAGGGTTTCAGGCGCTCAATGAGGTCTGGTTTGGTGCCCGACACTGGCAGACCCCTTAACTTCAGTTCTGTCTTCAGTTCTGATACCTGGAGGTACAAACACAGCAGATCTCTTGGTATTAGAGCTTTCTGGCAAATCTACAGTCCACTTTTGTGATGGAAAAGGTGCCTATGTCTATCAGAAAACTCCGTGTTACTGCACACCTGAAAGTGGAACTGTTTTTTTCTTTTCATTTTTGTTTTTTTAAGACAGATTCGCTCTTGTTGCCCAGGCTGGAGTGCAATGGCATGATCTCCACTCACTGCAACCTCCACCTCCCAGGTTCAAGAGATTCTCCTGCCTCAGCCTCCCAAGTAGCTAGGATTACATGCATGCGCTACCATGTCTGGCTAATTTTATATTTTCAGTAGACATGGGGTTTCACCATGTTGGTCTGGCTGGTGTCGGACTCCCGACTTCAGGTGATCCACCCACCTTGGCCTCCCAAAGTGCTGGAATTACAGGCATAAGCCGCTGTGCCTGGCAGAAGGTAGGGGTTTTTAGAGGGTAATTCCTCTTCTATGTCAAAGCGGAGAAATACTACCAGGAATGATGATGACAAAGCTGTATTTACTGAGTAGTTGTCATGGGCAAGACACTGTTGGAAGTGCTCTACTCTTTGCACTCATTTTCACAAGACCCCATGAGATGTCTGTATCATTATTCTTCCCATTTTTACAGATAGGGAGGCATAGGAAGAGAGAGGTTGAAGCACTCAAGTTACCACAGATAACAGAAGGCTTAGCTGTGATAGAAACCTAAAAAGGCTGGCCCTAGAGCTCATATTTTTAACTGTTAAATTTTCCTACTTCTCCCAAACTTGGCATTGAGCAGGGAAGAAAAAAATCACAGCCTCTGAAATCCAGCAGAACTGGTAGGTACCTGCACAAGACACACGCTCAGTAAGTGACAGTTGTTATTAGTGGAAGTAAAAAGGAAGTAGCTTTATAAAGATTATCATATTGCTGGTAAAGTTGAATGTCTACTGAAAACCACTTAATGTCTGCTAGACAAATATGGCAAATCATTTACATGTTTGTGGTACTTATGGGTTAAATAGCTCTAGTTGGAATTGTCACCTTTAAGTCATCCAGGCTAGAAGGCAGAGGTCCTGGCTTTCTCACAGGAGCAGCTGTATTCTGTCTTGGTATGTTAGGTGTGGTATTGTTCAAAGCCGAATTCCCACTGTTATTATTTTTGTCATTGAGTGGCCTTCAAAAGAAAAAGAAAATTAGAGTTTATAATAATTTCTAGATTTGACATTGCTTCTATCAACAGTTAGACTAACTTATGAAGAGAAAAATACCACAATCATAGATTGAAAGGCTCAATATTGTAAAGATGCAAATTATATTAGATTGCAACGAAATACCTGCAGGTTTTGTTTGCTAGTGTGGTGGAAATTTACAAGGTGAGCCTATGCTTCATATGAAAATGCAAAGGACCAAGAATGGCCATGAATTCTTGAAGAAAAGCAAAGTTGGAAGAGTCTCATGACCAGACATCAACATGTAATTAACGTGGTGTGTTGCTGATACAGGCAGAGAACAACAGGCAAATGAGAGATCCCAGCAAATCCAGAAATGGCTTTCTGCATACCTAGACCCTGGAGTTACCAAAAAGAGGACACTGTGATGCAGTGGATAGAGGGCGGGACTTTGGATGGCACCATGCTGCATTGGAAATTCACAAGGGAAAAAACAGGGCTCTTGACTGGCCTCACCTCACCTCATTCCAAAATCTACATGTGAATTATGAAAATAAAGCTTTCAGAAAAACACTCCGGATAGTATCTTCATGGCCTTTGGGTACACAAAGATTTATTAAACAGGACTTAAAAAGCACTAGGTAACAGTGAAAAGTCAAGCCACAGTGCAGGACCACAGATCTGTAATACAAATTTCTGACAAAGACCTCATATCTAGAGTATATAAAGAGGTCTTTCAAATCAGTAAGAAAGAGACAGAAAACCCAGTGGAAATGTGGGGGAAAAATCTGATAGACGTAGCACAAGAAAGCATATCCCAATGGTGAATAATTATGGGAACAATGGTTCAACCTCACTAGGTGTGAGGAAAATGCAAATCACAACAGAACAGCCTTGCATTTTTAATGGAATTGCTATAATGAGTAAGACTGATGATACCAAGTACCTGGGACAACCAGAAGAATCACACCCTGCTGGCAGAGGTGTGAATTGGTACAACCACTTTGGAAAACTACTGAAGGGAAACTTCTTTCATAGTACTAAAGGAAAACATCTGCCTATTCTATGATCCCGCAATTCCATTCCTAGATAGACATCTAACAGAAAGACAAGTATGTATACCAAAAGACACAGACTAGGATATTTACTATGGTGTTATTCATAATAACCCCAACTGGAAGCAACCCAACTATGGATCAAGAGTAAGCTGGATGGCTACACTATGATGTAGTCAGCCATGAAATACTAAACTAAAAAAATGAACTATCAGCACCAATAAAGATGCACCTAGGTGTACTGTAAGATTGCATGTATATAAAGTTCAAAAACAGGCAAAACTAATCTATGGGGATAGAAGTCAGGATCATCATGGAAAAGGGACACAAAGGGGGCTTTTGGGGTACTGATAATGTTCTTGGTTTGGGTATTGGATGCAGGAGTGTATTTTCACAACAGTTTTCACTTATAATTTATGGACTTTTTTGTATGAAAGTTATAGTTCAATTTTAAAAGTTTATTTAAAAGAAGTTGGTGTATCACTTGTCAAATTCTACTACAGTTAGGTGCTTTGTACTAATTTCCCTCAACTCTTTCAGTATCAAAACCAGATCCCTACCTAACATCTTCCAACTGTGATACTCTTGGTAACAGTGGTGTTCCATTTCTGGATGGTTGACACCTACAGCTGATTCCATTACAGCTTCAGACTTTACTATCATGCAAGGCCATGATGCTGAAGCCCAGAGACTCGGAATTTCACACTCTGAAACAGGGATTTGAGATGACAGTTCCTACGGGGTGATGGTCATAGTTGGGTGAGCTTTCTCTGAGGAGTTTTGGGAAGCCTGTGGTCAAAGCCAATGCTGGCCTTTGTCAATAGCTAACTCTTGGCATTCATTTTGGGGTCTACTAAAACCTGCCTGAATTTTGTTGAAATTAAATACTTGAAATCTTTGGGATGAAGTTTCTTGACAATGGATGAAATGACAAATATTTTATGCATCATTATTCTCTTTTCTAAAAATTCAACTTTAAAATCTGAGTTATGAGAGCATGTTTTTTAAATCAATGTTTCTCATCCTTATTTTCACTCATTATTGTCCCCTTAAGGAGCCTTTTAAACATTCTTCTCCAAATCTCTCTCCCCATGAAGTTTCAGTACCACAGACATACTGCAAATGTTTAAGGGCTGTGTGTTAAGTCTGTGCTTTATCACATAAGAGTAGTCTCCCTGCAGAGCCACCTTTTGCTTCTTTGTGAGTGGTATTATCCCCTTGAAAATGAATGTAATTATTCTACATAGGGAATTTGGTACATATAGAATTTGGTACAGATTAGTATTTGACTCAACCCTTTTTTTTTAGATAGAGTCTTGCTCTATCGCCCAGGATGGAGTGCAGTGACGTGATCTCGACTCACTGCAACCTCTATCTCCCTGGTTCAGGCAATTCCCTTGCCTCAGCCTCCCAAGTAGCTGGGGCTACAGGCACACATAACCACGTGTGGCCAATTTTTTTATATTTTTAGTAGAGATTGGGTTTCACCATGTTGGCCAGATTGGTCTCAACTTCCTGACCTCAGGCAATCCAGCTGCCTGGGCCTCCCAAAATGCTGGGATTACAGGCATGAGCCACTGCACCCGGCCTTAACTCCATCTTTCCAATATAAACATGCTAATCTATTTTTCTCCCAAAGCAATAGATGGGGAGGGGGGAGGGGGGAGGGGGAAGGGAGTTGCTGACGAATGTGATTGCTGTGCAGATGAGATTCCTGAGTTGAGGGATGCAGTGGCCTTCTAGTACCTCTGGTGACCTCCCACTGTGCGGACAAACTGGGTTTGACTAAAGCCCAGTCCCTTTGGGTGCTTGCTCCTTTGTAGTGGCAAAGGGCTACATGATTCAGGTAAAATGCCACCCTTGTGGGCACTGTCGGACTTCCATGTTCAGTTTCTTGCAACGGAATTTTGCTAAGCATAAACAGTGCTTTAGAAAGCACGATATCCATTTTTAGGATCTGGAAATTGAACAGGACTTACATTCTTTTTGGGGTAAAGTAATATACAAAAATAAGTGTTCTTTCTCCTCCTAGTATCTTGGGTCTTTTTGTATGATACCGTTCTTGGGTGAGCTTGTTTATTTTAGAGGTTTTGAATGTCTGAGTAGGAGAGGGGAACTGAAGCCTTAATGGAAAGACAAAGAACTAGGAAGAGTTCAGTAGGCTCACACCTCTGATGGATTCTTCCCATCTACAAAGGCAGTCACACAGCCAAATTCTTTCATTAAAGAAAAGACTTTTTCAAAGATATCAAAAAAATCCTTTGGGATTTTCACCTTAACAGCGTCCTCATCTGGGAATGTTGTCAATAACAGCAATTCCTCCTAGACTTGCAGAGAGGATCGGGATGATGTACAGTTTTAAGCACAATGCATTGTAAACGGTGAGTAACCAACCACAAGCCATCATTACCATTATTATTATTGATGCCCAATGCCAAAGGAGGATGGCAGTGGAGGAGGCCTCCCTAGGGCCTGGACAAAGGTGTAAAGTAACAGTAGCTTGTCTTTGATTCTCTTCCAATTCTCTTTGGCCCTCACCTGATTCCCTTCCAATGTCAATAGCTCACTCAGGCCTGCTTGCTCTTAATAACTGGATACGAAGTTTTCTCTCTTCATCTCCATGCTCTGATGTTTCAGAATAAAGCACTTCACAATCAGGTCTGAATTACTAATAGGTTTAATCTTAAGATATTTGACTCTTAAGAGGGGAAAAAAAGAGGGGCTACCTATGAGGGAATGCTTAGGCTACATGTAGAAAATAGAAGTTTCTACAGATCATGTGATTGTAAGTTGAGTGACTTAATCACAGATAATTTTTCTCATTAAAAAAATGGTTTTGCATGTTTTTCTAGAGTCGAATGCAAATATTACTTTCTCCTGAAAAGTAAAATGAAGAAAAGATCTTTGCATTTTTATCTGTTTCCCAGAAAAATTGGGAATGTATATCCAGAAATTTTATTACATAATTAAAATTAACCATTAATGTCTTGCTGCAAATTCAGTCTCAGAAATTGTCAGAATTCACTCCCTTCTGTCCCTCAAAGTTGGGCTCAAACTTTGAAAACACCTTCCTTTTATGCAGCTGCTGGTCACCAAGGCCTTTCACTGTCTTCTGAAACACTCAGTCTGCTGTCAGAGCTCTTCACTGCCTACAGATGCCCCTTCAATACCAATGTCCAGCTGCTCTTTCTTGCATTTCAGCCTCACTGCATCAGCAGCCCACTCTGAAGCACTCCGTTGTCTGCTGTGTCAAGTAAGGTCTTTTCTGCCCAGCTTCAAGTCCCCTTAGACATGGGCTCTACTTGATTCTGTCTTCCACTTTTTTCTTAAAAATTAATCGGATTCTTTGTTTAGGCAACTTTTCTCACCTTCCAATGAGGAGGTGCTGCTTACTCTACTCCTTCCTCCGTACTAGTACTCACAGCATTCCCCTGTGCCTGGAAAGGCCCTTCTAGAGCCTTCCACATACAAAGATCCTGCCTTTTCCACCAGTCTTTCCTTGCCCATTCGAGCTTTCATGCCCATCTTTCTCTTCTTTTAGCTGTTTATGCCAGGTCTTGCACTTCTTATGCTTTTCTCAGAGCATCTAGTACTGCTTTTGTGTTGTAATAATAGGCAAATCTGGATGAATAATTGTGAAAAGGCATTTCTAACTTATAAAAGTTCAGAACCTATTTTGGAGGACACAAACTGGACTGCAATACTGGCCATTCTCGGCATGTGGACTTCAGACACTGTATGATAAGCTCTGATAAAAAAGAAAATAACCACCAAGCACAAATAAATGACAATATTTGACTTTTGGTAACATATAGTTCCTCATAAAAAAACACAGAACACCCCGCGTTATGAGGATAGCATGGGCCCCGCCGTACTTGAATGGTGCAGGCAGGATGGTCTGGTAGTTGTAGTGCTGCTTTTGCTGACTGAGGATCTGTAGCTGTAGGAAGAGCTGCTGCTGCTGGAGCAGGCGGGCGTAGTTGGAGTCCATCTGCGGCTCATGCTTCTCACCCTTCTGATCTGGTGGAATGTATTGGTGGTACTTTAACTTCTTTACCCGTGGTTTGGGATCTTTGCACTTTTTGCTACGGTGTTTGTCATTTGAATTTTTGGGATGGCTTTGCTATTTTTGAGAAAAAAAGAAAATAACATTTAAAGAGATGTCATCACATGAAATCTACTGTATTGTGTGCCTAAATGATTTGAAATTAAAAAGAAATGTACCTTAGATATGAGTACGGTTACTTTGGAAAAAAATATGCTACATTCATTTCAAGAGCCATGAAAACGTTTGCATACTAACTTTGACCAAGAAATTTTCTCCTGCTGCACTATTCCCTCAGGGTTTGGGTAAGATACTGAGCGTGAGCTATTCAAACTCAACGCACACTGACCTTGGGTCTCCAGTGTGAACACCCTACCCAAGTAATAATATACACATATCATCTCCTAGTGAAAAATAGGCTGCATGATAAATATACAGTAGAGAAATGATTAAGTATACTTCTTCAAAACCATGTAATAGCTAAAAATTCTGTGGAAAATATGTGGAAAAAAAAAAAGCTTCCAATGAGAAGAAAACAGAATATAAACTATCTCTAAAGAATATAATACAAAAACTATTGAGTGATATGAATATGAATTTTTTTCAAAAATAGTGCATTTTTACTTTGAAACTGGGATGGGAGACCATGTTTCTCTCAAGATTAGGAATCAGATGATGTTTTCCTGAGTTTTTTTGTCTTCTCAGTTTATAATTTATCAGATCACTTTATACTTTTCACTATTCAGATTCTAAGATAACTTCATCTGACAAAACCCATCCAAATAAACAAAAAACAAAATATAGGAAGGTATTCCTAAGCTTCTTTAGGGAATATACCCAACTTAATACAAAGACTTGAGAAGTACTCAATTAAATGGAGCTATTGATAAGATCACATTATCTATATTCATAACCAAAGAATTAGGACACTGCCACCAAAGATAGGAAGAAAACAAAACTCACTGCATTCTATAGGTTAGGAATAGTCTAATTTCTAATGTTAGGCTATTCTAGCATTCATAGAATGTGACTATTAACATTCCTTTATATATCCTTCCTTCATATATGTTTTAATATAATTGGGATGACACCATCCATCTACGCTTATTAGAAATGTGCCTTTCTCTCTCTTCACTTGATATGTCATGAATTCTTTTTTTCTTTTTTCTTTTTTTGAGACGGAGTTTCACTCTTGTTACCCAGGCTGGAGTGCAATGGCGCAATCTCGGCTCACCACAACCTCCGCCTCCTGGGTTCAGCAATTCTCCTGCCTCAACCTCCTGAGTCGCTGGGATTACAGGCACGCGCCACCATGCCCAGCTAATGTTTCGTATTTTTAGTAGAGACGGGGTTTCACCATGTTGACCAGGATGGTCTCGATCTCTTGACCTCGTGATCCACCCGCCTCGGCCTCCCAAAGTGCTGGGATTACAGGCTTGAGCCACCGCACCTGGCGTCATGAATTCTTAAATCCCTTGTATAAAAGAATGTTTCTGCAACAATATTTTTGTGGCCGTTTTTACATAACAGTTTACAGACATAGCCAGTGAGGTGCTGGAGCCAGCTCTTACTCAAGAGAGACAATAGTGCATCTTCTTCCAACTCTGCATTCAGCAATATCACATTGGTAGCCTGAAAATGGTCACTGTGGGAATATTTACACCATGGGAACTGGCAAAGGCTATAATGGGCCCTCTGAGCCCAGCCACTTATTAAACATTTACCCGCATACTACTGGACATAATATCCAATTAATTAGTAGCCCATTTTTAAGCACTGGTAAATAAGAATTTGTAAGAAGTAACTATGTATTGGAAAGGATATATTCTTGTTAATCTCATCTCATGCCTTCAGACTTGACCATCAGGACCTGGTCTCCTCCTAGTTCTTAATGACTCCTATGACACACCTGAGACTCCCACTGCTGCTTGCTTTCTTCAACATTACTTCAGTCACTACACTATTCATGGTGATTTTAATATCCACACATACATTCCTTCTAACATTCTGCTCTCTCAGTTCCTTGACTTCATTACTTCTAGGTATCTCATCACCTCTCTCTGCAAGTCACTGTGTGATTATAGCCTAGATCTCATCATTATCTAAACCTCACTTCCCAGCATCCTGGTATCTGATACCCACCAGGTATTCTGTCATTTCACTCCATCCAGGATGCCAACTATAACAATTATTTGATGCCACTGAGACCTACAATCCCTTTCTGTTCCAACCTTTACATGTTCCTCACTTCCCTCCTTACCCAGCTATATCCCACAGTCCCCTCACTTGCACAGTTCCCTCTTTGTCATACACACCTGGCAAAACACTTATTAATTCTCTGTCTCCTTCTGTTTCTTGACAATGGCTCTACTGATGTTTTGAGCTATGTAACTGTGTTGTGGGAGTCTATCCAGTGCACTGTTTGATATTTAACAACATCCTTGGCCACTACCCATTAGATGCCCCTAGGAACCTCTACCCACGCCCCTCGTCCCCCACATTGTTGTCCCAACCAGAAACGTCTCCAAGCATTGCCAAATGTCTGCAGTGGGAGACAAACTTACCCTGCTGAGAACCAGTGGTCCACTTCATGCCTGTACTCATATAACTGAAAGTGGCTACAGGAAAAACATAAAACCATGCTGACAAGTCTCACTTTAAGCTCATGACCACCTACTTCAAGGGCTCATCAGTGCTACCTGGCCAACCTGTTACATTTTTCTGGTCCTTTAATTTTCCTACCCTTCTAGAATATTGCCTTATATCTTCTCTTCTCTCCCCAAAACTTTAATATTCCCCCAACCCCATTCTGTCAATTGAGGTCTCATTGCCTAAACACTGAGAACATGTAAGTGATCAGCACAGAGCTTACGCACGCTGTGAATGCCTGCCTGTGCTGGGACTCTGAGCGCTTTCCTTCCTGCTGGTGTTGCTGTCTCAGGCTGGCCCTTCCCTCTTCAACTGGATTCTGTGTTCCCTCGGCGACACCTGGCTGTGGTTCCCTGCTCTTCTCCTAGATCACTCCCATGGGACCACAAATAGCTTCCTTGACCCTACATTGCAGTGAATCTACAGACCATTTCTTTGTGCTCTCAAGAAAAGCTTTCTGTAACACCATCTCCAGCTCTGACTCTCAGGCTTTCTTGTGACCACCCATACCAAGTTTTCAGAAACTGTTCTTGTCAAGGTCGCTGTGCTTCAACGCAGCTAAACCAAGGCCAGTTTGCAGCACTCATCTTAACTGAGGCACAGCAGCCTTTGATCCAGTTGCTCTCTCTCTTGTCGTTGAAATGTGCTGGCTTCAGAGCCACCTTGCCTCACTCTTGCTGGCTGTTTTTGCTGAGTCTCCTTTGCTGGTTCTTCCTCTCTCTCTCAAATGTTGGTGGTTCCCAAGGACTCATTTCTTGCATAGCTTTTTATCGGTACTTAGACCCTAGGTAATTTTACTGGGTTTCATGACTTTAAATGCCATTTATACACTGACAACCTCTCGCCTAAAGTCTGCACTCATCTATCCAGCTGCCTCTACGCCATCTCGACTAATTGCCCACGCAGCACCTCACACTCCGGGTGTACTCCTTTCCATTTCAGGCATGGCAACTACAAGCTGCTAGTTGCGCAGACACAAAACAATAGATGGTTCATGACTCCTCTTCTTAACACCACATATCCAACTTGTCCGCAAATCCTGCTAGTTTAGCCTTCAAATGCAGCCAGAATCCAACCACTTCTGTTATCTTGCTGGCTGCCACTGTCTCCTGCTGTGCATTTTACCTGTCTCTGCTTCTACCTTTGCACCCTACTGTTTCTAACACATTTCCTCAAAATATTCCAGCAACTTTTCCCCTTAGTGGTAATACAAAGCCTAACTTATGTTTTTTTTTTTTTTTTTTTTTTAAGACAGTCTTGTACTGTCACCCAGGCTGGAGTACAGTGGTGCGATCTCAGCTCACTGTAACCTCTGCTTCCTGGGTTCAAACGATTCTCCTGCTTTAGCCTCCTGAATAGCTGGGATTACAGGCGTCCACCATCACACCCAGCTAACTTTGTGCATTTTTAGTAGAGATGGGGTTTCACCATGTTGTCCAGGCTGGTCTTGAACTTCTGACTTCGTGATTCACCCACCTTTGCCTCCCAAAGTGCTGGGATTATAGGCGTGCGCCACCGTGCCCAGCCAAAGCCTAACTTCTTACAAGGCGCTACAGATGCTGGTTTCTGGCCACAACCTGGCTGCATAGTTTACTTGTTACCCCTCCGCTATTGCTATTGGAGTCATATTGGCTTCCTTGTTCAGAGACTTCAGATTTTCTTCCTACAGATATCTTCATGGCTCACACCCTCACTTCTCAAGTATCATCTGCGTATCCCCAGACCACCTCATTTAAACGACACACCTCTCCTTGTCCCCCCAGCATCCCTGTCCTCACATTACTCATCACCACCAGGCACACACTCTACTTGGTTGTCTGTTTTTCTAAGGGTGGGGATTTGTGATGTTTTGTTCCTTGCTTTATCTATTCCTAGTACCCAGAACAGTGCCTGGCACATAGAAGGTGCTTGAATAAGTATCTGTTGAACAAATGCATGGTGAATATGTATGCTAATTGGAAATCAGTTTAATTACCAGGTGCTTAAGGTATATACCTCAATGCCAGAAAACACTTTCACCTACTTATTCCTTCAGTCTCACAATATTAATCATTTCACTATTTACCTGCTTATTTCATTATGAACAATACATTTTATTTATTTGCTTATGAGACAGGGTCTCACTCTGTCACCCAGGCTAGAGTGCAGTGGCATGATCTTGGCTAACTGCAGCCTTGACCTCCTGGGATCAAGTGATCCTCGCACCTCAGCCCTCTGAGTAGCTGGGAGCACAGGTGTGCACCACCATGCCAAATAATTTTTTTGAACATTTTATAGAGATGGGGTTTTGCCATGTTGCTCAGGCTGGTCTCAAACTCCTGCGCTCAAGTGATCTGCCTGCCTTGGCCTCCCAAAGTGCTGGAATTACAGGTGTGTCACCATGCCTGGCTATACATTTTATTTTTAGTCCTTTAAAATTGATCTTAAGAATGAACTGGGTCTAGGATAATTTATACTTATAATGGGGTTTGAGAACAGTTGTCGTAGAGTGATAAAATAATTGACCCAGCCACAGTCAGAAGGGCACCTGCAGAGGAGGAGCACATAAACATAATGACCAGGGTTCCTCAGAAAAAATCTGCTACGACCTATCAGCCCCCACAAGTGAAGGATGGGAAACAGCTTTCCTTATAGAAACCTTGAAAGAATTCTGCTCTGTTTCCTAATGTGTTCCTGTCTCCTCCTCTCGGCACAGTCCTAGAAGTCCCTTACCAACCCCTGAATTTCACATTCTTCGACAATGCTGCTTCCTTTAGAACCAAAGCTCTCCTTAAAGACATCAGTGAGGAGCAGAGATTCGGAGACTGGGAAGGGCAGAGAACACATTTTCTTTCTTTCTTTCTTTTTTTCATTTTTTTTTTTTTGTGAGAGACGGAGTTTCGCTCGTTACCTAGGCTGGAGTGCAATGGCACGAT
>NW_022436991.1:494148-507765 GCF_009761245.1 Sapajus apella
AGTAGAGATGGGGTTTCACCGTGTTGACCAGGATGGTCTCGATCTCTTGACCTCGTGATCCACCCGCCTCGGCCTCCCAAAGTGCTGGGATTACAGGCATGAGCCACCGAGCCCGGCCTGAGAACACATTTTCAAGATCAGAAGGGAAGGAGTGCTGGGCATGCAGACCCTCTCTATGCCATTAGGGTTGCATGCATGGGGATACTGGGAGAGGAAGTAAAAACTGATTTCCCTGGCAGGGTTACCTGCCACTTGCCGCCGTATGGAATTTTTGGCCCCAATGCTAAGCAATGGAAGATGGGGAAGTACACTAACATATGTCCTGAAGCTACCAACACTCAGCCATGCTTACAAGAGCCTTCTCTCCTGGAAGGTCAAGGACAAGGATAGTCCCGGGGACAGAGGGCTGTGAGAAATACGCATCACGGTCATCTCAAAGATGCTCCCTTGCCTCAGCAGAGTGCTGCAACAGGTGGGGGTGGCAGGAGAGAGCTACACTTGGATTCGGGGGGCCCTTCCTGGCTCTGTCATTTCTTCTGTGGGCCTCGGTCTCCCCATCTGAAAGGTGGTGAAAAGGTAGCTAACTACAGTATCATTTTTTAGTTTAAAAAATTTGAGATCTCTATTCTGTTAAACTATTCCTCACCTTATTGTCCTCACCCACCTTATTTAGAAGTTCTAAACACAATTCTGAAAAGTTAAAATCTGTTTTTCTTATGTTTCATCTTAGCGGCCTGGGTGGCAGAACTGGGGCTTTCTGCATAGTCTAGTAGTTTTTGTTTTTTAAAGACACAGGATCTTGCTCTGTCATCTAGGCTAGGGTACAATGGTGTGATCATAGCTAATTGCAGCCTCAAACTGCCGGGCTCAAGTGATCCCCCTGCCTTGGCCTCCTCATAGCTGAGACTACAAGCGTGCACCACTACCTCTGTCTAACTTTTTAAATTTTTGTGGATATAGTGTCTTGCTATGTTGTCCAGGCTGTTCTCAAATTCCTGGCCTCAAGCGATCCTCCCACCTGAGCCTTACAAAGCACTGCATCCAGCCCGTAGTGTTTTAAATAGACCAAATTTTCTGCCATTTTTTTGAGACTATAGCATAATTAAACATGAAGACCCCAGTCTAGCAAGTCTTTGCATGGTTTAGTTTTCAAGACTTTCGGCTAAAAGGCAGGCTGAGCAACTTAGATAAATGCTTTTGTCTTCTGTTTACAGGGGTATAGACAGAGTCACAAATAAAGCCACCCAACCCCCAGGGTGCATCCAAAGTACCCACCTTCACCAGTGCTGGGCCAGGCTTTGCTGAGGACACAGTGTTTGTGGGGAGGACAGTAGCTGCAGGCCGTGAGGGAGGCTGATCTGCAGTTGGAGGAGTTTTCAAGAATTCAGGAACTGCTGGGGACACTGAAGCAAACTGGTAGAAAAGGCAAAAATGTACAAGTCTGTGAAATTAATGATCATTAAAAACAGAAAAATCGCAATTAATAGGGAATGACCTGGTTTTTCAGTCCATTAGAAAAGAATCAAAGGAAAAATATGTGATTATGTCTGAGGCCCAGCTGGTGGAATAACATGCTTTGCCTCAGTGGAGCAATCATTTAGTCTTTGCTCCAAGAGCAGTGAATAACTAAAGGCAAGTAAGGTTAGACTGACTACAGTAGAGTATTTTCTCAGAAAGATGGTCAGAACCACTCTTTTTTGGCAGGGAAAGAAAAGTCCAAGATACTTGTATGTCTGATCAAAACAATACATGGTAGTCATAAAGTCCGCTAGCTACATAGGTTATGCGAACCCTGGCTGATGCAAACGTAACCTTCAGGCTTCCCTGCAGAGCCCGGTGAATCCCTGTATCACACTCGACCCACCCTCTGGCAGCATCTCTTCCTAAATGCCCATTCACCCATATATCTGTAAATGTGCTCTAAACCCTCTGTTCCTCTCTCCAAATCTGACTAGAACTCTCATTAACCATATTTCCCCATTTCTTGCAACAGAAGATTTAAAGAATACACTTTGGTAAGATTGACCTGTTTCACTGACAGCATTCTCTCACTTAAAAGAAGCAGCTACTTTGTTACCCAGGCCAAAATCAACAGTTACTGAATCTCAGTTTGGGGTCACATGTTATTAACGAGGCTTTACTCGGTTTTATGAATGCTCATTAGCAATCTACGTTACATAGATCTTAAGTATTCATTTATTGTAAAGAACAATTACTATTTTAATAAACCAGTCAAATTTTGCATATTGATTACTACTTGGACTTACTATACCAGCCTTATCTTAAGGAAAAGTGTCCTCCTCTATCAATTCCACTTCCCTGAACAACTCTGAAATTCAATACACCAACAACCAACATCAGTTCTCTTGTTAAAGTATTTGCATTTGAAAATAACAAACCGTGTTTTTCCTCCTTAAAATAAATAACCTGACAACTCGGAGGGCTATTAGCAGCAATAAACATGAAGCTTGGCACATACTAGTTAACTCAAATATTTGTTTAATTGATGAATGGCCATTCCTTCTGGCTTTACTCAGTCTAGGTCACGTTCTCAAACCCAGCTGAGATTGTGTGTGTGCGAGTATGCAATTCATCGTGCGTGCCCGTGTCAGCTCTCTCCCTGAGGTTTTAGCCACTGATTTCAGGTTTTCAGTTATTAGTAACTGTCAGTGTTGACAATATGAAAAAACTTACTTTGAAAGATGGCTGCCTTCAATTTCATTTTTAAACAGAAATGAGGGAAAGGGCTTGTCTAAGAGATTAGACACCTGTGTTCCAGCAGACTTCTGTCCCCAAAGAGCCTTGAGACATCCGGCTCCTCAGTGAATCTCTCAGCAACCAAACCTCACACATAAAGTAAAAGATGATGTTAGCTGATCACTTCTTTACTGAATATGACTTTATGTGATTTATTTTCCTTTCACCTTGCATATTTTTTTGAAATGGAGATATTTATCTCTGGGTCTACTTTTACAGAGGGGCAAACATTCCTTGGCTATTACGTAACTGTTATGTGAAGTAGACTCAAATGCTTGAATTCTGAACTCTATTTAGATTTCCTTGCATATACGTCCTACTCACCTGGCAAGCTATTTTACCAGTCCAGCCCTCACTGATGAATTTGAGAGCAGTAAGTGTTAATCATACGAAAAATAACTCAGGAACATGGATGTGGTATCAAATCTAAGATTTATAAAAAAAGTCTTCCCTGTATTACTAGACTGTGCCTAACAAACTGTAGCCTTGATTACTGATATGCCTATCTTACTAGCTTTTTTGGTATTTTAGCGTGACTTTGCTACCAAGAAAACCACAGATTCTGGCATAACACAAGAATAACCCAAATGAAATACAGTGATTATTGTACTCTACCTAATCTGAAGATAAATATATCAAAACTTCTAATTTTGCCAGCCGTTTTAATGTGTCTTAGAAAGGACCAAAACATAACAAAAGCCTCTCCCTTCCCCTACCAAACCCCATTTGGACTGTATCAAGGGGTCAGGCTCCTAGTGGCTGCAGTTACCAAAAGAAGAAGTGAAAGTATTCCAAAAAGCATTAAAAGGGTATCCAGGCCTGGAGCTGGGTGCCATTGTAGCAAATTAATGCAGGGACAGAAAACCAAATACTATATGTTCTCACTTACAAGTGGGAGCTAAATGATGAGAACACATCGACACACAGTGGGGAACAACACACACTGGAGCCTTCCTGAGGGTAGAAGGTGGGAGGAGGGAAAGGAGCAGAAAAAATTACTATTGAGTATTCGGTTTAGTACCTGGGTGACAAAACAATCTCTACATCAAACCCCTGTGACAATATACAAATGTAACAAACCTGCATTCCTGTGAACCTAAAATAAAAGTTAAAAAAAAAAAAAAATCCAGGCCATAAGAGATACTTAAACTTATTTTGTTCCATATAAATTCAATAATATGTCAAAATTTTAAAAGAATACTTTTAAGATTTAAAATGTAAATAGGTTTAAATTGCCACCAAGACCTAAGTTCACCTGCTGTTCAACGCAAATTTAATTTCAAAATGATTCTGAATCATTTCCCCAAAGAAGCTAAAAAAGCTGCAAACTTTGCTTTGTCTTATTGGATCCGACCAATGTTTCTATTACAGGCTACAGGTCTCATGAGGGCCAGATCTTTAATTTTCTTTTCTTTTTAAAAAAAAATTTTTTTTTTTCTTTTTCAAGATGGGGTTTCACCATGATGGCCAGGCTGGTCTTGAACTCCTGACCTCAGGTGATCCACCCACCTCGGCCTCCCAAAGTGCTAGGATTACAGGTGTGAGCCACTGCGCCCGGCCCAGATCTTTAATTTTCATTAGAAAACCATAAAATGTCAGAAAATGGTTTTTAATGATGGATATTTATGCTTAAAAAAAAAAAAAAACTAAAAAGGCACTTGTGATCATAAAGACTGAGTTTTCTTCTACTAGAAACAGGAAAGCTTTGCTACAATAGAAAAAAAGAGAAATCAGAGCAAAGCTCTGAGCTGATCAAAGTTGTATCCTGTGTCAGGTGTCTGCACTGTTCCTGCTGCAGAAGACAGTGCACGTGCTAAGGGCCAGTCACTGCTCCCGGACTGTTTATTCCTCTTTATTAGAATTTCTTTATGCAGCCTTGAGGGACAGAAACAAAGCTGTTTTGTATTGTATATTTTATGTCAATAATGTGTTTTTAACATGGGATGTAGCAGAGTTCTTAACTAAGATGGCAATATGCAAATCAATTAAAAATGCAATTACTCTTTAAATATTGTTTTCATATTCTAATCCCCAGACAAACAGAATGAAAGAGTTGAATAAAACAAAAATCATGCACTGCATGTTTAATAGATGAATATTTTATACAAAACTCTAGCTTTGTTAAAATGTATCACCTTGCATTGACCATCTGTTCCTGTAATATATATTTAAGCATTTCATTTTTAGAATAAGTAACTGAACATTAAAAGTGAATTAATTTCCTTGCACAGAATCTAGTGGACATTCAGTGGGTACCTGATGACCTGATTGGTAGTGAGAATTTGCATGTATCTCTGCTTTAAAAGTGCATTAAAAAAAATCATAATAAAATATACAGAAAATTTACTATTTAACCATTTTTAAGTATATGGCATTAAGTACGTTTATATTGTTCTGTAACCATCACTACTGGCACTTCCAGACTTACTCATGTTCCCAAGCAAAACTGCACCCATTTAACAATGTCTGCCTGGTCCCACATTCCCCTCACCCCTGGCAACCATCATTTCCTTTTCTGCCTTTGAGTTTACTACTCAAGTAATGTTATGTAAGTGGAATCGTACAGTATTTGTCTTTTTGTGACTGGCTTATTTCACTGAACATAATGCTTGAGTTTCATCCAGGTACTGCAGAATTTCCTTCCTTTTTAAAGGCTGAACACTATTCCACTGCACATCTGTAGCACATTTTGCTTATCCATTCATCTGGCAGTGGACATTTGGGTTGCTTTCACAATTTGGCTATTTTGAATAATGTTGCTATAAGCAGGGATAGACAAATATCTGTTATAACTCCTGTTTTCAATTCTTTTGGGCATATACCCAGAAGTGGAACTGCTACCTCATTTGGCAATTCTATTTTAATTTTTTTGAAGACTGAACATTGTCCACAGTGGTTATAACATTTCACATTCCCACTAACAGTACACAAGAGTTCCAGTTTGCCCACATCCTTCCAAACTTATTTTCTGTTCTTTCGATAGTAGCCATTGTAATGGGCATGAGGTGGTGTGTTGGGGTTTTAATTAGCATTTCCTTAATGATTAGTGTTGTGCAGTATCTTGTTAGATGCTTATTGCCTATTTGCATATCCTCTTAAGAAAGATGTCTATTCAAGTCCTTTATCCATTTTTTTTTTTTTGAAACATAGATTGCAACAAAAGCCACATTCAAACCTTTGCCCATTTTTGAACTGAGTTTTTATTTTTTTGTTGTTGAGTTGTGGAAGTTGTTTATATACAATAGATATTAGTCCTGTCTTAGTCTGTTCTGGATTGCTATAAAAAAAATTTGGCCAGGTGCAGTGGGTCACACCTGTAATCCCAGCACTTTGAGAGGCTGAGGTGGGTGGATCACGAGGTCAGGAGTTCAAGACCAGCCTGATCAACATGGTGAAAACCTGTCTCTACTAACAATACAAAAATTAGCCAGGCATGGTGGCATGTGCCTATAACCCCAGCAACTCAGGAAGGTGAGGCAGTAGAATCACTTGAACCTGGGAAGCGGAGGTTGCAGTGAGCGAAGATTGTGCCACTGCACTCTAGCCTGGGTGACAGAGCGAGACTCTGCCAAAAAAAAAAAAAAAAAAAAAAAAATTGAGGCTGAGTAATTTATAAAGAAAAGAAGTTTATTTGACTCATGATTCTGCAGATTGTACAGGAAGTGTGGCACCAGCATGTGCACCTGGCAGGGCCTCAGGCTGCTTCCACTTTTTCTTTTTTTATAGCGAGCTCTCATAAGAGTTTTAGTTATTATATTTAGGTCTTTGTCCATTAAGTTAATTTTTGTATATGATGCTAGGTAAAGGTCCATCTTCATTCTTTTTTGCATGTGGATATCCAGTTTTCCCAGTACCATTTGTTGATGACACTGTTCTTTCCCCACTGGATGGTCTTGGCACCTCTGGTGAAGATCATTTGATCACATTACCCAAGGGCTTATTTCGGGGCTCACTGTTTTGTTCTACTATCTTTTTTTCTTTTTCCTTCCTTTCCTTTTCTGTCCTTTTCTTTCTTTCCTTCCTTCCTTCTCTCTTTCTTTTCTTTCCTTCTCTTCTTTCTCTTTCTTTTCTTTCTTTCTTTCTCTTCCTTCCTTTTTCCTTTCCTTTCCTCCCTCCCTCCCCCCCCTTTCCTTTTTCTTTCTTTCTTTCTTTTCTTTCTCTCCTTCTCTCTTTCTTTCTTTCTCTCTCTCTCTCTCTTCTTTCTTTCTTTCTCTTTCTTTCTTTCTTCTTTCTCTCTCTCCCTCTCTCTCTCTCTCTCTCTTCTCTCTCTCTCTCTCTCTCTCTCTCTCTCTCTCCCCCCCTCCCCCTCTCTCCCCCTCTCTCCCTTCTCTCTCCCTCTCTCTCTCTTTCTTTCTTTCTTTCTGGCAATACCACAGTGTTTTCATTATGGTGTCTTTGTAGTAAGTTTTGAAATCAGGAAGCATGAGACCTCCAACTTTTTAAAAAATAAGATTGTTTTGGTTTTTCAGGATTTCTTAAGATTTTTCTACTGCAAAAATCAACATACGGATTTTGAGAGGAACTGTACTGAATCTGTAGACTGTTTTGGATAGTAGTGACATATGAATAATACTAAGTTTTCCATGAACACAAGATGTCCGTGTTTGACACTTTGTAGTGCCTTGTTTTGATTCCGTTCTCCTCTCCTTTTGCATTGTGGAAAAATAGCCTGTCGCATGGCCAAGAGTGTCTGATGTCATCTTGAAGCAAAACTACCATGATGACTGGTGGTTGGCCACTTCACACCAAGGTGTTCTGCAGTAAGGTCTTTAAACAATGCCTATAGCATAGATAACCCCTCATAAAGATGCCATTAAACTTCCCCAGTGGCCAGGTCTTGGTGAGAAAGTCTGAAGATGTGACCAGCTGCACATATTTTATCCTAAAAGCTTGCTAGATAAAGAATATCTTTGGGAAGGCTGAGGTGGGCAGACTGCTTGAGCTCAGGAGTTTGAGACCAGCCTGGTCAATATGGTGAAACCCTGTCTCTACAAAATTAACTGGGCATAAATGAATAAATGAATGAATGCTTTCTGGAGGGCAGGTGTGGACAACCACTCGAGGCTTTACTTCTGTTTTTAAGTTCCTATAAAATATTTCTCTCTGAGAAACTGGATTGTCAGCCTCTTTATTTGGCTTCTCAGCTTCCTTGGCTTTTGGGGGTAGATTTGTATATGCTTGTTCACAGACTCTACAGGCTTTTTGTTTGTTTTCATAGGAATTACAAATAACATCTCAGAATTATGACATTCTATCTTAGGTTGACAACAACTTCATTCACATACAAAAATGCTACTTCTTTACAGCTTCACCCTCTCTATGTTACTGATGTCATTCACAAACTCCATTGTTATACACTGTGTGGCCATTAACATAGATTTGTAATTTTTAATGAATGTGTCTTTTAAATCATGTAGGAAAAAAAGTAGAGTTATAAACCAAAATTATAATAATACTGTTTTTATATTTGTCCATGTATTATCTTTCTCAGATAACTTTATACTTTCACATGGCTTTAAGTTACTATCTAGCATCCCTTCATTTCAGATTGAAGAATTCCTTTTAGCATTTCTTGTAGGGCAATTCTAGTGGTAATAAACTCCCTCAGCTTTTGTTTGTCTGGGAATGTTTTAATTTCTCCATTATTTTTGAAGACAGTTTTGCTGGATATACAATTTTCAGTTAACGGTTTTCTTCTTTTCTCATTTTAAATATATTATCCCACTGCGTTCTGGTTTGCAAGGTTTCTACTGAGAAATCCACTGACAGTGTTATTGAGGATTCCTTTTATGTGGCCAGTTACTTTTCTCTTGCTGCTTTTAAGATTCTCTCTTTTATATGACTTTAGACACTTGATTATAATGTTTATTGTTGCAGGTCTCTTTGAGTTTATCTTCTTTGGAGTTTTTTGAATTTCTTGTACAGGCATTTTGGTCAACAATGGACCGCACATATGAAGATTATAATGGAGCTGCTCTATACGGGTGTAGTATTTTTAAAAACCATTTACACTGTAAATGTAGTAAACAACCATTTACACTGTAAAGGTACACTGTAGTAGGTATAGTAGGCTCTATCATCTAGGTTTGTGTAAGTATACTCTATTATCTTTCACAACTACAAAACTGTCTAACAATGCTGATATGGTTTGGCTTATGACCAAACCTCATGTTGAACTGTAATCCCCAAGTGCAGGATGAGCGGCCTGGTGGGAGGTGATTGAATCATGGGGGCAGACGTCTCCCATTGCTGTTCTCATGATAGTGAATAATTTTTCAGGAGATCTGGTTGTCTGAAAGTGTGTAGCACTTCCCCCTGTGCTCGCTTGCTCTCTCATGCCATCATGTGAAGACATGTTTGCTTCCCCTTCACCCCTCTACTATGACTATAACTTTCCTGAGCCTCCCAAGCCATGTCTCCTATACAGCCTGTGGAACTGTGAGTCAATTAAACCTCTTTTCTTCATAAATTGCCTAGTCTCAGTTCTTTATAGTGGTGTGAGAACTGACTGCTACAAATGCTTTGCTTAGAATGTATCCTTGTTATTAAGCAAAGCATGACTATATTTGTATATCCATGTCTTTCTTCATGTTTGTGAAATTTTGGGCCATTATTTCTTTAATTAATCTCTGCCCCTTTCTCTCTCTCTCCTTCTAGCTCTCATAATGAATACATTGATCTGCTTTATGGTGTCCCATAATTCTCTTAGTCTCTGTTCATTTTTCTTTATTATTTTTTCCTTTTGTCTTCAGACTCAGTTTCAAATAATCTGTGTTCACATTTGCAGATTCTTTCTTCTGCTTGAGTCTGCTGTCCAAGCCCTCTAGTGAAGTTTTCAATTCAGTTATATTTTCAATAATAGAATTTGGGTTTTAAAAATAATTTCTACCACATTCTCAGTTTTTTCATATATAGTTTGCCTAATTTCCTTTAGTTTGTTGTCCATGTTTTCTTTTAGTTTTGGGTATATTTAAGATAATTATTTTAAAGTCTTTGTCTACTAAGGCAGATATGTGTGTTTCTTCTAGGATAGTTTCTGGAGATTTTGTTCCCTGAATGGTCATATTTTTTTCTTTGTATCTTTTTTTTTGTTGGGGAGGGATGTGTGTGCAGGGTCTCGCTCTGTTATCCACGTTGGAGTACAGTGGTGTGATCCCGGTTCACTGCAACCTCTGATCCCCTGGCACAGGTGATCCTCCCACCTCAGCCTCCCGAGCAGCTGGGACCACAGGTGTGCACTACCACACCCAGCTATTTTAAAAATATTTTTAGTAGAGATGGGGTCTCATCACGTGGCCCTGGCCAGTCTTGAACTGAGCTCAGGCAATCTACTCACCTTGACCTCCAAACTGCTGGAATTACAGGTATGAGACACTGCACCTGGCTTTTTTTTTTTTTTTTTTTTTTTTTTAAATATAAATGGGATTTTGCTGTTGCCCAGACAGGACTTAAACTGCTGGGCTTAAGTAATCCTCATGCCTCAGCTTCCCAAGTAAGCCAGGATTACAGGTGTGTGCTACCATGCCTGGCTTCTTTGTATCTTTTGTTGAAAATTGGGAATGTGAAAAAATAGCCACCTCTCCCTATTTGTAGTATTCTTATTTCTCCGCAGGCTCAGCAGCATCTGTTGTTTCTTGACTTTTTAATGATTATTCTCATGGCATGAGATGCTATCTTACTGTGTTTTTGATTTGCACTTCTCTAATGATCAGTGATATTCAAGGTCTGGCTATGTTGCTCAGGCTGGTCTCAACTCCTGGGGTCATGTGATCTTCCCACTTCAGCCTCTCAACATGCTGAAATTACAAGCCTGAGCCGCTGCCCACTGTCTAGGTCAGGCATGAAAAAAAAACTAAACAGGGAAATTAGAAAAATGTGTTTAAGCCAGGGGTGTCCAATCTTTTGGCTTCCCTGGGCCATACTTGAAGAACTGTGTTGGGTCACATATAAAATATATTAACATTAACGATAGCTGGTGACCTAAAAGAAAACAGAAAAAAAAAACCTCATAATATGTTAACAAAGTTTATGAATTTGTGTTGGGCCACATTCAAAGTTGTCCTGGGCCACATACATCCTGTGGGCTGTAGGTTGGACAGCTTAGTTTAAGCCATAGGATTAAACATGCAGCACAAAATGAGTAATAAATACATGAAAAAATTTGGCTCAGGCACACAAGAAGAAAAGTGAAATCTATGGCAGAGATTTCACTCAAAGTATGATCTGTGGACCTCTGTTACCTGCCTGTGACCAGTTAGGAGTTCGTATAGAAATCTGATATTACCCACCACTTGTACTTTACAAGAGGATTAGTCCACATGCATTGAAAATTAAATGGGTAGGGCATGACAGTGGCTCACACCTGTAATCCCAGCACTTGGGGAGGCAGAGGTGGGCCAATCACCTGAGGTGAGGAGTTCAAGACAGCCTGGCCAACATGGTGAAGCCGCGGCTCCACAAAAATAAAAAAAATTAGTTGGGCATGATGTCGGGTACCTGTAATTCCACCTACTTGAGAGGCTGAGGCGGGAGAATTGCTTCACCCAGGAGGCAGAGATTATAATGAACCAAGTTTGCGCCAGACTGGGCGACAGAATGAGACTCCCTCAAAAAAAAAAAAAAAAAAAAAAAAAAAACCAAGCTAGTCTTTCACTATAGCCAAATAGAGGAGTGATCAACAGCAATGAAATTTACCATCAAACTCTTAAAACGAGTTAAGATTAAAAACTAAGAATCTCAAAGAACCCCTGAAAGACAAGACATGTATGTTGCTCTTTTATTATCTTTTCTTTACAAGAGCATTTTAATAAATTGTGTCATGGGTCATCTTTGTGGCAGTGGTAATGATGGTAATTCTAAAGCAAGAAAAAATAAGACTGCAGAGAGAGTCTCCAAGGTTCCGTCAGTATTAAATCAGTAACAACCTACTGTGTGCCGGACCCCTGTGCCCAGTATGAGGTTACTAAGATAAATCCTGTCCTCTAGGAACTTGGTCTCTAAGGAGAAGCTATGTGTTAAGATCCTTTCCCCTTGAGCTATGAATGTGAAAGTAAACATATTTAGGTAGATACATATATTTTAAATTTATCAAGTGAGAAGCCTGGACAAATTCTATAACCAAACAAACACTGGATAACAGTGAAAATAAAGTACAAAATTTGCCAAAACAAAACTTATCACCTCTAGATGACATAGAAATCCCAAAGACTTTACAAGCATCATAAAGTTTGCCTCTGTAGTTAATTAAAAAAAATGAAACCAAAATGAAGCATCTACAATGTATTCACAATTCTCTTAAGAATTACCTTTCTTTGACATCAGTGTAGCATAGTTACAAGGGACATGTTTCTTTAGTTACATGAATTAATAATAAGAATCTTTGTCAGATTTTTAACTTGTAAATACCAGAATTCTTAATACAAGGGGGTTTTATAAGGACACAATTTTAAGAGATCTCTAGGCACACAGGACAGAAATGATTGAACAGGCAAAGCTATAGTGGAGCCAACCCTGACTCCAGATTCTTTTTCTTTAATGTATACATAGGAACTGTGAACATCCTATTAAGTGGGTCTTTTCTCATTACCCTAGTTGACAGATAAAATGCCAACTGTTAACTGTCTGCATGTACCAGGCAGAACTGGCACTGCAGCAGCACTGAAGGTACTCTAAAAACTAATGCTTAAATTCAGGAGCAATGCAAGGCTTAATGTGTGTTGTACTGACAATAAACAGACCATATTTATTCTTTAAGAAACAATGCTATTCCTATTTTCCTTGAAGGAATTCTGGAATGTCAGCTCACTGGATGGGAATGCCTCTGGTTAAAGTGTCTCAATTAAAAACGTAGCCAGAGACTATATTTTAAGAGTACAGAAAAAAAAAATGACACAGTAGTAACAGCAATACAGGGAAGAGAATTATAATCTTTTATGCAGGTAGAATGGTCATGAAATTATAAACAATAGATGGCTGTTGTGACACAAATTCTGTATTACTAAGAGTTAAGGCCATGCTAATAGCTGTCTGACACCCTACCCTACTCAAACAGTAGCAGAGAACAAGCAACCCAAATGGATATGTGTAACTGTTTTTTAATGGTATCTACTCACATACTTGACATTCTTTTACCAAGTTTTTAAAGCTCAAAACCAGGGTACAGCAAATATGTGAGAACGCAGTAGGGTTTAGTCTTCTTTGCTCTCGCTTTCTGCCTGCTCACGTCTCAGACTGTGGGCTAGTCATTGACCCTCATCCTTCTTCTAGGCCAGGGTCCAGCACAACTGAGGGGCCACGGTCAGCCCTGCCCTGTGAACTTGAAGAGGACAATCTGAACTGCAGCCACTCACACTACCGCTGGTGAGTCCAAGCTATAGATGGTCTACTTTCAAATGGAAGAACAGAAATAAGCTTCCACAAGGCTTTGCAGTCTGCCCTCAGGGTACTCAGTTGATTTCACCGTTTACTAACACCAAGCTTACTGAGCACCTTTACCGTACTAGGCCCTGTGCTAGATGCTCAAGGTATATGTCTTCTCTCTCTTCCCCTCCCTCCCTCTCCAAAGTAGCTCTTGTATTCTAACAGTCAGTCTCTTACAGGCTCACATTTTAGCTGCAGGTACAGAGACAAACAAATTACCACATTTCAGATCATGGCAATAAGTGTAATGAAGAATATAATGCTGAAAGACATAGTTCCTAAGAAATCAAAGGTCACGAGTGAGAAGAAATGCTGTAAGAAAATGGGCAAATATAACGAGAACACATGGATACAGGGAGGGGAACATCACACACACTGGGGTCTGTTGGGGAGTGGGGCTAGGAGAGGGATAACATTAGGAGAAATACCTAATGAAGGTGA